>NC_136633.1:1691515-2115096 GCF_933228915.1 Telmatherina bonti
ACCCGGACTAGAACCCTGTTCTCCAACACAGACTAGAACCCTGTTCTCCGACCCGGAGTAGAACCCTGTTCTCCAACACGCAGCAGAACCCTGTTCTCTGACCCGGAGTAGAACCCTGTTCTCCAACACGCAGCAGAACCCTGTTCTCTGACCCGGAGTAGAACCCTGTTCTCCGACCCGGAGTAGAACCCTGTTCTCCGACCAGGAGTAGAACCCTGTTCTCCGACCCGGAGTAGAACCCTGTTCTCCAGGAGGAACGTGACCGACAGGAAAACTAAAACAAAGAAACAAATCAGTGAAGAAGAAAGCAGGTGGAACTGAAATCTTCACCTCTCTCCGCGAAGCTGATGATCTCCGAGCTCTCCTCCAGCACCTCGTTGCTCATCGGGTGTCCGTCCAGGTTGGGGATCTCCACCCTGCCGTCCTCGCGCAGCTTCCCCGCGTGCAGCTTGCGCAGCGCCGTCACCATGGCCGCCTTCGGCACCGGGTGCGTGATGTTGGGTCTCTCCCGCAGCTGCAGCCGATTCAAGATGTGCTTCTTGACCGTCTCCAGGAAGTCCCCGTCCACGCGGCCCGACTCCGGGTCCTCGGGCTGAGCGGCGCAGGACGCGCAGGTGTCGCGGGACGACGCCGCGTGCGCCTCCGCCTCGGTCCCGGGCGCGGCGGTGCAGCGGGTGGAGAGGACGCAAGCCACGAGGAGAGCCAGTCGGAGGAGACGGCTACTCATTTTCTGTGTGAGGAGGAGTGGAATCTCTTTTCCTCTTGCTTCAGAGCAGAAATCCTACAAACAACAAACAGGAGAGGAATCCTTCAGTCCCGCGCGGTCTCCATGCGTACCGTCGCTCCGCTCGGCTCTCACGCGCTTGGATGCAGCTTGAGAGGAAGATGTGCGCGCAGGAGAGTCTGTTATTACATGGTTATGAGGATGCTGAGGATCAGAAGTCCAGTTTGGAGCCGCGTCACGCGAACAGCATCACGGTGCCTCCACATGTTCCACACTCTCACAGGATCCGGATCCTGCTGGAGCAGGACCCGAGAAGTTCCTCCTCACACACCATCATCATCCTCACTGGTGACTCCCAGTCTGCTGCTCAGCCGATGTGCGCTGAAGATGATGAAGAGGAGGAAGAGAGGAAGGTGTGCCAGGCGGCGTTTCCATTCTGGCGTGTGTGAGACCCGAGGCGCCGCGCACCCTAAACTTTTATATGCGAGGGGGTGGGGGGAGGGGCACACGGGGCGGGGCCAGAGAAGAACCCCTCCTCCTGATGCTTCAGTGGCATCAACAGTGTTTACAGGTTCATGAAAACCAGAGCATCCTTCATGTCCCACACACACACCCACACCCCCCCCACACACACACACGCACGCACACACACACACACACACACACACAAACAAACACAGACAGCAGATGTGTAGATGCTTTTGGGTGGGTTTCCTTCAATGTTGCTGCTCACATGTCACGTTTTCAAAAAACTTTTGACTTGGTTTCAGTTGGAGGAAACATCTAGAACATCTCCAGATGTTCAGGTGGGATGAAACATCTAGAACATCTCCAGATGTTCAGGTGGGAGGAAACATCAGGAACATCTCCAGATGTTCAGGTGGGATGAAACATAAAGAACATCTCCAGATGTTCAGGTGGGAGGAAACATCTCGAACATCTCCAGAAGTTCGGGTGGGAGGAAACGTCTAGAACATCTCCAGATTTTCAGGTGGGAGGAAACGTCTAGAACATCTCCAGATGGTCAGGTGGGAGGAAACGTCTAGAACATCTCCAGATGTGCAGGTGGGAGGAAAAGTCTAGAACATCTCCAGATGTTCATGTGGGAGGAAACATCTAGAACATCTCCAGAAGTTCGGGTGGGATGAAACATCTAGAACATCTCCAGAAGTTCGGGTGGGAGGAAACGTCTAGAACAGATCCAGATGTTCAGGTGGGATGAAACATAAAGAACATCTCCAGATGTTCAGGTGGGAGGAAACATCTAGAACATCTCCAGATGTTCAGGTGGGAGGAAATGTCTAGAACAGCTCCAGATATTCAGGTGGGAGGAAACGTCTAGAACATCTCCAGATGGTCAGGTGGGAGGAAACGTCTAGAACATCTCCAGATTTTCAGGTGGGAGGAGACATCTAGAACATCTCCAGATTTTCAGGTGGGAGGAAACGTCTAGAACATCTCCAGATTTTCAGGTGGGAGGAAACATCTAGAACATCTCCAGATTTTCAGGTGGGAGGAAACATCTAGAATTTCTCCAGATGTTCAGGTGGGAGGAAACATCTACAACATCTGCAGGTGTTCAGGTGGGAGGAAACATCTAGAACATCTCCAGATGTTCAGGTGAGAGGAAACATCTAGAACATCTACAGATGTTCAAGTAAGAGGAAAAATCTAGAACATCTCCAGATGTTCAGGTGGGAGGAAACATCTAGAACATCTCCAGATATTCAGGTGCGAGGAAATGTCTAGAACATCTCGAGATGTTCAGGTGGGAGGAAACATCTAGAACATCTCCAGATGTTCAGGTGGGAGGAAACGTCTGGAACAGCTCCAGATGTTCAGGTGGGAGGAAACGTCTAGAACATCTCCAGATGTTCAGGTGGGAGGAAACATCTAGAACATCTCCAGATGTTCAGGTGGGAGGAAACGTCTGGAACAGCTCCAGATGTTCAGGTGGGAGGAAACATCTAGAACATCTCCAGATGTTCAGGTGGGAGGAAACATCTAGAACATCTCCAGATGTTCAGGTGGGAGGAAACATCTAGAACATCTCCAGATGTTCAGGTGGGAGGAAAGATCTAGAACATCTCCAGATGTTCAGGTGGGATGAAACATCTAGAACATCTCCAGATGTTCAGGTGGGAGGAAAGATCTAGAACATCTCCAGATGTTCAGGTGGGATGAAACATCTAGAGCATCTCCAGATGTTCAGGAGGGAGGAAACATCTAGAACATCTCCAGATATTGAGGTGGGAGGAAACATGTAGAACATCTCCAGATGTTCAGGTGGGAGGAAACGTCTAGAACATCTCCAGAAGTTCGGGTGGGAGGAAACGTCTAGAACATCTCTAGATTTTCAGGTGGGAGGAAACGTCTAGAACATCTCCAGATGTTCAGGTGGAAAGAAACATCTAAAACAGTTCCAGATGTTCAGGTGGGAGGAAACATAAAGAACATCTCCAGATGTTCAGGTGGGAGGAAACATCTAGAACATCTCCAGATATTCAGGTGGGAGGAAACATGTAGAACATCTCCAGATGTTCAGGTGGAAGGAAACGTCTAGAACATCTCCTGATTTTAAGGTGAGAGGAAACGTCTAGAAGTTCTCCAGATGTTCAGGTGGGAGGAAACATCTAGAACATCTGCAGGTGTTCAGGTGGGAGGAAACATCTAGAACATCTCCAGATGTTCAGGTGAGAGGAAACATCTAGAACATCTACAGATGTTCAAGTAAGAGGAAAAATCTAGAACATCTCCAGATGTTCAGGTGGGAGGAAACATCTAGAACATCTCCAGATATTCAGGTGCGAGGAAATGTCTAGAACATCTCGAGATGTTCAGGTGGGAGGAAACGTCTGGAACAGCTCCAGATGTTCAGGTGGGAGGAAACATCTAGAACATCACCAGATGTTCAGGTGGGAGGAAACATCTAGAACATCTCCAGATGTTCAGGTGGGAGGAAACATCTAGAACATCTCCAGATGTTCAGGTGGGATGAAACATCTAGAACATCTCCAGATGTTCAGGTGGGAGGAAAGATCTAGAACATCTCCAGATGTTCAGGTGGGATAAAACATCTAGAGCATCTCCAGATGTTCAGGAGGGAGGAAACATCTAGAACATCTCCAGATATTCAGGTGGGAGGAAAGATGTAGAACATCTCCAGATGTTCAGGTGGGAGGAAACGTCTAGAACACTTACAGATGTTCAGGTGGGAGTAAACCTGTAGAACATCTCCAGATGTTCAGGTGGGAGGAAACATCTAGAACATCTCCAGATGTTCAGGTGGGATGAAACATCTAGAACATCTCCAGATGTTCAGGTGGGAGGAAAGATCTAGAACATCTCCAGATGTTCAGGTGGGATAAAACATCTAGAGCATCTCCAGATGTTCAGGAGGGAGGAAACATCTAGAACATCTCCAGATATTCAGGTGGGAGGAAAGATGTAGAACATCTCCAGATGTTCAGGTGGGAGGAAACGTCTAGAACACTTACAGATGTTCAGGTGGGAGTAAACCTGTAGAACATCTCCAGATGTTCAGGTGGGAGGAAACATCTAGAACATCTGCAGATTTTCAGGTGGGAGGAAACATCGAGAATATCTCCAGATGTTAAGGTGAGAGGAAACGTCTAGAATTTCTCCTGATGTTCAGGTGGGAGGAAACATCTACAACATCTGCAGGTGTTCAGATGGGAGGAAACATCTA
Source organism: Telmatherina bonti (assembly GCF_933228915.1). NCBI lineage: Eukaryota > Metazoa > Chordata > Actinopteri > Atheriniformes > Telmatherinidae > Telmatherina > Telmatherina bonti. Next base: position 1,695,949 of record NC_136633.1, read on the forward strand.
GAACATCTCCAGATGTTCAGGTGAGAGGAAACATCTAGAACATCTACAGATGTTCAAGTAAGAGGAAAAATCTAGAACATCTCCAGATGTTCAGGTGGGAGGAAACATCTAGAACATCTCCAGATATTCAGGTGCGAGGAAATGTCTAGAACATCTCGAGATGTTCAGGTGGGAGGAAACGTCTGGAACAGCTCCAGATGTTCAGGTGGGAGGAAACATCTAGAACATCTCCAGATGTTCAGGTGGGAGGAAACATCTAGAACATCTCCAGATGTTCAGGTGGGAGGAAAGATCTAGAACATCTCCAGATGTTCAGGTGCGATGAAACATCTAGAACATCTCCAGATGTTCAGGTGGGAGGAAAGATCTAGAACATCTCCAGATGTTCAGGTGGGATGAAACATCTAGAGCATCTCCAGATGTTCAGGAGGGAGGAAACATCTAGAACATCTCCAGATATTCAGGTGGGAGGAAACATGTAGAACATCTCCAGATGTTCAGGTGGGAGGAAACGTCTAGAACATCTCCAGATGTTCAGGTGGGAGGAAACGTCTAGAACACTTACAGATGTTCAGGTGGGAGTAAACCTGTAGAACATCTCCAGATGTTCAGGCTGGAGGAAACATCTAGAACATCTCCAGATTTTCAGGTGGGAGGAAACATCTAGAACATCTCCAGATGTTAAGGTGAGAGGAAACGTCTAGAACATCTCCAGATTTTCAGGTGGGAGGAAACATCTAGAATTTCTCCAGATGTTCAGGTGGGAGGAAACATCTACAACATCTGCAGGTGTTCAGGTGGGAGGAAACATCTAGAACATCTACAGATGTTCAAGTAAGAGGAAAAATCTAGAACATCTCCAGATGTTCAGGTGGGAGGAAACATCTAGAACATCTCCAGATATTCAGGTGCGAGGAAATGTCTAGAACATCTCGAGATGTTCAGGTGGGAGGAAACGTCTGGAACAGCTCCAGATGTTCAGGTGGGAGGAAACATCTAGAACATCACCAGATGTTCAGGTGGGAGGAAACATCTAGAACATCTCCAGATGTTCAGGTGGGAGGAAACATCTAGAACATCTCCAGATGTTCAGGTGGGATGAAACATCTAGAACATCTCCAGATGTTCAGGTGGGAGGAAAGATCTAGAACATCTCCAGATGTTCAGGTGGGATAAAACATCTAGAGCATCTCCAGATGTTCAGGAGGGAGGAAACATCTAGAACATCTCCAGATATTCAGGTGGGAGGAAAGATGTAGAACATCTCCAGATGTTCAGGTGGGAGGAAACGTCTAGAACACTTACAGATGTTCAGGTGGGAGTAAACCTGTAGAACATCTCCAGATGTTCAGGTGGGAGGAAACATCTAGAACATCTCCAGATGTTCAGGTGGGATGAAACATCTAGAACATCTCCAGATGTTCAGGTGGGAGGAAAGATCTAGAACATCTCCAGATGTTCAGGTGGGATAAAACATCTAGAGCATCTCCAGATGTTCAGGAGGGAGGAAACATCTAGAACATCTCCAGATATTGAGGTGGGAGGAAACATGTAGAACATCTCCAGATGTTCAGGTGGGAGGAAACGTCTAGAACATCTCCAGAAGTTCGGGTGGGAGGAAAAGTCTAGAACATCTCTAGATTTTCAGGTGGGAGGAAACGTCTAGAACATCTCCAGATGTTCAGGTGGAAAGAAACATCTAAAACAGTTCCAGATGTTCAGGTGGGAGGAAACATAAAGAACATCTCCAGATGTTCAGGTGGGAGGAAACATCTAGAACATCTCCAGATATTCAGGTGGGAGGAAACATGTAGAACATCTCCAGATGTTCAGGTGGAAGGAAACGTCTAGAACATCTCCTGATTTTAAGGTGAGAGGAAACGTCTAGAAGTTCTCCAGATGTTCAGGTGGGAGGAAACATCTAGAACATCTGCAGGTGTTCAGGTGGGAGGAAACATCTAGAACATCTCCAGATGTTCAGGTGAGAGGAAACATCTAGAACATCTACAGATGTTCAAGTAAGAGGAAAAATCTAGAACATCTCCAGATGTTCAGGTGGGAGGAAACATCTAGAACATCTCCAGATATTCAGGTGCGAGGAAATGTCTAGAACATCTCGAGATGTTCAGGTGGGAGGAAACGTCTGGAACAGCTCCAGATGTTCAGGTGGGAGGAAACATCTAGAACATCACCAGATGTTCAGGTGGGAGGAAACATCTAGAACATCTCCAGATGTTCAGGTGGGAGGAAACATCTAGAACATCTCCAGATGTTCAGGTGGGATGAAACATCTAGAACATCTCCAGATGTTCAGGTGGGAGGAAAGATCTAGAACATCTCCAGATGTTCAGGTGGGATAAAACATCTAGAGCATCTCCAGATGTTCAGGAGGGAGGAAACATCTAGAACATCTCCAGATATTCAGGTGGGAGGAAAGATGTAGAACATCTCCAGATGTTCAGGTGGGAGGAAACGTCTAGAACACTTACAGATGTTCAGGTGGGAGTAAACCTGTAGAACATCTCCAGATGTTCAGGTGGGAGGAAACATCTAGAACATCTCCAGATGTTCAGGTGGGATGAAACATCTAGAACATCTCCAGATGTTCAGGTGGGAGGAAAGATCTAGAACATCTCCAGATGTTCAGGTGGGATAAAACATCTAGAGCATCTCCAGATGTTCAGGAGGGAGGAAACATCTAGAACATCTCCAGATATTCAGGTGGGAGGAAAGATGTAGAACATCTCCAGATGTTCAGGTGGGAGGAAACGTCTAGAACACTTACAGATGTTCAGGTGGGAGTAAACCTGTAGAACATCTCCAGATGTTCAGGTGGGAGGAAACATCTAGAACATCTGCAGATTTTCAGGTGGGAGGAAACATCGAGAATATCTCCAGATGTTAAGGTGAGAGGAAACGTCTAGAATTTCTCCTGATGTTCAGGTGGGAGGAAACATCTACAACATCTGCAGGTGTTCAGATGGGAGGAAACATCTAGAACATCTCCAGATGTTCAGGTGAGAGGAAACATCTAGAACATCTACAGATGTTCAAGTAAGAGGAAAAATCTAGAACATCTCCAGATGTTCAGGTGGGAGGAAACATCTAGAACATCTCCAGATATTCAGGTGCGAGGAAATGTCTAGAACATCTCGAGATGTTCAGGTGGGAGGAAACGTCTGGAACAGCTCCAGATGTTCAGGTGGGAGGAAACATCTAGAACATCTCCAGATGTTCAGGTGGGAGGAAACATCTAGAACATCTCCAGATGTTCAGGTGGGAGGAAAGATCTAGAACATCTCCAGATGTTCAGGTGCGATGAAACATCTAGAACATCTCCAGATGTTCAGGTGGGAGGAAAGATCTAGAACATCTCCAGATGTTCAGGTGGGATGAAACATCTAGAGCATCTCCAGATGTTCAGGAGGGAGGAAACATCTAGAACATCTCCAGATATTCAGGTGGGAGGAAACATGTAGAACATCTCCAGATGTTCAGGTGGGAGGAAACGTCTAGAACATCTCCAGATGTTCAGGTGGGAGGAAACGTCTAGAACACTTACAGATGTTCAGGTGGGAGTAAACCTGTAGAACATCTCCAGATGTTCAGGCTGGAGGAAACATCTAGAACATCTCCAGATTTTCAGGTGGGAGGAAACATCTAGAACATCTCCAGATGTTAAGGTGAGAGGAAACGTCTAGAACATCTCCAGATTTTCAGGTGGGAGGAAACATCTAGAATTTCTCCAGATGTTCAGGTGGGAGGAAACATCTACAACATCTGCAGGTGTTCAGGTGGGAGGAAACATCTAGAACATCTACAGATGTTCAAGTAAGAGGAAAAATCTAGAACATCTCCAGATGTTCAGGTGGGAGGAAACATCTAGAACATCTCCAGATATTCAGGTGCGAGGAAATGTCTAGAACATCTCGAGATGTTCAGGTGGGAGGAAACGTCTGGAACAGCTCCAGATGTTCAGGTGGGAGGAAACATCTAGAACATCACCAGATGTTCAGGTGGGAGGAAACATCTAGAACATCTCCAGATGTTCAGGTGGGAGGAAACATCTAGAACATCTCCAGATGTTCAGGTGGGATGAAACATCTAGAACATCTCCAGATGTTCAGGTGGGAGGAAAGATCTAGAACATCTCCAGATGTTCAGGTGGGATAAAACATCTAGAGCATCTCCAGATGTTCAGGAGGGAGGAAACATCTAGAACATCTCCAGATATTCAGGTGGGAGGAAAGATGTAGAACATCTCCAGATGTTCAGGTGGGAGGAAACGTCTAGAACACTTACAGATGTTCAGGTGGGAGTAAACCTGTAGAACATCTCCAGATGTTCAGGTGGGAGGAAACATCTAGAACATCTCCAGATGTTCAGGTGGGATGAAACATCTAGAACATCTCCAGATGTTCAGGTGGGAGGAAAGATCTAGAACATCTCCAGATGTTCAGGTGGGATAAAACATCTAGAGCATCTCCAGATGTTCAGGAGGGAGGAAACATCTAGAACATCTCCAGATATTGAGGTGGGAGGAAACATGTAGAACATCTCCAGATGTTCAGGTGGGAGGAAACGTCTAGAACATCTCCAGAAGTTCGGGTGGGAGGAAAAGTCTAGAACATCTCTAGATTTTCAGGTGGGAGGAAACGTCTAGAACATCTCCAGATGTTCAGGTGGAAAGAAACATCTAAAACAGTTCCAGATGTTCAGGTGGGAGGAAACATAAAGAACATCTCCAGATGTTCAGGTGGGAGGAAACATCTAGAACATCTCCAGATATTCAGGTGGGAGGAAACATGTAGAACATCTCCAGATGTTCAGGTGGAAGGAAACGTCTAGAACATCTCCTGATTTTAAGGTGAGAGGAAACGTCTAGAAGTTCTCCAGATGTTCAGGTGGGAGGAAACATCTAGAACATCTGCAGGTGTTCAGGTGGGAGGAAACATCTAGAACATCTCCAGATGTTCAGGTGAGAGGAAACATCTAGAACATCTACAGATGTTCAAGTAAGAGGAAAAATCTAGAACATCTCCAGATGTTCAGGTGGGAGGAAACATCTAGAACATCTCCAGATATTCAGGTGCGAGGAAATGTCTAGAACATCTCGAGATGTTCAGGTGGGAGGAAACGTCTGGAACAGCTCCAGATGTTCAGGTGGGAGGAAACATCTAGAACATCACCAGATGTTCAGGTGGGAGGAAACATCTAGAACATCTCCAGATGTTCAGGTGGGAGGAAACATCTAGAACATCTCCAGATGTTCAGGTGGGATGAAACATCTAGAACATCTCCAGATGTTCAGGTGGGAGGAAAGATCTAGAACATCTCCAGATGTTCAGGTGGGATAAAACATCTAGAGCATCTCCAGATGTTCAGGAGGGAGGAAACATCTAGAACATCTCCAGATATTCAGGTGGGAGGAAAGATGTAGAACATCTCCAGATGTTCAGGTGGGAGGAAACGTCTAGAACACTTACAGATGTTCAGGTGGGAGTAAACCTGTAGAACATCTCCAGATGTTCAGGTGGGAGGAAACATCTAGAACATCTCCAGATGTTCAGGTGGGATGAAACATCTAGAACATCTCCAGATGTTCAGGTGGGAGGAAAGATCTAGAACATCTCCAGATGTTCAGGTGGGATAAAACATCTAGAGCATCTCCAGATGTTCAGGAGGGAGGAAACATCTAGAACATCTCCAGATATTCAGGTGGGAGGAAAGATGTAGAACATCTCCAGATGTTCAGGTGGGAGGAAACGTCTAGAACACTTACAGATGTTCAGGTGGGAGTAAACCTGTAGAACATCTCCAGATGTTCAGGTGGGAGGAAACATCTAGAACATCTGCAGATTTTCAGGTGGGAGGAAACATCGAGAATATCTCCAGATGTTAAGGTGAGAGGAAACGTCTAGAATTTCTCCTGATGTTCAGGTGGGAGGAAACATCTACAACATCTGCAGGTGTTCAGATGGGAGGAAACATCTAGAACATCTCCAGATGTTCAGGTGAGAGGAAACATCTAGAACATCTACAGATGTTCAAGTAAGAGGAAAAATCTAGAACATCTCCAGATGTTCAGGTGGGAGGAAACATCTAGAACATCTCCAGATATTCAGGTGCGAGGAAATGTCTAGAACATCTCGAGATGTTCAGGTGGGAGGAAACGTCTGGAACAGCTCCAGATGTTCAGGTGGGAGGAAACATCTAGAACATCTCCAGATGTTCAGGTGGGAGGAAACATCTAGAACATCTCCAGATGTTCAGGTGGGAGGAAACATCTAGAACATCTCCAGATGTTCAGGTGCGATGAAACATCTAGAACATCTCCAGATGTTCAGGTGGGAGGAAAGATCTAGAACATCTCCAGATGTTCAGGTGGGATGAAACATCTAGAGCATCTCCAGATGTTCAGGAGGGAGGAAACATCTAGAACATCTCCAGATATTCAGGTGGGAGGAAACATGTAGAACATCTCCAGATGTTCAGGTGGGAGGAAACGTCTAGAACATCTCCAGATGTTCAGGTGGGAGGAAACGTCTAGAACACTTACAGATGTTCAGGTGGGAGTAAACCTGTAGAACATCTCCAGATGTTCAGGCTGGAGGAAACATCTAGAACATCTCCAGATTTTCAGGTGGGAGGAAACATCTAGAACATCTCCAGATGTTAAGGTGAGAGGAAACGTCTAGAACATCTCCAGATTTTCAGGTGGGAGGAAACATCTAGAATTTCTCCAGATGTTCAGGTGGGAGGAAACATCTACAACATCTGCAGGTGTTCAGGTGGGAGGAAACATCTAGAACATCTACAGATGTTCAAGTAAGAGGAAAAATCTAGAACATCTCCAGATGTTCAGGTGGGAGGAAACATCTAGAACATCTCCAGATATTCAGGTGCGAGGAAATGTCTAGAACATCTCGAGATGTTCAGGTGGGAGGAAACGTCTGGAACAGCTCCAGATGTTCAGGTGGGAGGAAACATCTAGAACATCACCAGATGTTCAGGTGGGAGGAAACATCTAGAACATCTCCAGATGTTCAGGTGGGAGGAAACATCTAGAACATCTCCAGATGTTCAGGTGGGATGAAACATCTAGAACATCTCCAGATGTTCAGGTGGGAGGAAAGATCTAGAACATCTCCAGATGTTCAGGTGGGATAAAACATCTAGAGCATCTCCAGATGTTCAGGAGGGAGGAAACATCTAGAACATCTCCAGATATTCAGGTGGGAGGAAAGATGTAGAACATCTCCAGATGTTCAGGTGGGAGGAAACGTCTAGAACACTTACAGATGTTCAGGTGGGAGTAAACCTGTAGAACATCTCCAGATGTTCAGGTGGGAGGAAACATCTAGAACATCTCCAGATGTTCAGGTGGGATGAAACATCTAGAACATCTCCAGATGTTCAGGTGGGAGGAAAGATCTAGAACATCTCCAGATGTTCAGGTGGGATAAAACATCTAGAGCATCTCCAGATGTTCAGGAGGGAGGAAACATCTAGAACATCTCCAGATATTCAGGTGGGAGGAAAGATGTAGAACATCTCCAGATGTTCAGGTGGGAGGAAACGTCTAGAACACTTACAGATGTTCAGGTGGGAGTAAACCTGTAGAACATCTCCAGATGTTCAGGTGGGAGGAAACATCTAGAACATCTGCAGATTTTCAGGTGGGAGGAAACATCGAGAATATCTCCAGATGTTAAGGTGAGAGGAAACGTCTAGAATTTCTCCTGATGTTCAGGTGGGAGGAAACATCTACAACATCTGCAGGTGTTCAGATGGGAGGAAACATCTAGAACATCTCCAGATGTTCAGGTGAGAGGAAACATCTAGAACATCTACAGATGTTCAAGTAAGAGGAAAAATCTAGAACATCACCAGATGTTCAGGTGGGAGGAAACATCTAGAACATCTCCAGATGTTCAGGTGGGAGGAAACATCTAGAACACTTACAGATGTTCAGGTGGGAGTAAACCTGTAGAACATCTCCAGATGTTCAGGCTGGAGGAAACATCTAGAACATCTCCAGATTTTCAGGTGGGAGGAAACATCTAGAACATCTCCAGATGTTCAGGTGAGAGGAAACGTCTAGAACATCTCCAGATTTTCAGGTGGGAGGAAACATCTAGAATTTCTCCAGATGTTCAGGTGGGAGGAAACATCTACAACATCTGCAGGTGTTCAGGTGGGAGGAAACATCTAGAACATCTCCAGATGTTCAAGTAAGAGGAAAAATCTAGAACATCTCCAGATGTTCAGGTGGGAGGAAACATCTAGAACATCTCCAGATATTCAGGTGCGAGGAAACGTCTAGAACATCTCGAGATGTTCAGGTGGGAGGAAACGGCTGGAACAGTTCCAGATGTTCAAGTGGGACGAAACATCTAGAACATCTCCAGATGTTCAGGAGAGAGGAAACATCTAGAACATCTCCAGATGTTCAGGAGGGAGGAAACGTCTGGAACAGCTCCAGATGTTCAGGTTGGAGGAAACATCTAGAACATCTCCAGATGTTCAGGAGAGAGGAAACATCTAGAACATCTCCAGATGTTCATGAGAGAGGAAACATCTAGAGCATCTCCACATGTTCAGATGGGAGGAATCATCTATAACATCTCCAGATGTTCAGGTGGGAGGAAACGTGTAGAACATCTCCAAATGTTCAGGTGAGAGGAAACCTCTAGAACATCTCCAGATGTTCAGGTGGGAAGAAATTTCGGGAACAATTCCAGATGTTCAGGTGGGAGGAAACATCTAGAAAATCTCCAGATGTTCAGGTGGGAGGAAACATCTAGAACATCTCCAGATTTTCAGGTGGGAGGAAACATCTAGAATTTCTCCAGATGTTCAGGTGGGAGGAAACATCTACAACATCTGCAGGTGTTCAGGTGGGAGGAAACATCTAGAACATCTCCAGATGTTCAGGTGAGTGGAAACATCTAGAACATCTACAGATGTTCAAGTAAGAGGAAAAATCTAGAACATCTCCAGATGTTCAGGTGGGAGGAAACATCTAGAACATCTCCAGATGTTCAGGAGGGAGGAAACGTCTGGAACAGCTCCAGATGTTCAGGTTGGAGGAAACATCTAGAACATCTCCAGATGTTAAGGAGAGAGGAAACATCTAGAACATCTCCAGATGTTCATGAGAGAGGAAACATCTAGAGCATCTCCACATGTTCAGATGGGAGGAATCATCTATAACATCTCCAGATGTTCAGGTGGGAGGAAACGTGTAGAACATCTCCAAATGTTCAGGTGAGAGGAAACCTCTAGAACACCTCCAGATGTTCAGGTGGGAAGAAATTTCGGGAACAATTCCAGATGTTCAGGTGGAAGGAAACATCTAGAACATCTCCAGATGTTCAGGTGGGATGAAACATCTAGAACATCTCCAGATGTTCAGGTGGGAGGAAACATCTAGAATATCTCCAGATGTTAAGGTGGGAGGAAACATCTAGAACATCTCCAGATGTTCAGGTGGGAGGAAACGTCTAGAACATCTCCAGATGTTCAGGTGGGAGGAAACATCTAGAACATCTCCAGATATTCAGGTGGAAGGAAACGTCTAGAACATCTCCAGATGTTCAGGTGGGAGGAAACATCTAGAACATCTCCAGATTTTCAGGTGGGATGAAACATCTAGAACATCTCCAGATGTTCAGGTGGGAGGAAACATCTACAACATCTGCAGGTGTTCAGGTGGGAGGAAACATCTAGAACATCTCCAGATGTTCAAGTAAGAGGAAAAATCTAGAACATCTCCAGATGTTCAGGTGGGAGGAAACATCTAGAACATCTCCAGATATTCAGGTGCGAGGAAACGTCTAGAACATCTCGAGATGTTCAGGTGGGAGGAAACGTCTGGAACAGTTCCAGATGTTCAAGTGGGACGAAACATCTAGAACATCTCCAGATGTTCAGGAGAGAGGAAACATCTAGAACATCTCCAGATGTTCAGGAGGGAGGAAACGTCTGGAACAGCTCCAGATGTTCAGGTTGGAGGAAACATCTAGAACATCTCCAGATGTTCAGGAGAGAGGAAACATCTAGAACATCTCCAGATGTTCATGAGAGAGGAAACATCTAGAGCATCTCCACATGTTCAGATGGGAGGAATCATCTATAACATCTCCAGATGTTCAGGTGGGAGGAAACGTGTAGAACATCTCCAAATGTTCAGGTGAGAGGAAACCTCTAGAACATCTCCAGATGTTCAGGTGGGAAGAAATTTCGGGAACAATTCCAGATGTTCAGGTGGGAGGAAACATCTAGAAAATCTCCAGATGTTCAGGTGGGAGGAAACATCTAGAACATCTCCAGATTTTCAGGTGGGAGGAAACATCTAGAATTTCTCCAGATGTTCAGGTGGGAGGAAACATCTACAACATCTGCAGGTGTTCAGGTGGGAGGAAACATCTAGAACATCTCCAGATGTTCAGGTGAGTGGAAACATCTAGAACATCTACAGATGTTCAAGTAAGAGGAAAAATCTAGAACATCTCCAGATGTTCAGGTGGGAGGAAACATCTAGAACATCTCCAGATGTTCAGGAGGGAGGAAACGTCTGGAACAGCTCCAGATGTTCAGGTTGGAGGAAACATCTAGAACATCTCCAGATGTTAAGGAGAGAGGAAACATCTAGAACATCTCCAGATGTTCATGAGAGAGGAAACATCTAGAGCATCTCCACATGTTCAGATGGGAGGAATCATCTATAACATCTCCAGATGTTCAGGTGGGAGGAAACGTGTAGAACATCTCCAAATGTTCAGGGGAGAGGAAACCTCTAGAACACCTCCAGATGTTCAGGTGGGAAGAAATTTCGGGAACAATTCCAGATGTTCAGGTGGAAGGAAACATCTAGAACATCTCCAGATGTTCAGGTGGGATGAAACATCTAGAACATCTCCAGATGTTCAGGTGGGAGGAAACATCTAGAATATCTCCAGATGTTAAGGTGGGAGGAAACATCTAGAACATCTCCAGATGTTCAGGTGGGAGGAAACGTCTAGAACATCTCCAGATGTTCAGGTGGGAGGAAACATCTAGAACATCTCCAGATATTCAGGTGGAAGGAAACGTCTAGAACATCTCCAGATGTTCAGGTGGGAGGAAACATCTAGAACATCTCCAGATGTTGAGGAGGGAGGAAACATCTGGAACTGTTCCAGATTTTCAGGTGGGACGAAACATCTAGAACAGTTCCAGATGTTGAGGAGGGAGGAAACATCTAGAACGTCTCCTGATGTTCAGTTGGGAGGAAACATCTCGAACATCTCCAGATGTTCAGGTGGGAGGAAAATTCTCAAAAAGTTCAAGATGTTCTGGTGGAAATAAACATCTAAAACAGTTCCAGATGTTCAGGTGGGAGGAAATATCTAGAGCATCTCTGCATGTTCAGGTGGGAGGAAATGTCGTGAACAGTTCCAGATGTTCAAGTGGGAGGAAACATCTAGAACATCTCCAGATGTTGAGGTGGGAGGAAACATCTAGAACATCTCCAGATGTTCAGATGGGAGGAAACGTCTAGAACATCTCCAGATGTTCAGGTGGGAGTAAACATCAAGAACATCTCCAGATGTTCAGGTGGGTGGAAACTTCTAGAACATCTGCAGGTGTTCAGATGGGAGGAAACATCTAGAACATCTCCAGATGTTCAGGTGAGAGGAAACATCTAGAACATCTCCAGATGTTCAGGTGGGAGGAAACATCTAGAGCATCTCCACATGTTCAGATGGGAGGAATCATCTATAACATCTCCAGATGTTCAGGTGGGAGGAAACGTGTAGAACATCTCCAAATGTTCAGGTGAGAGGAAACCTCTAGAACACCTCCAGATGTTCAGGTGGGAAGAAATTTCGGGAACAATTCCAGATGTTCAGGTGGAAGGAAACATCTAGAACATCTCCAGATGTTCAGGTGGGATGAAACATCTAGAACATCTCCAGATGTTCAGGTGGGAGGAAACATCTAGAATATCTCCAGATGTTAAGGTGGGAGGAAACATCTAGAACATCTCCAGATGTTCAGGTGGGAGGAAACGTCTAGAACATCTCCAGATGTTCAGGTGGGAGGAAACATCTAGAACATCTCCAGATATTCAGGTGGAAGGAAACGTCTAGAACATCTCCAGATGTTCAGGTGGGAGGAAACATCTAGAACATCTCCAGATGTTGAGGAGGGAGGAAACATCTGGAACTGTTCCAGATTTTCAGGTGGGACGAAACATCTAGAACAGTTCCAGATGTTGAGGAGGGAGGAAACATCTAGAACTTCTCCTGATGTTCAGTTGGGAGGAAACATCTCGAACATCTCCAGATGTTCAGGTGGGAGGAAAATTCTAAAACAGTTCCAGATGTTCAGGTGGGAGGAAATATCTAGAGCATCTCTGCATGTTCAGGTGGGAGGAAATGTCGTGAACAGTTCCAGATGTTCAAGTGGGAGGAAACATCTAGAACATCTCCAGATGTTGAGGTGGGAGGAAACATCTAGAACATCTCCAGATGTTCAGATGGGAGGAAACGTCTAGAACATCTCCAGATGTTCAGGTGGGAGTAAACATCAAGAACATCTCCAGATGTTCAGGTGGGTGGAAACTTCTAGAACATCTGCAGGTGTTCAGATGGGAGGAAACATCTAGAACATCTCCAGATGTTCAGGTGAGAGGAAACATCTAGAACATCTCCAGATGTTCAGGTGGGAGGAAACATCTAGAACATCTCCAGATATTCAGGTGCGAGGAAATGTCTAGAACATCTCGAGATGTTCAGGTGGGAGGAAACGTCTGGAACAGCTCCAGATGTTCAGGTGGGAGGAAACATCTAGAACATCTCCAGATGTTCAGGTGGGAGGAAACATCTAGAACATCTCCTGATGTTCAGGTGGGAGGAAAGATCTAGAACATCTCCAGATGTTCAGGTGGGATGAAACATCTAGAACATCTCCAGATGTTCAAGTGGGAGGAAAGATCTAGAACATCTCCAGATGTTCAGGTGGGATGAAACATCTAGAGCATCTCCAGATGTTCAGGAGGGAGGAAACATCTAGAACATCTCCAGATATTCAGGTGGGAGGAAACATGTAGAACATCTCCAGATGTTCAGGTGGGAGGAAACGTCTAGAACATCTCCAGATGTTCAGGTGGGAGGAAACGTCTAGAACACTTACAGATGTTCAGGTGGGAGTAAACCTGTAGAACATCTCCAGATGTTCAGGCTGGAGGAAACATCTAGAACATCTCCAGATTTTCAGGTGGGAGGAAACATCTAGAACATCTCCAGATGTTAAGGTGAGAGGAAACGTCTAGAACATCTCCAGATTTTCAGGTGGGAGGAAACATCTAGAATTTCTCCAGATGTTCAGGTGGGAGGAAACATCTACAACATCTGCAGGTGTTCAGGTGGGAGGAAACATCTAGAACATCTCCAGATGTTCAAGTAAGAGGAAAAATCTAGAACATCTCCAGATGTTCAGGTGGGAGGAAACATCTAGAACATCTCCAGATATTCAGGTGCGAGGAAACGTCTAGAACATCTCGAGATATTCAGGTGGGAGGAAATGTCTGGAACAGTTCCAGATGTTCAAGTGGGACGAAACATCTAGAACATCTCCAGATGTTCAGGAGGGAGGAAACGTCTGGAACAGCTCCAGATGTTCAGGTTGGAGGAAACATCTAGAACATCTCCAGATGTTCAGGAGAGAGGAAACATCTAGAACATCTCCAGATGTTCATGAGAGAGGAAACATCTAGAGCATCTCCACATGTTCAGATGGGAGGAATCATCTATAACATCTCCAGATGTTCAGGTGGGAGGAAACGTGTAGAACATCTCCAAATGTTCAGGTGAGAGGAAACCTCTAGAACATCTCCAGATGTTCAGGTGGGAAGAAATTTCGGGAACAATTCCAGATGTTCAGGTGGGAGGAAACATCTAGAAAATCTCCAGATGTTCAGGTGGGAGGAAACATCTAGAACATCTCCAGATTTTCAGGTGGGAGGAAACATCTAGAATTTCTCCAGATGTTCAGGTGGGAGGAAACATCTACAACATCTGCAGGTGTTCAGGTGGGAGGAAACATCTAGAACATCTCCAGATGTTCAGGTGAGTGGAAACATCTAGAACATCTACAGATGTTCAAGTAAGAGGAAAAATCTAGAACATCTCCAGATGTTCAGGTGGGAGGAAACATCTAGAACATCTCCAGATGTTCAGGAGGGAGGAAACGTCTGGAACAGCTCCAGATGTTCAGGTTGGAGGAAACATCTAGAACATCTCCAGATGTTAAGGAGAGAGGAAACATCTAGAACATCTCCAGATGTTCATGAGAGAGGAAACATCTAGAGCATCTCCACATGTTCAGATGGGAGGAATCATCTATAACATCTCCAGATGTTCAGGTGGGAGGAAACGTGTAGAACATCTCCAAATGTTCAGGTGAGAGGAAACCTCTAGAACACCTCCAGATGTTCAGGTGGGAAGAAATTTCGGGAACAATTCCAGATGTTCAGGTGGAAGGAAACATCTAGAACATCTCCAGATGTTCAGGTGGGATGAAACATCTAGAACATCTCCAGATGTTCAGGTGGGAGGAAACATCTAGAATATCTCCAGATGTTAAGGTGGGAGGAAACATCTAGAACATCTCCAGATGTTCAGGTGGGAGGAAACGTCTAGAACATCTCCAGATGTTCAGGTGGGAGGAAACATCTAGAACATCTCCAGATATTCAGGTGGAAGGAAACGTCTAGAACATCTCCAGATGTTCAGGTGGGAGGAAACATCTAGAACATCTCCAGATGTTGAGGAGGGAGGAAACATCTGGAACTGTTCCAGATTTTCAGGTGGGACGAAACATCTAGAACAGTTCCAGATGTTGAGGAGGGAGGAAACATCTAGAACTTCTCCTGATGTTCAGTTGGGAGGAAACATCTCGAACATCTCCAGATGTTCAGGTGGGAGGAAAATTCTAAAACAGTTCCAGATGTTCAGGTGGGAGGAAATATCTAGAGCATCTCTGCATGTTCAGGTGGGAGGAAATGTCGTGAACAGTTCCAGATGTTCAAGTGGGAGGAAACATCTAGAACAGCTCCAGATGTTCAGGTGGGAGGAAACATCTAGAACAGTTTCAGATTTTCATGTGGGAGGAAATGTCTAGAACAGCTCCAGATGTTGAGGTGGGAGGAAACATCTAGAACATCTCCAGATGTTCAGATGGGAGGAAACGTCTAGAACATCTCCAGATGTTCAGGTGGGAGTAAACATCAAGAACATCTCCAGATGTTCAGGTGGGTGGAAACTTCTAGAACATATCCAGATGTTCAGGTGGGAAGGAAACATCGAGAATATCTCCAGATGTTCAGGTGGGAGGAAACATCTAGAACATCTCCAGATGTTCAAAAGGGGGGAAACATCTAGAGCATCTCCAGATGTTCACGAGAGAGGAAACATCTAGAGCATCTCCACATGTTCAGGTGGGTAGAAATGTCAGGAACAGCTCCAGATGTTCAGATGGGAGGAATAATCTAGAACATCTCCAGATGTTCAGGTGGGAGGAAACGTGTAGAACATCTCCAAATGTTCAGGTGAGAGGAAACATCTAGAACATCTCCAGATGTTCAGGTGGGAGGAAACGTCTAGAACATCTCCAGATGTTCAGGTGGGAGGAAACGTCTAGAACAGTTACAGATGTTCAGGTGGGAGGAAACGTGTAGAACATCTCCAGATGTTCAGGTGGGAGGAAACATCTAGAACAGCTCCAGATGTTCAGGTGGGTGGAAACTTCTAGAACATCTGGAGATGTTCAGGTGGGAGGTAACATCTCGAACATCTCCAGAAGTTCGGGTGGGAGGAAAAATGTAGAACATCTCCAGATATTCAGGTGGGAGGAAACATCTAGAACATCTCCACATGTTCAGGTGGGAGGAAACGTCTAGAACATTCTCCAGATGTTAATGTGAGAGGAAACGTCTAGAAGTTCTCCAGATGTTCAGGTGGGAGGAAACATCTAAAACATCTGCAGGTGTTCAGGTGGGAGGAAACGTCTAGAACATCTCCAGATGTTGAGGTGGGAGGAAACATCTAGAACATCTCCAGATGTTCAGGTGGGAGGAAACGTCTAGAACAGCTCCAGATGTTCAGGTGGGAGTAAACATCTAGAACATATCCAGATGTTCAGGTGGGAAGGAAACATCGAGAATATCTCCAGATGTTCAGGTGGGAGGAAACATCTAGAACATCTCCAGATGTTCAAAAGGGGGGAAACATCTAGAGCATCTCCAGATGTTCATGAGAGAGGAAACATCTAGAGCATCTCCACACGTTCAGGTGGGTAGAAATGTCAGGAACAGCTCCAGATGTTCAGATGGGAGGAATAATCTAGAACATCTCCAGATGTTCAGGTGGGAGGAAACGTGTAGAACATCTCCAAATGTTCAGGTGAGAGGAAACATCTAGAACATCTCCAGATGTTCAGGTGGGAGGAAACGTCTAGAACATCTCCAGATGTTCAGGTGGGAGGAAACGTCTAGAACAGTTACAGATGTTCAGGTGGGAGGAAACGTGTAGAACATCTCCAGATGTTCAGGTGGGAGGAAACATCTAGAACAGCTCCAGATGTTCAGGTGGGAGGTAACACCTCGAACATCTCCAGAAGTTCGGGTGATAGGAAAAATGTAGAACATCTCCAGATATTCAGGTGGGAGGAAACATCTAGAACATCTCCAGATGTTCAGGTGGGTGGAAACTTCTAGAACATCTGGAGATGTTCAGGTGGGAGGTAACATCTCGAACATCTCCAGAAGTTCGGGTGGGAGGAAAAATGTAGAACATCTCCAGATATTCAGG
This sequence comes from Telmatherina bonti, assembly GCF_933228915.1. NCBI lineage: Eukaryota > Metazoa > Chordata > Actinopteri > Atheriniformes > Telmatherinidae > Telmatherina > Telmatherina bonti. The sequence continues at coordinate 1,712,808 of NC_136633.1, forward strand.
TGGGAGGAAACATCTAGAACATCTCCACACGTTCAGGTGGGAGGAAACGTATAGAACATCTCCAGATGTTAATGTGAGAGGAAACGTCTAGAAGTTCTCCAGATGTTCAGGTGGGAGGAAACATCTAAAACATCTGCAGGTGTTCAGGTGGGAGGAAACATCTAGAACAGCTCCAGATGTTCAGGTGGGAGGTAACACCTCGAACATCTCCAGAAGTTCGGGTGATAGGAAAAATGTAGAACATCTCCAGATGTTCAGGTGAAAGAAAACATCTAGAACATCTCCAGATGTTCAAGTGGGAGGTAACGTATAGAATATCTCCAGATGTTCAGGTGGGAGGACACATCTAGAACATCTCCAGATATTCAGTAGGGAGGAAACATCTAGAACATCTCCAGATGTTCAGGAGGGAGGAAACATCTAGAACATCTCCAGATGTTCAGGTGAAAGAAAACATCTAGAACATCTCCAGATGTTCAAGTGGGAGGAAACGTGTAGAACATCTCCAAATGTTCAGGTGAGAGGAAACCTCTAGAACATCTCCAGATGTTAAGGTTAGAGGAAACGTCTAGAATTTCTCCAGATGTTCAGGTGGGAGGAAACATCTAGAACATCTGCAGGTGTTCAGGAGAGAGGAAACATCTAGAACATCTCCAGATATTCAGGTGGGAGGAAAAATCTAGAGTAACTCCACATTTTCAGGTGGGAAGAAATGTCAGGAACAGTTCCAGATGTTCAGGTGGGAGGAAACGTCTAGAACATATCCAGATGTTCAGGTGGGAAGGAAACATCGAGAATATCTCCAGATGTTCAGGTGGGAGGAAACGTCTAGAACATCTCCATATGTTCAAAAGGGGGGAAACATCTAGAGCATCTCCAGATGTTCATGAGAGAGGAAACATCTAGAGCATCTCCACATGTTCAGGTGGGTAGAAATGTCAGGAACAGCTCCAGATGTTCAGATGGGAGGAATAATCTAGAACATCTCCAGATGTTCAGGTAGGAGGAAACGTGTAGAACATCTCCAAATGTTCAGGTGAGAGGAAACATCTAGAACATCTCCAGATGTTCAGGTGGGAGGAAATGTCTAGAACATCTCCAGATGTTCAGGTGGGAGGAAACGTCTAGAACAGTTACAGATGTTCAGGTGGGAGGAAAAATGTAGAACATCTCCAGATATTCAGGTGGGAGGAAACGTCTAGAAGTTCTCCAGATGTTCAGGTGGGAGGAAACATCTAAAACATCTGCAGGTGTTCAGGTGGGAGGAAACGTCTAGAACATCTCCAGATGTTCAGGTGAGAGGAAACAACTAGAACATCTCCAGATGTTCAAGTAAGAGGAAAAATCTAGAACATCTCCAGATGTTCATGTGAGAGGAAAAATCTAGAACATCTCCAGATGTTCAGGTGGGAGGAAACATCTAAAACATCTCCAGATATTCAGGTGAAAGAAAACATCTAGAACATCTCCAGATGTTCAGGTGGGAGGACACATCTAGAACATCTCCAGATATTCAGTAGGGAGGAAACATCTAGAACATCTCCAGATGTTCAGGAGGGAGGAAACATCTAGAACATCTCCAGATGTTCAGGTGAAAGAAAACATCTAGAACATCTCCAGATGTTCAAGTGGGAGGAAACGTGTAGAACATCTCTAAATGTTCAGGTGAGAGGAAACGTCTAGAATTTCTCCAGATGTTCACGTGGGAGGAAACATCTAGAACATCTGCAGGTGTTCAGGTGGGAGGAAACATCTAGAACATCTCCAGATGTTCAGGTGAGAGGAAAAATCTAGAACATCTCCAGATGTTCAAGTAAGAGGAAAAATCTAGAACATCTCCAGATGTTCAGGTGGGAGGAAACATCTAGAACATCTGCAGATATTCAGGTGCGAGGAAACGTCTAGAACATCTCGAGATGTTCAGGTGGGAGGAAATGTTGGGAACAGTTCCAGATGTTCATGTGAGAGGAAACATCTAGAACATCTCCAGATGGTCAGGTGGGAGGAAACGTCTAGAACATCTCCAGATGTTCAGGTGGGAGGAAACGTCTAGAACAGTTACAGATGTTCAGGTGGGAGGAAACGTGTAGAACATCTCCAGATGTTCAGGTGGGAGGAAACATCTAGAATAGCTCCAGATGTTCAGGTGGGAGGTAACATCTCGAACATCTCCAGAAGTTCGGGTGGGAGGAAAAATGTAGAACATCTCCAGATATTCAGGTGGGCGGAAACATCTAAAACATCTGCAGGTGTTCAGGTGGGAGGAAACGTCTAGAACATCTCCAGATGTTCAGGTGAGAGGAAACAACTAGAACATCTCCAGATGTTCAAGTAAGAGGAAAAATCTAAAACATCTCCAGATGTTCAGGTGGGAGGAAACATCTAGAACATCTCCAGATGTTCAGGTGAAAGAAAACATCTAGAACATCTCCAGATGTTCAGGTGGGAGGAAACATCTAGAACATCTCCAGATGTTCAGGTGAAAGAAAACATCTAGAACATCTCCAGATGTTCAAGTGGGAGGTAACGTATAGAACATCTCCAGATGTTCAGGTGGCAGGACACATCTAGAACATCTGCAGATATTCAGGTGCGAGGAAACGTCTAGAACATGTCTAGATGTTCAGGTGGGAGGAAATGTTGGGAACAGTTCCAGACGTTCATGTGAGAGGAAACATCTAGAATATCTCCAGATGTTCAGGTGGGAGGAAACATCTAGAACAGCTTCAGATGTTCAGGTGGGAGGAAACGTCTAGAACAGCTCCAGATGGTCAGGTGGGAGGAAACGTCTAGAACATCTCCAGATATTCAGGTGGGAGGAAACGTCTGGAACAGTTCCAGATGTTCAGGTGGGAGGAAACATCTAGAACATCTCCAGATGTTCAGGAGGGAGTAAACATCTCGAACATCTCCAGATGTTCAAGTGGAAGGTAACGTCTAGAACAGTTACAGATGTTAAGGTGGGAAGAAACGTGTAGAACATCTCCAGATGTTCAGGTGGGAGGAAACATCTTGAACATCTCCAGAAGTTCGGGTGGGAGGAAAAATGTAGAACATCTCCAGATATTCAGGTGGGAGGAAACATGTAGAACATCTCCAGATGTTCAGGTGGGAGGAAACATCTAGAACATCTCCAGATGTTCAGGAGGGAGGAAACATCTCGAACATCTCCAGATGTTCAAGTAAGAGGAAAAATCTAAAACATCTCCAGATGTTCAGGTGGGAGGAAACATCTAGAACATCTCCAGATGTTCAGGTGAAAGAAAACATCTAGAACATCTCCAGATGTTCAGGTGGGAGGAAACATCTAGAACATCTCCAGATGTTCAGGTGAAAGAAAACATCTAGAACATCTCCAGATGTTCAAGTGGGAGGTAACGTATAGAACATCTCCAGATGTTCAGGTGGCAGGACACATCTAGAACATCTGCAGATATTCAGGTGCGAGGAAACGTCTAGAACATGTCTAGATGTTCAGGTGGGAGGAAATGTTGGGAACAGTTCCAGACGTTCATGTGAGAGGAAACATCTAGAATATCTCCAGATGTTCAGGTGGGAGGAAACATCTAGAACAGCTTCAGATGTTCAGGTGGGAGGAAACGTCTAGAACAGCTCCAGATGGTCAGGTGGGAGGAAACGTCTAGAACATCTCCAGATATTCAGGTGGGAGGAAACGTCTGGAACAGTTCCAGATGTTCAGGTGGGAGGAAACATCTAGAACATCTCCAGATGTTCAGGAGGGAGTAAACATCTCGAACATCTCCAGATGTTCAAGTGGAAGGTAACGTCTAGAACAGTTACAGATGTTAAGGTGGGAAGAAACGTGTAGAACATCTCCAGATGTTCAGGTGGGAGGAAACATCTTGAACATCTCCAGAAGTTCGGGTGGGAGGAAAAATGTAGAACATCTCCAGATATTCAGGTGGGAGGAAACATGTAGAACATCTCCAGATGTTCAGGTGGGAGGAAACATCTAGAACATCTCCAGATGTTCAGGAGGGAGGAAACATCTCGAACATCTCCAGATGTTCAAGTGGAAGGTAACGTCTAGAACAGTTACAGATGTTCAGGTGGGAGTAAACGTGTAGAACATCTCCAGATGTTCAGGTGGGAGGAAACATCCAAAACAGTTACAGATGTTCAGGTGTGAGGAAACGTGTAGAACATCTCCAGATGTTCAGGTGGGAGGAAACATCTAGAACAGCTCCAGATGTTCAGGTGGGAGGTAACATCTCGAACATCTCCAGAAATTCGGGTGGGAGGAAACATCTAGAACATCTCCAGATGTTAAGATGAGAGGAAACGTCTAGAATTTCTCCAAATGTTCAGGTGGGAGGAAACATCTAGAACAACTTCAGGTGTTCAGGTGGGAGGAAACATCTAGAACATCTCCAGATGTTCAGGTGGAAGGTAACGTCTAGAACATCTCCAGATGTTCAGGTGGGAGGAAACGTGTAGAACATCTCCAGATGTTCAGGTGGGAGGAAACATCTAGAACAGCTCCAGATGTTCAGGTGGGAGGTAACATCTCGAACATCTCCAGAAGTTCGGTTGGGAGGAAAAATGTAGAACATCTCCAGATATTCAGGTGGGAGGAAACATCTAAAACATCTGCAGGTGTTCAGGTGGGAGGAAACGTCTAGAACATCTCCAGATGTTCAGGTGAGAGGAAACAACTAGAACATCTCCAGATGTTCAAGTAAGAGGAAAAATCTAAAACATCTCCAGATGTTCAGGTGGGAGGAAACATCTAGAACATCTCCAGATGTTCAGGTGAAAGAAAACATCTAGAACATCTCCAGATGTTCAGGTGGGAGGAAACATCTAGAACATCTCCAGATGTTCAGGTGAAAGAAAACATCTAGAACATCTCCAGATGTTCAAGTGGGAGGTAACGTATAGAACATCTCCAGATGTTCAGGTGGCAGGACACATCTAGAACATCTGCAGATATTCAGGTGCGAGGAAACGTCTAGAACATGTCGAGATGTTCAGGTGGGAGGAAATGTTGGGAACAGTTCCAGATGTTCATGTGAGAGGAAACATCTAGAATATCTCCAGATGTTCAGGTGGGAGGAAACATCTAGAACAGCTTCAGATGTTCAGGTGGGAGGAAACGTCTAGAACAGCTCCAGATGGTCAGGTGGGAGGAAACGTCTAGAACATCTCCAGATATTCAGGTGGGAGGAAACGTCTGGAAAAGTTCCAGATGTTCAGGTGGGAGGAAACATCTAGAACATCTCCAGATGTTCAGGAGGGAGTAAACATCTCGAACATCTCCAGATGTTCAAGTGGAAGGTAACGTCTAGAACAGTTACAGATGTTAAGGTGGGAAGAAACGTGTAGAACATCTCCAGATGTTCAGGTGGGAGGAAACATCTTGAACATCTCCAGAAGTTCGGGTGGGAGGAAAAATGTAGAACATCTCCAGATATTCAGGTGGGAGGAAACATGTAGAACATCTCCAGATGTTCAGGTGGGAGGAAACATCTAGAACATCTCCAGATGTTCAGGAGGGAGGAAACATCTCGAACATCTCCAGATGTTCAAGTGGAAGGTAACGTCTAGAACAGTTACAGATGTTCAGGTGGGAGTAAACGTGTAGAACATCTCCAGATGTTCAGGTGGGAGGAAACATCCAAAACAGTTACAGATGTTCAGGTGGGAGGAAACGTGTAGAACGTCTCCAGATGTTCAGGTGGGAGGAAACATCTAGAACAGCTCCAGATGTTCAGGTGGCAGGTAACATCTCGAACATCTCCAGAAATTCGGGTGGGAGGAAACATCTAGAACATCTCCAGATGTTAAGATGAGAGGAAACGTCTAGAATTTCTCCAAATGTTCAGGTGGGAGGAAACATCTAGAACAACTTCAGGTGTTCAGGTGGGAGGAAACATCTAGAACATCTCCAGATGTTCAGGTGGAAGGTAACGTCTAGAACATCTCCAGATGTTCAGGTGGGAGGAAACGTGTAGAACATCTCCAGATGTTCAGGTGGGAGGAAACATCTAGAACAGCTCCAGATGTTCAGGTGGGAGGAAACGTCTAGAACATCTCCAGATGTTCAGGTGAGAGGAAACAACTAGAACATCTCCAGATGTTCAAGTAAGAGGAAAAATCTAAAACATCTCCAGATGTTCAGGTGGGAGGAAACATCTAGAACATCTCCAGATGTTCAGGTGAAAGAAAACATCTAGAACATCTCCAGATGTTCAGGTGGGAGGAAACATCTAGAACATCTCCAGATGTTCAGGTGAAAGAAAACATCTAGAACATCTCCAGATGTTCAAGTGGGAGGTAACGTATAGAACATCTCCAGATGTTCAGGTGGCAGGACACATCTAGAACATCTGCAGATATTCAGGTGCGAGGAAACGTCTAGAACATGTCGAGATGTTCAGGTGGGAGGAAATGTTGGGAACAGTTCCAGATGTTCATGTGAGAGGAAACATCTAGAATATCTCCAGATGTTCAGGTGGGAGGAAACATCTAGAACAGCTTCAGATGTTCAGGTGGGAGGAAACGTCTAGAACAGCTCCAGATGGTCAGGTGGGAGGAAACGTCTAGAACATCTCCAGATATTCAGGTGGGAGGAAACGTCTGGAACAGTTCCAGATGTTAAGGTGGGAGGAAACATCTAGAACATCTCCAGATGTTCAGGAGGGAGTAAACATCTCGAACATCTCCAGATGTTCAAGTGGAAGGTAACGTCTAGAACAGTTACAGATGTTAAGGTGGGAAGAAACGTGTAGAACATCTCCAGATGTTCAGGTGGGAGGAAACATCTTGAACATCTCCAGAAGTTCGGGTGGGAGGAAAAATGTAGAACATCTCCAGATATTCAGGTGGGAGGAAACATGTAGAACATCTCCAGATGTTAAGATGAGAGGAAACGTCTAGAATTTCTCCAAATGTTCAGGTGGGAGGAAACATCTAGAACAACTTCAGGTGTTCAGGTGGGAGGAAACATCTAGAACATCTCCAGATGTTCAGGTGGAAGGTAACGTCTAGAACATCTCCAGATGTTCAGGTGGGAGGAAACGTGTAGAACATCTCCAGATGTTCAGGTGGGAGGAAACATCTAGAACAGCTCCAGATGTTCAGGTGGGAGGAAACGTCTAGAACATCTCCAGATGTTCAGGTGAGAGGAAACAACTAGAACATCTCCAGATGTTCAAGTAAGAGGAAAAATCTAAAACATCTCCAGATGTTCAGGTGGGAGGAAACATCTAGAACATCTCCAGATGTTCAGGTGAAAGAAAACATCTAGAACATCTCCAGATGTTCAGGTGGGAGGAAACATCTAGAACATCTCCAGATGTTCAGGTGAAAGAAAACATCTAGAACATCTCCAGATGTTCAAGTGGGAGGTAACGTATAGAACATCTCCAGATGTTCAGGTGGCAGGACACATCTAGAACATCTGCAGATATTCAGGTGCGAGGAAACGTCTAGAACATGTCGAGATGTTCAGGTGGGAGGAAATGTTGGGAACAGTTCCAGATGTTCATGTGAGAGGAAACATCTAGAATATCTCCAGATGTTCAGGTGGGAGGAAACATCTAGAACAGCTTCAGATGTTCAGGTGGGAGGAAACGTCTAGAACAGCTCCAGATGGTCAGGTGGGAGGAAACGTCTAGAACATCTCCAGATATTCAGGTGGGAGGAAACGTCTGGAACAGTTCCAGATGTTAAGGTGGGAGGAAACATCTAGAACATCTCCAGATGTTCAGGAGGGAGTAAACATCTCGAACATCTCCAGATGTTCAAGTGGAAGGTAACGTCTAGAACAGTTACAGATGTTAAGGTGGGAAGAAACGTGTAGAACATCTCCAGATGTTCAGGTGGGAGGAAACATCTTGAACATCTCCAGAAGTTCGGGTGGGAGGAAAAATGTAGAACATCTCCAGATATTCAGGTGGGAGGAAACATGTAGAACATCTCCAGATGTTCAGGTGGGAGGAAACATCTAGAACATCTCCAGATGTTCAGGAGGGAGGAAACATCTCGAACATCTCCAGATGTTCAAGTGGAAGGTAACGTCTAGAACAGTTACAGATGTTCAGGTGGGAGGAAACGTGTAGAACATCTCCAGATGTTCAGGTGGGAGGAAACATCTAGAACAGCTCCAGATGTTCAGGTGGGAGGTAACATCTCGAACATCTCCAGAAATTCGGGTGGGAGGAAACATCTAGAACATCTCCAGATGTTAAGATGAGAGGAAACGTCTAGAATTTCTCCAAATGTTCAGGTGGGAGGAAACATCTAGAACATCTGCAGGTGTTCATGTGGGAGGAAACATCTCGAACATCTCCAGATGCTCAAGTAAGAGGAAAAATCTAGAACATCTCCAGATGTTCAGGTGGGAGGAAACATCTAGAACATCTGCAGATATTCAGGTGGGAGGAAACATCTAGAACATCTCCAGATGTTCAGGTGGGAGGAAACGTGTAGAACATCTCCAAATGTTCAGGTGAGAGGAAACATCCAAAACAGTTACAGATGTTCAGGTGGGAGGAAACGTCTACAACATCTCCAGATGTTCAGGTGGGAGGAAAGATCTAGAACATCTCCAGATGTACAGGAGGGAGGAAAGATCTAGAACATCTCCAGATGTTCAGGTGAAAGAAAAATTCTAGAACATCTCCAGATGTTCAAGTGGGAGGAAACGTGTAGAACATCTCCAAATGTTCAGGTGAGAGGAAACCTCTAGAACATCTCCAGATGTTCAGGTGGGAGGAAACGTCTAGAACAGTTACAGATGTTCAGGTGGGAGGAAATCTGTAGAACATCTCCAGATGTTCAGGTGGGAGGAAACATCTAGAACAGCTCCAGATGTTCAGGTGGGAGGAAACATCTAGAACATCTCCAGATGTTCAGGTGGGAGGAAACATCTAGAACATCTCCAGATGATCAGGTGGGAGGAAACGTCTGGAAAAGTTCGAGATGTTCAAGTGGGACAAAACATCTAGAACATCTCCAGATGTTCAGGAGGGAGGAAACGTCTGGAACATCTCCAGATGTTCAGGTGGGAGGAAACATCTAGAACAGCTCCAGATGTTAAGGTGAGAGGAAACGTCTAGAATTTCTCGTGATGTTCAGGTGGGAGGAAACATCTAGAACATCTGCAGGTGTTCATGTGGGAGGAAACATCTCGAACATCTCCAGATGTTCAAGTAAGAGGAAAAATCTAGAACATCTCCAGATGTTCAGGTGGGAGGAAACATCTAGAACATCTGCAGATATTCAGGTGGGAGGAAACCTCTAGAACATCTCCAGATGTTAAGGTGACAGGAAACGTCTAGAATTTCTCCAGATGTTCAGGTGGGAAGAAACGTCTAGAACAGCTTCAAATGTTCAGGTGGGAGGAAACGTCTAGAACATCTCCAGATATTCAGGTGGGAGGAAACGTCTGGAACAGTTCCAGATGTTCAGGTGGGAGGAAACATCTAGGACATCTCCAGATGTTCAGGAGGGAGGAAACATCTCGAACATCTCCAGATGTTCAAGTGGAAGGTAACGTCTAGAACAGTTACAGATGTTCAGGTGGGAAGAAACGTGTAGAACATCTCCAGATGTTCAGGTGGGAGGAAACATCTCGAACATCTCCAGAAGTTCGGGTGGGAGGAAAAATGTAGAACATCTCCCGATATTCAGGTGGGAGGAAACATGTAGAACATCTCCAGATGTTCAGCTGGGAGGAAACGTCCAGAACATCTCCAGATATTCAGGTGGGAGGAAACATCTAGAACATCTCCAGATATTCAGGTGGGAGGAAACGTCTAGAACAGTTACAGATGTTCAGGTGGGAGTAAACGTGTAGAACATCTCCAGATGTTCAGGTGGGAGGAACCATCCAAAACATTTACAGATGTTCAGGTGGGAGGAAACGTGTAGAACATCTCCAGATGTTCAGGTGGGAGGAAACATCTAGAACATCTCCAGATGTTCAGGTGGGAGGAAACATCTAGAACATCTCCAGATGATCAGGTGGGAGGAAACATCTAGAACAGCTCCAGATGTTAAGGTGAGAGGAAACGTCTAGAATTTCTCGTGATTTTCAGGTGGGAGGAAACATCTAGAACATCTGCAGGTGTTCATGTGGGAGGAAACATCTCGAACATCTCCAGATGTTCAAGTAAGAGGAAAAATCTAGAACATCTCCAGATGTTCAGGTGGGAGGAAACATCTAGAACATCTGCAGATATTCAGGTGGGAGGAAACATCTAGAACATCTCCAATTGTTCAGGTGGGAGGAAACGTGTAGAACATCTCCAAATGTTCAGGTGAGAGGAAACATCCAAAACAGTTACAGATGTTCAGGTGGGAGGAAACGTCTACAACATCTCCAGATGTTCAGGTGGGAGGAAAGATCTAGAACATCTCCAGATGTACAGGAGGGAGGAAAGATCTAGAACATCTCCAGATGTTCAGGTGAAAGAAAAATTCTAGAACATCTCCAGATGTTCAAGTGGGAGGAAACGTGTAGAACATCTCCAAATGTTCAGGTGAGAGGAAACCTCTAGAACATCTCCAGATGTTCAGGTGGGAGGAAACGTCTAGAACAGTTACAGATGTTCAGGTGGGAGGAAATCTGTAGAATATCTCCAGATGTTCAGGTGGGAGGAAACATCTAGAACAGCTCCAGATGTTCAGGTGGGAGGAAACATCTGGAACATCTCCAGATGTTCAGCTGGGAGGAAACGTCCAGAACATCTCCAGATATTCAGGTGGGAGGAAACATCTAGAACATCTCCAGATATTCAGGTGGGAGGAAACGTCTAGAACAGTTACAGATGTTCAGGTGGGAGGAAACATCTAGAACAGCTCCAGATGTTCAGGTGGGAGGAAACCTCTAGAACATCCCCAGATGTTCAGGTGGGAGGAAACGTCTAGAACAGTTACAGATGTTCAGGTGGGAGGAAATCTGTAGAACATCTCCAGATGTTCAGGTGGGAGGATACATCTAGAACAGCTCCAGATGTTCAGGTGGGAGGAAACATCTAGAACATCTGCAGATATTCAGGTGGGAGGAAACCTCTAGAACATCTCCAGATGTTAAGGTGACAGGAAACGTCTAGAATTTCTCCAGATGTTCAGGTGGGAAGAAACGTCTAGAACAGCTTCAAATGTTCAGGTGGGAGGAAACGTCTAGAACATCTCCAGATATTCAGGTGGGAGGAAACGTCTGGAACAGTTCCAGATGTTCAGGTGGGAGGAAACATCTAGGACATCTCCAGATGTTCAGGAGGGAGGAAACATCTCGAACATCTCCAGATGTTCAAGTGGAAGGTAACGTCTAGAACAGATACAGATGTTCAGGTGGGAAGAAACGTGTAGAACATCTCCAGATGTTCAGGTGGGAGGAAACATCTCGAACATCTCCAGAAGTTCGGGTGGGAGGAAAAATGTAGAACATCTCCCGATATTCAGGTGGGAGGAAACATGTAGAACATCTCCAGATGTTCAGCTGGGAGGAAACGTCCAGAACATCTCCAGATATTCAGGTGGGAGGAAACATCTAGAACATCTCCAGATATTCAGGTGGGAGGAAACGTCTAGAACAGTTACAGATGTTCAGGTGGGAGTAAACGTGTAGAACATCTCCAGATGTTCAGGTGGGAGGAACCATCCAAAACATTTACAGATGTTCAGGTGGGAGGAAACGTGTAGAACATCTCCAGATGTTCAGGTGGGAGGAAACATCTAGAACATCTCCAGATGTTCAGGTGGGAGGAAACATCTAGAACATCTCCAGATGATCAGGTGGGAGGAAACATCTAGAACAGCTCCAGATGTTAAGGTGAGAGGAAACGTCTAGAATTTCTCGTGATTTTCAGGTGGGAGGAAACATCTAGAACATCTGCAGGTGTTCATGTGGGAGGAAACATCTCGAACATCTCCAGATGTTCAAGTAAGAGGAAAAATCTAGAACATCTCCAGATGTTCAGGTGGGAGGAAACATCTAGAACATCTGCAGATATTCAGGTGGGAGGAAACATCTAGAACATCTCCAGATGTTCAGGTGGGAGGAAACGTGTAGAACATCTCCAAATGTTCAGGTGAGAGGAAACATCCAAAACAGTTACAGATGTTCAGGTGGGAGGAAACGTCTACAACATCTCCAGATGTTCAGGTGGGAGGAAACGTCTAGAACATCTCCAGATGTACAGGAGGGAGGAAAGATCTAGAACATCTCCAGATGTTCAGGTGAAAGAAAAATTCTAGAACATCTCCAGATGTTCAAGTGGGAGGAAACGTGTAGAACATCTCCAAATTTTCAGGTGAGAGGAAACCTCTAGAACATCTCCAGATGTTCAGGTGGGAGGAAACGTCTAGAACAGTTACAGATGTTCAGGTGGGAGGAAATCTGTAGAACATCTCCAGATGTTCAGGTGGGAGGAAACATCTAGAACAGCTCCAGATGTTCAGGTGGGAGGAAACATCTGGAACATCTCCAGATGTTCAGGTGGGAGGAAACGTCTAGAACAGTTACAGATGTTCAGGTGGGAGGAAACATCTAGAACAGCTCCAGATGTTCAGGTGGGAGGAAACCTCTAGAACATCCCCAGATGTTCAGGTGGGAGGAAACGTCTAGAACAGCTCCAGATGTTCAGGTGGGAGGTAACATCTCGAACATCTCCAGAAATTCGTGTGGGAGGAAACATCTAGAACATCTCCAGATGTTAAGGTGAGAGGAAACGTCTAGAATTTCTCCAAATGTTCAGGTGGGAGGAAACATCTAGAACAACTTCAGGTGTTCAGTTGGGAGGAAACATCTAGAACATCTCCAGATGTTCAGGTGGAAGGTAACGTCTAGAACATCTCCAGATGTTCAGGTGGGAGGAAACGTCTAGAATTTCTCCAAATGTTCAGGTGGGAGGAAACATCTAGAACATCTCCAGATATTCAGGTGGGAGGAAACATCTAGAACAGTTACAGATGTTCAGGTGGGAGGAAATCTGTAGAACATCTCCAGATGTTCAGGTGGGAGGAAACGTATAGAACAGTTACAGATGTTCAGGTGGGAGGAAATCTGTAGAACATCTCCAGATGTTCAGGTGGAAGGAAACATCTAGAACATCTCCAGATGTTCAGGTGGGAGGAAACATCTAGAACATCTCCAGATGATCAGGTGGGAGGAAACGTCTAGAATTTCTCCACATGTTAAGGTGGGAAGAAACGTCAAGAACAGTTACAGATGTTCAGGTGGGAGGAAACGTGTGGAACATCTCCAGATTTTCAGGTGGGAGGAATCGTCTAGAACATCTCCAGATGTTCAGGTGAGAGGAAACATCTAGAACATCTCGAAATGTTCAAGTAAGAGGAAAAATCTAGAACATCTACAGATGTTCAGGTGGGAGGAAACGTCTAGAACATCTGCAGATATTCAGGTGCGTGGAAACGTCTAGAACATCTCGACATGTTCAGGTGGGAGGAAATGTTGGGAACAGTTCCAGATGTTCATGTGAGAGGAAACATCTAGAACATCTCCAGATGTTCAGGTGGGAGGAAACATCTAGAACATCTCCAGATGATCAGGTGGGAGGAAACGTCTGGAACAGTTCCAGATGTTATAGTGGGACAAAACATCTAGAACATCTCCAGATGTTCAGGAGGGAGGAAACGTCTGGAACATCTACAGATGTTCAGGTGGGAGGAAACATTTAGAACATCTCCAGATGTTCAGGTGGGAGGTAACATCTCGAACATCTCCAGATGTTCAGGTGGGAGGAAACATTTAGAACATCTCCAGATATTCAGGTGGGAGGAAACATCTAGAACATCTCCAGATGTTAAGGTGAGAGGAAACGTCTAGAATTTCTCGTGATGTTCAGGTGAGAGGAAACATCTAGAGCATCTCAACATGTTCAGGTGGGAAGAAATGTCGGGAGCAGTTCCAGATGTTCAGGTGGAAGGAAACATCTAGAGCATCTCCAGATGATCAGGAGGGAGGAAACCTCTAGAACAACTCCAGATGTTCAGGTGGGAGGAAACATCTAGAACATCTACAGATGTTCAGGAGGGAGGAAACATCTAGAACGTCTCCAGATATTCAGGTGGGAGGAAACATCTAGAGCATCTCCACATGTTCAGGTGGGAAGAAATATCGGGAACAGTTCCAGATGTTCATGTGGGAGGAAACATCTAGAGCATCTCCACATGTTCAGGTGGGAGGAAATGTCGGGAAAAGTTCCAGATGTTCAAGTGGGAGGAAACATCTAGAACAGCTCCAGATGTTCAGGTGGGAGGAAACATCTAGAACATCTCCAGATGTTCAGGTGGGAGGAAACGTCTAGAACATCTCCAGATTTTCATGTGGGACGAAACGTCTAGAACAGCTCCAGATGTTCAGGTGGAAGGTAACGTCTAGAACATCTCCAGATGTTCAGGTGGGAGGAAACGTGTAGAACATCTCCAAATGTTCAGTAGGGAGGAAACATCTAGAACATCTCCAGATGTACAGGAGGGAGGAAAGATCTAGAACATCTCCAGATGTTCAGGTGAAAGAAAAATTCTAGAACATCTCCAGATGTTCAAGTGGGAGGAAACGTGTAGAACATCTCCAAATGTTCAGGTGAGAGGAAACCTCTAGAACATCTCCAGATGTTCAGGTGGGAGGAAACGTCTAGAACATCTCCAGATGTTCAGTTGGGAGGAAACGTCTAGAACATCTCCAGATGTTCAGGTGGGAGGAAACGTCTAGAACAGTTACAGATCTTAAGGTGGGAGAAAACATCTAGAACATCTCCAGATGTTCAGGTGGGAGGAAACGTGTAGAACATCTCCAAATGTTCAGGTGAGAGGAAACCTCTAGAACATCTCCAGATGTTCAGGTGGGAGGAAACGTCTAGAACATCTCCAGATGTTCAGGTGGAAGGTAACGTCTAGAACATCTCCAGATGTTCAGGTGGGAGGAAACGTCTAGAATTTCTCCAAATGTTCAGGTGGGAGGAAACATCTAGAACATCTCCAGATATTCAGGTGGGAGGAAACATCTAGAACAGTTACAGATGTTCAGGTGGGAGGAAATCTGTAGAACATCTCCAGATGTTCAGGTGGGAGGAAACGTATAGAACAGTTACAGATGTTCAGGTGGGAGGAAATCTGTAGAACATCTCCAGATGTTCAGGTGGAAGGAAACATCTAGAACATCTCCAGATGTTCAGGTGGGAGGAAACATCTAGAACATCTCCAGATGATCAGGTGGGAGGAAACGTCTAGAATTTCTCCACATGTTAAGGTGGGAAGAAACGTCAAGAACAGTTACAGATGTTCAGGTGGGAGGAAACGTGTGGAACATCTCCAGATTTTCAGGTGGGAGGAATCGTCTAGAACATCTCCAGATGTTCAGGTGAGAGGAAACATCTAGAACATCTCGAAATGTTCAAGTAAGAGGAAAAATCTAGAACATCTACAGATGTTCAGGTGGGAGGAAACGTCTAGAACATCTGCAGATATTCAGGTGCGTGGAAACGTCTAGAACATCTCGACATGTTCAGGTGGGAGGAAATGTTGGGAACAGTTCCAGATGTTCATGTGAGAGGAAACATCTAGAACATCTCCAGATGTTCAGGTGGGAGGAAACATCTAGAACATCTCCAGATGATCAGGTGGGAGGAAACGTCTGGAACAGTTCCAGATGTTATAGTGGGACAAAACATCTAGAACATCTCCAGATGTTCAGGAGGGAGGAAACGTCTGGAACATCTACAGATGTTCAGGTGGGAGGAAACATTTAGAACATCTCCAGATGTTCAGGTGGGAGGTAACATCTCGAACATCTCCAGATGTTCAGGTGGGAGGAAACATTTAGAACATCTCCAGATATTCAGGTGGGAGGAAACATCTAGAACATCTCCAGATGTTAAGGTGAGAGGAAACGTCTAGAATTTCTCGTGATGTTCAGGTGAGAGGAAACATCTAGAGCATCTCAACATGTTCAGGTGGGAAGAAATGTCGGGAGCAGTTCCAGATGTTCAGGTGGAAGGAAACATCTAGAGCATCTCCAGATGATCAGGAGGGAGGAAACCTCTAGAACAACTCCAGATGTTCAGGTGGGAGGAAACATCTAGAACATCTACAGATGTTCAGGAGGGAGGAAACATCTAGAACGTCTCCAGATATTCAGGTGGGAGGAAACATCTAGAGCATCTCCACATGTTCAGGTGGGAAGAAATATCGGGAACAGTTCCAGATGTTCATGTGGGAGGAAACATCTAGAGCATCTCCACATGTTCAGGTGGGAGGAAATGTCGGGAAAAGTTCCAGATGTTCAAGTGGGAGGAAACATCTAGAACAGCTCCAGATGTTCAGGTGGGAGGAAACATCTAGAACATCTCCAGATGTTCAGGTGGGAGGAAACGTCTAGAACATCTCCAGATTTTCATGTGGGACGAAACGTCTAGAACAGCTCCAGATGTTCAGGTGGAAGGTAACGTCTAGAACATCTCCAGATGTTCAGGTGGGAGGAAACGTGTAGAACATCTCCAAATGTTCAGTAGGGAGGAAACATCTAGAACATCTCCAGATGTACAGGAGGGAGGAAAGATCTAGAACATCTCCAGATGTTCAGGTGAAAGAAAAATTCTAGAACATCTCCAGATGTTCAAGTGGGAGGAAACGTGTAGAACATCTCCAAATGTTCAGGTGAGAGGAAACCTCTAGAACATCTCCAGATGTTCAGGTGGGAGGAAACGTCTAGAACATCTCCAGATGTTCAGGTGGGAGGAAACGTCTAGAACATCTCCAGATGTTCAGGTGGGAGGAAACGTCTAGAACAGTTACAGATCTTAAGGTGGGAGAAAACATCTAGAACATCTCCAGATGTTCAGGTGGGAGGAAACGTGTAGAACATCTCCAAATGTTCAGGTGAGAGGAAACCTCTAGAACATCTCCAGATGTTCAGGTGGGAGGAAACGTCTAGAACATCTCCAGATGTTCAGGTGGGAGGAAACGTCTAGAACAGTTACAGATCTTAAGGTGGGAGAAAACATCTAGAACATCTCCAGATGTTCAGGTGGGAGGAAACGTCTAGAACAGTTACAGATGTTCAGGTGGGAGGAAATCTGTAGAACATCTCCAGATGTTCAGGTGGGAGGAAACATCTAGAACAGCTCCAGATGTTCAGGTGGGAGGAAACATTTAGAACATCTCCAGATGTTCAGGTGGGAGGTAACATCTCGAACATCTCCAGAAGTTCGGGTGGTAGGAAAAATGTAGAACATCTCCAGATATTCAGGTGGGAGGCAACATCTAAAACATCTCCAGATGTTAAGGTGAGAGGAAACGTCTAGAATTTCTCGTGATGTTCAGGTGGGAGGAAACATCTAGAACATCTGCAGGTGTTCAGGTGGGAGGAAACATCTAGAACATCTCCAGATGTTCAGGTGAGAGGAAACATCTAAAACAGTTACAGATGTTCAGGTGGGAGGAAACGTGTAGAACATCTCCAGATGTTCAGGTGGGAGGAAACATCTAGAACAGCTCCAGATGTTCAGGTGGGAGGTAACATCTCGAACATCTCCAGAAATTCGGGTGGGAGGAAACATCTAGAACATCTCCAGATGTTAAGGTGAGAGGAAACGTCTAGAATTTCGCCAAATGTTCAGGTGGGAGGAAACATCTAGAACAACTTCAGGTGTTCAGGTGGGAGGAAACATCTAGAACATCTCCAGATGTTCAGGTGGAAGGTAACGTCTAGAACATCTCCAGATGTTCAGGTGGGAGGAAACGTGTAGAACATCTCCAAATGTTCAGGTGGGAGGAAACCTCTAGAACATCTCCAGATGTTCAGGTGGGAGGAAACGTCTACAACATCTCCAGATGTTCAGGTGGGAGGACACATCTAGAACATCTCCATATGTTCAGTAGGGAGGAAAGATCTAGAACATCTCCAGATGTACAGGAGGGAGGAAAGATCTAGAACATCTCCAGATGTTCAGGTGAAAGAAAAATTCTAGAACATCTCCAGATGTTCAAGTGGGAGGAAACGTGTAGAACATCTCCAAATGTTCAGGTGAGAGGAAACCTCTAGAACATCTCCAGATGTTCAGGTGGGAGGAAACGTCTAGAACATCTCCAGATGTTCAGGTGGGAGGAAACGTCTAGAACAGTTACAGATGTTCAGGTGGGAGGAAATCTGTAGAACATCTCCAGATGTTCAGGTGGGAGGAAACATCTAGAACAGCTCCAGATGTTAAGGTGGGAGGAAACATCTAGAACATCTCCAGATGTTCAGGTGGGAGGAAACATCTAGAACATCTCCAGATGATCAGGTGGGAGGAAACGTCTGGAAAAGTTCCAGATGTTCAAGTGGGAGGAAACATCTAGAACATCTCCAGATGTTCAGGTGGGAGGAAACATCTAGAACATCTCCAGATGATCAGGTGGGAGGAAACGTCTGGAAAAGTTCCAGATGTTCAAGTGGGACAAAACATCTAGAACATCTCAAGATGTTCAGGAGGGAGGAAACGTCTGGAACATCTCCAGATGTTCAGGTGGGAGGAAACATCTAGAAAAGCTCCAGATGTTAAGGTGAGAGGAAACGTCTAGAATTTCTCGTGATGTTCAGGAGGGAGGAAACATCTCGAACATCTCCAGAAGTTCGGGTGGGAGGAAAAATGTAGAACATCTCCCGATATTCAGGTGGGAGGAAAAATGTAGAACATCTCCAGATGTTCAGGTGGGAGGATACATCTAGAACAGCTCCAGATGTTCAGGTGGGAGGAAACATCTAGAACATCTCCAGATGTTCAGGAGGGAGGAAACATCTCGAACATCTCCAGAAGTTCGGGTGGTAGGAAAAATGTAGAACATCTCCAGATATTCAGGTGGGAGGCAACATCTAGAACATCTCCAGATGTTAAGGTGAGAGGAAACGTCTAGAATTTCTCGTGATGTTCAGGTGGGAGGAAACATCTAGAACATCTGCAGGTGTTCAGGTGGGAGGAAACATCTAGAACATCTCCAGATGTTCAGGTGAGAGGAAACATCTAAAACAGTTACAGATGTTCAGGTGGGAGGAAACGTGTAGAACATCTCCAGATGTTCAGGTGGGAGGAAACATCTAGAACAGCTCCAGATGTTCAGGTGGGAGGTAACATCTCGAACATCTCCAGAAATTCGGGTGGGAGGAAACATCTAGAACATCTCCAGATGTTAAGGTGAGAGGAAACGTCTAGAATTTCGCCAAATGTTCAGGTGGGAGGAAACATCTAGAACAACTTCAGGTTTTCAGGTGGGAGGAAACATCTAGAACATCTCCAGATGTTCAGGTGGAAGGTAACGTCTAGAACATCTCCAGATGTTCAGGTGGGAGGAAACGTGTAGAACATCTCCAAATGTTCAGGTGAGAGGAAACCTCTAGAACATCTCCAGATGTTCAGGTGGGAGGAAACGTCTACAACATCTCCAGATGTTCAGGTTGGAGGACACATCTAGAACATCTCCATATGTTCAGTAGGGAGGAAAGATCTAGAACATCTCCAGATGTACAGGAGGGAGGAAAGATCTAGAACATCTCCAGATGTTCAGGTGAAAGAAAAATTCTAGAACATCTCCAGATGTTCAAGTGGGAGGAAACGTGTAGAACATCTCCAAATGTTCAGGTGAGAGGAAACCTCTAGAACATCTCCAGATGTTCAGGTGGGAGGAAACGTCTAGAACATCTCCAGATGTTCAGGTGGGAGGAAACGTCTAGAACAGTTACAGATGTTCAGGTGGGAGGAAACGTCTAGAACAGTTACAGATGTTCAGGTGGGAGGAAATCTGTAGAACATCTCCAGATGTTCAGGTGGGAGGAAACATCTAGAACAGCTCCAGATGTTAAGGTGGGAGGAAACATCTAGAACATCTCCAGATGTTCAGGTGGGAGGAAACATCTAGAACATCTCCAGATGATCAGGTGGGAGGAAACGTCTGGAAAAGTTCCAGATGTTCAAGTGGGAGGAAACATCTAGAACATCTCCAGATGTTCAGGTGGGAGGAAACATCTAGAACATCTCCAGATGTTCAGGTGGGAGGAAACGTCTGGAAAAGTTCCAGATGTTCAAGTGGGACAAAACATCTAGAACATCTCAAGATGTTCAGGAGGGAGGAAACGTCTGGAACATCTCCAGATGTTCAGGTGGGAGGAAACATCTAGAAAAGCTCCAGATGTTAAGGTGAGAGGAAACGTCTAGAATTTCTCGTGATGTTCAGGAGGGAGGAAACATCTCGAACATCTCCAGAAGTTCGGGTGGGAGGAAAAATGTAGAACATCTCCCGATATTCAGGTGGGAGGAAAAATGTAGAACATCTCCAGATGTTCAGGTGGGAGGATACATCTAGAACAGCTCCAGATTTTCAGGTGGGAGGAAACATCTAGAACATCTCCAGATGTTCAGGAGGGAGGAAACATCTCGAACATCTCCCGAAGTTCGGGTGGGAGGAAAAATGTAGAACATCTCCCGATATTCAGGTGGGAGGAAAAATGTAGAACATCTCCAGATGTTCAGGTGGGAGGAAACGTCTAGAACATCTCCAGATGTTCAGGTGGGAGGAACCATCCAAAACAGTTACAGATGTTCAGGTGGGAGGAAACGTGTAGAACATCTCCAGATGTTCAGGTGGGAGGAAACATCTAGAACATCTCCAGATGATCAGGTGGGAGGAAACGTCTGGAACAGTTCCAGATGTTCAAGTGGGACGAAACATCTAGAACATCTCCAGATGTTCAGGAGGGAGGAAACGTCTGGAACAGCTCCAGATGTTCAGGTGGGAGGAAACATCTAGAACAGCTCCAGATGTTCAGGTGGGAGGTAACATCTCGAACATCTCCAGAAATTCGTGTGGGAGGAAACATCTAGAACATCTCCAGATGTTAAGGTGAGAGGAAACGTCTAGAATTTCTCCAAATGTTCAGGTGGGAGGAAACATCTAGAACAACTTCAGGTGTTCAGTTGGGAGGAAACATCTAGAACATCTCCAGATGTTCAGGTGGAAGGTAACGTCTAGAACATCTCCAGATGTTCAGGTGGGAGGAAACGTCTAGAATTTCTCCAAATGTTCAGGTGGGAGGAAACATCTAGAACATCTCCAGATATTCAGGTGGGAGGAAACATCTAGAACAGTTACAGATGTTCAGGTGGGAGGAAATCTGTAGAACATCTCCAGATGTTCAGGTGGGAGGAAACGTATAGAACAGTTACAGATGTTCAGGTGGGAGGAAATCTGTAGAACATCTCAAGATGTTCAGGTGGGAGGAAACATCTAGAACATCTCCAGATGTTCAGGTGGGAGGAAACATCTAGAACATCTCCAGATGATCAGGTGGGAGGAAACGTCTAGAATTTCTCCACATGTTAAGGTGGGAAGAAACGTCAAGAACAGTTACAGATGTTCAGGTGGGAGGAAACGTGTGGAACATCTCCAGATGTTCAGGTGGGAGGAATCGTCTAGAACATCTCCAGATGTTCAGGTGAGAGGAAACATCTAGAACATCTCGAAATGTTCAAGTAAGAGGAAAAATCTAGAACATCTACAGATGTTCAGGTGGGAGGAAACGTCTAGAACATCTGCAGATATTCAGGTGCGTGGAAACGTCTAGAACATCTCGACATGTTCAGGTGGGAGGAAATGTTGGGAACAGTTCCAGATGTTCATGTGAGAGGAAACATCTAGAACATCTCCAGATGTTCAGGTGGGAGGAAACATCTAGAACATCTCCAGATGATCAGGTGGGAGGAAACGTCTGGAACAGTTCCAGATGTCATAGTGGGACAAAACATCTAGAACATCTCCAGATGTTCAGGAGGGAGGAAACGTCTGGAACAGCTACAGATGTTCAGGTGGGAGGAAACATTTAGAACATCTCCAGATGTTCAGGTGGGAGGTAACATCTCGAACATCTCCAGATGTTCAGGTGGGAGGAAACATTTAGAACATCTCCAGATATTCAGGTGGGAGGAAACATCTAGAACATCTCCAGATGTTAAGGTGAGAGGAAACGTCTAGAATTTCTCGTGATGTTCAGGTGGGAGGAAACATCTAGAACAACTACAGGTGTTCAGGTGGGAGGAAACATCTAGAGCATCTCAACATGTTCAGGTGGGAAGAAATGTCGGGAGCAGTTCCAGATGTTCAGGTGGAAGGAAACATCTAGAGCATCTCCAGATGATCAGGAGGGAGGAAACCTCTAGAACAACTCCAGATGTTCAGGTGGGAGGAAACATCTAGAACATCTACAGATGTTCAGGAGGGAGGAAACATCTAGAACGTCTCCAGATATTCAGGTGGGAGGAAACATCTAGAGCATCTCCACATGTTCAGGTGGGAAGAAATATCGGGAACAGTTCCAGATGTTCATGTGGGAGGACACATCTAGAGCATCTCCACATGTTCAGGTGGGAGGAAATGTCGGGAAAAGTTCCAGATGTTCAAGTGGGAGGAAACATCTAGAACAGCTCCAGATGTTCAGGTGGGAGGAAACATCTAGAACATCTCCAGATGTTCAGGTGGGAGGAAACGTCTAGAACATCTCCAGATTTTCATGTGGGACGAAACGTCTAGAACAGCTCCAGATGTTCAGGTGGAAGGTAACGTCTAGAACATCTCCAGATGTTCAGGTGGGAGGAAACGTGTAGAACATCTCCAAATGTTCAGTAGGGAGGAAACATCTAGAACATCTCCAGATGTACAGGAGGGAGGAAAGATCTAGAACATCTCCAGATGTTCAGGTGAAAGAAAAATTCTAGAACATCTCCAGATGTTCAAGTGGGAGGAAACGTGTAGAACATCTCCAAATGTTCAGGTGAGAGGAAACCTCTAGAACATCTCCAGATGTTCAGGTGGGAGGAAACGTCTAGAACATCTCCAGATGTTCAGGTGGGAGGAAACGTCTAGAACATCTCCAGATGTTCAGGTGGGAGGAAACGTCTAGAACAGTTACAGATCTTAAGGTGGGAGAAAACATCTAGAACATCTCCAGATGTTCAGGTGGGAGGAAACGTGTAGAACATCTCCAAATGTTCAGGTGAGAGGAAACCTCTAGAACATCTCCAGATGTTCAGGTGGGAGGAAACGTCTAGAACATCTCCAGATGTTCAGGTGGGAGGAAACGTCTAGAACAGTTACAGATCTTAAGGTGGGAGAAAACATCTAGAACATCTCCAGATGTTCAGGTGGGAGGAAACGTCTAGAACAGTTACAGATGTTCAGGTGGGAGGAAATCTGTAGAACATCTCCAGATGTTCAGGTGGGAGGAAACATCTAGAACATCTCCAGATGTTCAGGTGAGAGGAAACATCTAAAACAGTTACAGATGTTCAGGTGGGAGGAAACGTGTAGAACATCTCCAGATGTTCAGGTGGGAGGAAACATCTAGAACAGCTCCAGATGTTCAGGTGGGAGGTAACATCTCGAACATCTCCAGAAATTCGGGTGGGAGGAAACATCTAGAACATCTCCAGATGTTAAGGTGGGAGGAAACGTCTAGAATTTCGCCAAATGTTCAGGTGGGAGGAAACATCTAGAACAACTTCAGGTGTTCAGGTGGGAGGAAACATCTAGAACATCTCCAGATGTTCAGGTGGAAGGTAACGTCTAGAACATCTCCAGATGTTCAGGTGGGAGGAAACGTGTAGAACATCTCCAAATGTTCAGGTGAGAGGAAACCTCTAGAACATCTCCAGATGTTCAGGTGGGAGGAAACGTCTACAACATCTCCAGATGTTCAGGTGGGAGGACACATCTAGAACATCTCCAGATGTTCAGTAGGGAGGAAAGATCTAGAACATCTCCAGATGTACAGGAGGGAGGAAAGATCTAGAACATCTCCAGATGTTCAGGTGAAAGAAAAATTCTAGAACATCTCCAGATGTTCAAGTGGGAGGAAACGTGTAGAACATCTCCAAATGTTCAGGTGAGAGGAAACCTCTAGAACATCTCCAGATGTTCAGGTGGGAGGAAACGTCTAGAACATCTCCAGATGTTCAGGTGGGAGGAAACGTCTAGAACAGTTACAGATGTTCAGGTGGGAGGAAACGTCTAGAACAGTTACAGATGTTCAGGTGGGAGGAAATCTGTAGAACATCTCCAGATGTTCAGGTGGGAGGAAACATCTAGAACAGCTCCAGATGTTAAGGTGGGAGGAAACATCTAGAACATCTCCAGATGTTCAGGTGGGAGGAAACATCTAGAACATCTCCAGATGATCAGGTGGGAGGAAACGTCTGGAAAAGTTCCAGATGTTCAAGTGGGAGGAAACATCTAGAACATCTCCAGATGTTCAGGTGGGAGGAAACATCTAGAACATCTCCAGATGATCAGGTGGGAGGAAACGTCTGGAAAAGTTCCAGATGTTCAAGTGGGACAAAACATCTAGAACATCTCCAGATGTTAAGGTGACAGGAAACGTCTAGAATTTCTCCAGATGTTCAGGTGGGAGGAAACATCTAGAACATCTCCAGATTTTCAGGAGGGAGGAAACATCTAGAATATCTCCAGATGTTCAGGTGGGAGGAAACATCTAGAACAGCTTCATATGTTCAGGTGGGAGGAAACGTCTAGAACAGCTACAGATGTTCAGGTGGGAGGAAACATCTAGAACATCTCCAGATATTCAGGTGGGAGGAAATGTCTAGAACATCTCCAGATGTTCAGGTGGGAGGAAACATCTAGAACATCTCCAGATGTTCAGGAGGGAGGAAACATCTAGAACATCTCCAGATGTTCAGGAGGGAGGAAACATCTCGAACATCTCCAGATGTTCAAGTGGAAGGTAACGTCGAGAACATCTCCAGATTTTCAGGTGGGAGGAAACGTGTAGAACATCTCCAAATGTTCAGGTGAGAGGAAACCTCTAGAACATCTCCAGATGTTCAGGTGGGAGGAAACGTCTAGAACATCTCCAGATGTTCAGGTGGGAGGAAACGTCTAGAACAGTTACAGATGTTCAGGTGGGAGAAAACGTGTAGAACATCTCCAGATGTTCAGGTGGGAGGAAACATCTAGAACAGCTCCAGATGTTGAGGTGGGAGGAAACATCTAGAACAGTTACAGATGTTCAGGTGGGAGGAAACGTGAAGAACATCTCCAGATGTTCAGGTGGGAGGAAACATCTAGAACAACTCCAGATATTCAAGTGGGAGGAAACATCTAGAAAATATCCAGATGTTCAGGTGAGAGGAAACATCTAGAACATCTGCAGGTGTTCAGGTGGGAGGAAACATATAGAACATCTCCAGATGTTCAGGTGAGAGGAAACATCTAGATAATCTCGAAATGTTCAAGTAAGAGGAAAAATCTAGAACATCTCCAGATATTCAGGTGCGTGGAAACGTCTATAACATCTCGAGATGTTCAGGTGGGAGGAAACATCTAGAACAGTTCCAGATGTTCAGGTGGGACAAAACATCTAGAACATCTCCAGATGTTCAGGTGGGAGGAAACATTTAGAACATCTCCAGATGTTCAGGTGGGAGGAAACATCTTGAACATCTCCAGATATTCAGGTGGGAGGAAATGTCTAGAACATCTCCAGATGTTCAGGTGGGAGGAAACATCTAGAACATCTCCAGATTTTCAGGAGGGAGGAAACATCTAGAATATCTCCAGATGTTCAGGTGGGAGGAAACATCTAGAACAGCTTCATATGTTCAGGTGGGAGGAAACGTCTAGAACAGCTACAGATGTTCAGGTGGGAGGAAACATCTAGAACATCTCCAGATATTCAGGTGGGAGGAAATGTCTAGAACATCTCCAGATGTTCAGGTGGGAGGAAACATCTAGAACATCTCCAGATGTTCAGGAGGGTGGAAACATCTAGAACATCTCCAGATGTTCAGGAGGGAGGAAACATCTAGAATATCTCCAGATGTTCAAGTGGAAGGTAACGTCGAGAACATCTCCAGATTTTCAGGTGGGAGGAAACGTGTAGAACATCTCCAAATGTTCAGGTGAGAGGAAACCTCTAGAACATCTCCAGATGTTCAGGTGGGAGGAAACATCTAGAACATCTCCAGATTTTCAGGAGGGAGGAAACATCTAGAATATCTCCAGATGTTCAGGTGGGAGGAAACATCTAGAATATCTCCAGATGTTCAAGTGGAAGGTAACGTCGAGAACATCTCCAGATTTTCAGGTGGGAGGAAACGTGTAGAACATCTCCAAATGTTCAGGTGAGAGGAAACCTCTAGAACATCTCCAGATGTTCAGGTGGGAGGAAACATCTAGAACATCTCCAGATTTTCAGGAGGGAGGAAACATCTAGAATATCTCCAGATGTTCAGGTGGGAGGAAACATCTAGAACAGCTTCATATGTTCAGGTGGGAGGAAACGTCTAAAACAGCTACAGATGTTCAGGTGGGAGGAAACATCTAGAACATCTCCAGATATTCAGGTGGGAGGAAATGTCTAGAACATCTCCAGATGTTCAGGTGGGAGGAAACATCTAGAACATCTCCAGATGTTCAGGAGGGAGGAAACATCTAGAACATCTCCAGATGTTCAGGAGGGAGGAAACATCTAGAATATCTCCAGATGTTCAAGTGGAAGGTAACGTCGAGAACATCTCCAGATTTTCAGGTGGGAGGAAACGTGTAGAACATCTCCAAATGTTCAGGTGAGAGGAAACCTCTAGAACATCTGCAGGTGTTCAGGTGGGATGAAACATCTAGAACATCTCCAGATGTTCAGGTGAGAGGAAACATCTAGATAATCTCGAAATGTTCAAGTAAGAGGAAAAATCTAGAATATCTCCAGATGTTCAGGTGGGAGGAATCATCTAGAACATCTGCAGATATTCAGGTGCGTGGAAACGTCTATAACATCTCGAGATGTTCAGGTGGGAGGAAATGTTGGGAACAGTTCCAGATGTTCATGTGAGAGGAAACATCTAGAACATCTCCAGATGTTCAGGTGGGAGGAAACATCTAGAACATCTCCAGATGATCAGGTGGGAGGAAACGTCTGGAACAGTTCCAGTTTTTCAGGTGGGACAAAACATCTAGAACATCTCCAGATGTTCAGGTGGGAGGAAACATTTAGAACATCTCCAGATGTTCAGGTGGGAGGAAACATCTTGAACATCTCCAGATATGCAGGTGGGAGGAAATGTCTAGAACATCTCCAGATGTTCAGGTGGGAGGAAACATCTAGAACATCTCCAGATTTTCAGGTGGGAGGAAATGTCTAGAACATCTCCAGATGTTCAGGTGGGAGGAAACATCTAGAACATCTCCAGATGTTCAGGAGGGAGGAAACATCTAGAACATCTCCAGATGTTCAGGAGGGAGGAAACATCTAGAATATCTCCAGATGTTCAAGTGGAAGGTAACGTCGAGAACATCTCCAGATTTTCAGGTGGGAGGAAATGTGTAGAACATCTCCAGATGTTCAGGTGGGAGGAAACGTCTAGAACATCTCCAGATGTTCAGGTGGGAGTAAACGTCTAGAACAGTTACAGATGTTCAGGTGGGAGAAAACGTGTAGAACATCTCCAGATGTTCAGGTGGGAGGAAACATCTAGAACAGCTCCAGATAATCAGGTTGGAGGAAACATGTAGAACATCTCCACATGTTCAGGTGGGAAGAAATGTCAGGAACAGTTACAGATGTTCAGGTGGGAGGAAACGTCTAGAACATCTCCAGATGTTCAGGTGGGAGGAAACATCTAGAACAGTTACAGATGTTCAGGTGGGAGGAAACGTGAAGAACATCTCCAGATGTTCAGGTGGGAGGAAACATCTAGAACAACTCCAGATATTCAGGTGGGAGGAAACATCTAGAAAATCTCCAGATGTTCAGGTGAGAGGAAACATCTAGAACATCTCCAGATGTTCAAGTAAGAGGAAAAATCTAGAACATCTCCAGATGTTCAGGTGGGAGGAAACATCTAGAACATCTGCAGATATTCAGGTGCCAGGAAACGTCTAGAACATCTCGAGATGTTCAGGTGGGAGAAAATGTTGGGAACAGTTCCAGATGTTCATGTGAGAGGAAACACCTAGAACATCTCCAGATGTTCAGGTGGGAGGAAACATCTAGAACATCTCCAGATGATCAGGTGGGAGGAAACGTCTGGAACAGTTCCAGATGTTCAAGTGGGACGAAACATCTAGAACATCTCCAGATGTTCAGGAGGGAGGAAACATCTAGAACATCTCCAAATGTTCAGGTGGGAGGAAACGTCTAGAACATCTCCAGATGTTCAGGTGGGAGGAAACATCTAGAACATCTCCAGATGTTCAGGAGGGAGGAAACGTCTGGAACAGCTACAGATGTTCAGGTGGGAGGAAACATCTAGAACATCTCCAGATGTTCAGGAGGGAGGAAACATCTAGAAAATCTCCAGATATTCAGGTGGGAGGAAATGTCTAGAACAGCTCCAGATGGTCAGGTGGGAGGAAACGTCAAGAACATCTCCAGATATTCAGGTGGGAGGAAACGTCTGGAACAGTTCCAGATGTTCAGGTGGGAGGAAACATCTAGAACATCTCCAGATGTTCAGGAGGGAGGAAACATCTAGAACATCTCCAGATGTTCAAGTGGAAGGTAACGTCGAGAACATCTCCAGATGTTCAGGTGGGAGGAAACGTGTAGAACATCTCCAAATGTTCAGGTGAGAGGAAACCTCTAGAACATCTCCAGATGTTCAGGTGGGAGGAAACGTCTAGAATATCTCCAGATGTTCAGGTCGGAGGAAACGTCTAGAACAGTTACAGATCTTCAGGTGGGAGGAAACGTGTAGAACATCTCCAGATGTTCAGGTGGGAGGAAACTTCTAGAACAGCTCCAGATATTCAGGTGGGAGGAAACATGTAGAACATCTCCACATGTTCAGGTGGGAAGAAATGTCAGGAACAGTTACAGATGTTCAGGTGGGTGGAAACGTCTAGAACATCTCCAGATGTTCAGGTTGGAGGAAACATCTAGAACATCTCCAGATGTTGAGGTGAGAGGAAACATCTAGAACAGTTACAGATGTTCAGGTGGGAGGAAACGTGTAGAACATCTCCAGATGTTCAGGTGGGAGGAAACATCTAGAACATCTCCAGATATTCAGGTGGGAGGAAACATCTAGAGCATCTCCAGATGTTCAGGTGAGAGGAAACATCTAGAACATCTCCAGATGTTCAAGTAAGAGGAAAAATCTAGAACATCTCCAGATGTTCCGGTTGGAGGAAACATCTAGAACATCTCCAGATGTTGAGGTGAGAGGAAACATCTAGAACAGTTACAGATGTTCAGGTGGGAGGAAACGTGTAGAACATCTCCAGATGTTCAGGTGGGAGGAAACATCTAGAACATCTCCAGATATTCAGGTGGGAGGAAACATCTAGAACATCTCCAGATGTTCAGGTGAGAGGAAACATCTAGAACATCTCCAGATGTTCAAGAAAGAGGAAAAATCTAGAACATCTCCAGATGTTCAGGTGGGAGGAAACATCTAGAACATCTGCAGATATTCAGGAGGGAGGAAACATCTAGAACATCTCCAGATATTCAGGTGGGAGGAAATGTCTAGAACATCTCCAGATGTTCAGGTGGGAGGAAACATCTAGAACATCTCCAGATGTTCAGGAGGGAGGAAACATCTAGAACATCTCCAGATGTTCAAGTGGAAGGTAACGTCGAGAACATCTCCAGATTTTCAGGTGGGAGGAAACGTGTGGAACATCTCCAAATGTTCAGGTGAGAGGAAACCTCTAGAACATCTCCAGATGTTCAGGTGGGAGGAAACGTCTAGAACATCTCCAGATGTTCAGGTGGGAGGAAACGTCTAGAACAGTTACAGATTTTCAGGTGGGAGGAAACGTGTAGAACATCTCCAGATGTTCAAGTGGGAGGACACATCTAGAACATCTCCAGAAGTACAATAGGGAGGAAACATCTAGAACATCTCCAGATGTTCAGGAGGGAGGAAACATCTAGAACATGTCCAGATGTTCAGGTGAAGGAAAACATCTAGAACATCTCCAGATGTTCAAGTGGGAGGAAACGTGTAGAACATCTCCAAATGTTCAGGTGAGAGGAAACCTCTAGAACATCTCCAGATGTTCAGGTGGGAGGAAACGTCTAGAACATCTCGAGATGTTCAGGTGGGAGAAAATGTTGGGAACAGTTCAAGATGTTCATGTGAGAGGAAACACCTAGAACATCTCCAGATGTTCAGGTGGGAGGAAACATCTAGAACATCTCCAGATGATCAGGTGGGAGGAAACGTCTGGAACAGTTCCAGATGTTCAAGTGGGACGAAACATCTAGAACATCTCCAGATGTTCAGGAGGGAGGAAACGTCTGGAACAGCTCCAGATGTTCAGGTGGGAGGAAACATCTAGAACATCTCCAGATGTTCAGGTGGGAGGAAACATCTAGAACATCTCCAAATGTTCAGGTGGGAGGAAACGTCTAGAACATCTCCAGATGTTCAGGTGGGAGGAAACATCTAGAACATCTCCAGATGTTCAGGAGGGAGGAAACATCTAGAATATCTCCAGATGTTCAGGTGGGAGGAAACGTCTAGAACAGCTCCAGATGGTCAGGTGGGAGGAAACGTCTAGAACATCTCCAGATATTCAGGTGGGAGGAAACGTCTGGAACAGTTCCAGATGTTCAGGTGGGAGGAAACCTCTAGAACATCTCCAGATGTTAAGGAGGGAGGAAACATCTCGAACATCTCCAGATGTTCAAGTGGAAGGTAACGTCGAGAACATCTCCAGATGTTCAGGTGGGAGGAAACGTGTAGAACATCTCCAAATGTTCAGGTGAGAGGAAACCTCTAGAACATCTCCAGATGTTCAGGTGGGAGGAAACGTCTAGAACATCTCCAGATGTTCAGGTGGGAGGAAACGTCTAGAACAGTTACAGATGTTAAGGTGGGAGAAAACGTGTAGAACATCTCCAGATGTTCAGGTTGGAGGAAACATCTAGAACAGCTCCAGATATTCAGGTGGGAGGAAACATGTAGAACATCTCCACATGTTCTGGTGGGAAGAAATGTCAGGAACAGTTACAGATGTTCAGGTGGGAGGAAACGTTTAGAACATCTCCAGATGTTCAGATGGGAGGAAACATCTAGAACATCTCCAGATGTTCAGATGGGAGGAAACATCTAGAACATCTGCAGATAGTCAGGTGCGTGGAAACTTCTAGAACATCTCGAGATGTTCAGGTGGGAGGAAATATTGGGAACAGTTCCAGATGTTCATGTGAGAGGAAACATCTAGAACATCTCCAGATGTTCAGGTGGGAGGAAACATCTAGAACATCTCCAGATGATCAGGTGGGAGGAAACGTCTGGAACAGTTCCAGATGTTCAAGTGGGACAAAACATCTAGAACATCTCCAGATGTTCAGGAGGGAGGTAACGTCTGGAACAGCTACAGATTTTCAGGTGGGAGGAAACATCTAGAACATCTCCAGATGTTCAGGAGGGAGGAAACATCTAGAACTACTCCAGATATTCAGGTGGGAGGAAATGTCTAGAACATCTCCAGATGTTCAGGTGGGAGGAAACATCTAGAACATCTCCAGATGTTCAGGAGGGAGGAAACATCTAGAACATCTCCAGATGTTCAAGTGGAAGGTAACGTCGAGAACATCTCCAGATGTTCAGGTGGGAGGAAACGTGTAGAACATCTCCAAATGTTCAGGTGAGAGGAAACCTCTAGAACATCTCCAGATGTTCAGGTGGGAGGAAACGTCTAGAACATCTCCAGATGTTCAGGTGGGAGGAAACGTCTAGAACAGTTACAGATGTTCAGGTGGGAGGAAACATCTAGAACATCTCCTGATGTTCAAGTGGGAGGACACATCTAGAACATCTCCAGATGTTCAAGTGGGAGGAAACGTGTAGAACATCTCCAAATGTTCAGGTGAGAGGAAACCTCTAGAACATCTCCAGATGTTCAGGTGGGAGGAAACGTCTAGAACATCTCCAGATGTTCAGGTGGGAGGAAACGTCTAGAACAGTTACAGATCTTCAGGTGGGAGGAAACGTGTAGAACATCTCCAGATGTTCAGGTGGGAGGAAACATCTAGAACAGCTCCAGATATTCAGGTGGGAGGAAACATCTAGAACAGCTCCAGATATTCAGGTGGGAGGAAACATGTAGAACATCTCCACATGTTCTGGTGGGAAGAAATGTCAGGAACAGTTACAGATGTTCAGGTGGGAGGAAACGTTTAGAACATCTCCAGATGTTCAGATGGGAGGAAACATCTAGAACATCTCCAGATGTTCAGGTGAGAGGAAACATCTAGAACAGTTACAGATGTTCAGGTGGGAGGAAACGTCTAGAACATCTCCAGATGTTCAGGTGGGAGGAAACATCTAGAACATCTCCAGATATTCAGGTGGGAGGAAACATCTAGAACATCTCCAGATGTTCAGGTGAGAGGAAACATCTAGAAAATCTCCAGATGTTCAAGTAAGAGGAAAAATCTAGAACATCTGCAGATATTCAGGTGCGAGGAAACGTCTAGAACATCTCGAGATTTTCAGGTGGGAGAAAATGTTGGGAACAGTTCCAGATGTTCATGTGAGAGGAAACACCTAGAACATCTCCAGATGTTCAGGTGGGAGGAAACATCTAGAACATCTCCAGATGATCAGGTGGGAGGAAACATCTGGAACAGTTCCAGATGTTCAAGTGGGACGAAACATCTAGAACATCTCCAGATGTTCAGGAGGGAGGAAACGTCTGGAACAGCTCCAGATGTTCAGGTGGGAGGAAACATCTAGAACATCTCCAGATGTTCAGGTGGGAGGAAACATGTAGAACATCTCCAGATGTTCAGGAGGGAGGAAACATCTAGAATATCTCCAGATGTTCAGGTGGGAGGAAAAGTCTAGAACATCTCCAGATATTCAGGTTGGAGGAAACGTCTGGAACAGTTCCAGATGTTCAGGTGGGAGGAAACATCTAGAACATCTCCAGATGTTCAGGAGGGAGGAAACATCTAGAACATCTCCAGATGTTCAAGTGGAAGGTAACGTCGAGAAGATCTCCAGATGTTCAGGTGGGAGGAAACGTGTAGAACATCTCCAAATGTTCAGGTGAGAGGAAACGTGTAGAACATCTCCAGATGTTCAGGTGGGAGGAAACGTGTAGAACAGTTACAGATGTTCAGGTGGGAGGAAACATGTAGAACATCTCCAGATGTTCAAGGGGGAGGACACATCTAGAACATCTCCAGATGTTCAATAGGGAGGAAACATCTAGGACATCTCCAGATGTTCAGGAGGGAGGAAACATCTAGAACATGTCCAGATGTTCAGGTGAAAGAAAACATCTAGAACATCTCCAGATGTTCAAGTGGGAGGAAACGTGTAGAACATCTCCTAATGTTCAGGTGAGAGGAAACCTCTAGAACATCTCCAGATGTTCAGGTGGGAGGAAACGTCTAGAACAGTTACAGATCTTCAGGTGGGAGGAAACGTGTAGAACATCTCCAGATGTTCAGGTGGGAGGAAACATCTAGAACAGCTCCAGATATTCAGGTGGGAGGAAACATGTAGAATATCTCCACATGTTCAGGTGGGAAGAAATGTCAGGAACAGTTACAGATCTTCAGGTGGGAGGAAACGTGTAGAACATCTCCAGATGTTCAGGTGGGAGGAAACGTGTAGAACATCTCCAGATGTTCAGGTGGGAGGAAACATCTAGAACATCTCCAGATATTCAGGTGGGAGGAAACATCTAGAACATCTCCAGATGTTCAGGTGAGAGGAAACATCTAGAACATCTCCAGATGTTCAAGTAAGAGGAAAAATCTAGAACATCTCCAGATGTTCAGGTGGGAGGAAACATCTAGAACATCTGCAGATATTCAGGTGCGAGGAAACGTCTAGAACATCTCGAGATGTTCAGGTGGGAGAAAATGTTGGGAACAGTTCCAGATGTTCATGTGAGAGGAAACACCTAGAACATCTCCAGATGTTCAGGTGGGAGGAAACATCTAGAACATCTCCAGATGATCAGGTGGGAGGAAACGTCTGGAACAGTTCCAGATGTTCAAGTGGGACGAAACATCTAGAACATCTCCAGATGTTCAGGAGGGAGGAAACGTCTGGAACAGCTCCAGATGTTCAGGTGGGAGGAAACATCTAGAACATCTCCAGATGTTCAGGTGGGAGGAAACATCTAGAACATCCCCAAATGTTCAGGTGGGAGGAAACGTCTAGAACATCTCCAGATGTTCAGGAGGGAGGAAACGTCTGGAACAGCTGCAGATGTTCAGGTGGGAGGAAACATCTAGAACATCTCCAGATGTTCAGGTGGGACGAAACATCTAGAACATCTCCAAATGTTCAGGTGGGAGGAAACATCTAAAACATCTCCAGATGTTCAGGAGGGAGGAAACGTGTAGAACATCTCCAGATGATCAGGTGGGAGGAAACATCTAGAACATCTCCAGATATTCAGGTGGGAGGAAACATCTAGAACATCTCCAGATGTTCAGGTGGGAGGAAACATCTAGAACATCTCCAGATATTCAGGTGGGAGGAAACATCTAGAGCATCTCCAGATGTTCAGGTGAGAGGAAACATCTAGAACATCTCCAGATGTTCAAGTAAGAGGAAAAATATAGAACATCTCCAGATGTTCAGGTTAGAGGAAACATCTAGAACATCTCCAGATGTTGAGGTGAGACGAAAAATCTAGAACAGTTACAGATGTTCAGGTGGGAGGAAACGTGTAGAACATCTCCAGATGTTCAGGTGGGAGGAAACATCTAGAACATCTCCAGATATTCAGGTGGGAGGAAACATCTAGAACATCTCCAGATGTTCAGGTGAGAGGAAACATCTAGAAATCTCCAGATGTTCAAGTAAGAGGAAAAATCTAGAACATCTCCAGATGTTCAGGTGGGAGGAAACATCTAGAACATCTGCAGATATTCAGGTGGGAGGAAACGTCTAGAACATCTCCAAATGTTCAGGTGGGAGGAAACATCTAGAACATCTCCAGATGTTCAGGAGGGAGGAAACATCTAGAATATCTCCAGATGTTCAGGTGGGAGGAAACGTCTAGAACAGCTCCAGATGGTCAGGTGGGAGGAAACGTCAAGAACATCTCCAGATATTCAGGTGGGAGGAAACGTCTGGAACAGTTCCAGATGTTCAGGTGGGAGGAAACATCTAGAACATCTCCAGATGTTCAGGAGGGAGGAAACATCTAGAACATCTCCAGATGTTCAAGTGGAAGGTAACGTCGAGAACATCTCCAGATGTTCAGGTGGGAGGAAACGTGTAGAACATCTCCAAATGTTCAGGTGAGAGGAAACCTCTAGAACATCTCCAGATGTTCAGGTGGGAGGAAACGTCTAGAACATCTCCAGATGTTCAGGTGGGAGGAAACGTGTAGAACATCTCCAGATGTTCAAGTGGGAGGACACATCTAGAACATCTCCAGATGTTCAATAGGGAGGAAACATCTAGAACATCTCCAGATGTTCAGGAGGGAGGAAACATCTAGAACATGTCCAGATGTTCAGGTGAAAGAAAACATCTAGAACATCTCCAGATGTTCAAGTGGGAGGAAACGTGTAGAACATCTCCAAATGTTCAGGTGAGAGGAAACCTCTAGAACATCTCCAGATGTTCAGGTGGGAGGAAACGTCTAGAACATCTCCAGATGTTCAGGTCGGAGGAAACGTCTAGAACATCTCTAGATGTTCAGGTGGGAGGAAACATCTAGAACATCTCCAGATGTTGAGGTAGGAGGAAACATCTAGAACAGTTACAGATGTTCAGGTGGGAGGAAACGTGTAGAACATCTCCAGATGTTCAGGTGGGAGGAAACTTCTAGAACATCTCCAGATATTCAGGTGGGAGGAAACATCTAGAACATCTCCAGATGTTCAGGTGAGAGGAAACATCTAGAACATCTCCAGATGTTCAAGTAAGAGGAAAAATCTAGAACATCTCCAGATTTTCAGGTGGGAGGAAACATCTAGAACATCTCCAGATGTTCAGGAGGGAGGAAACATCTCGAACATCTCCAGATGTTCAAGTGGAAGGTAACGTCGAGAACATCTCCAGATGTTCAGGTGGGAGGAAACGTGTAGAACATCTCCAAATGTTCAGGTGAGAGGAAACCTCTAGAACATCTCCAGATGTTCAGGTGGGAGGAAACGTCTAGAACATCTCCAGATGTTCAGGTGGGAGGAAACGTCTAGAACAGTTACAGATGTTAAGGTGGGAGAAAACGTGTAGAACATCTCCAGATGTTCAGGTTGGAGGAAACATCTAGAACAGCTCCAAATATTCAGGTGGGAGGAAACATGTAGAACATCTCCACATGTTCAGGTGGGAAGAAATGTCAGGAACAGTTACAGATGTTCAGGTGGGAGGAAACGTCTAGAACATCTCCAGATGTTCAGGTGGGAGGAAACATCTAGAACATCTCCAGATGTTCAGGTGGGAGGAAACATCTAGAACATCTCCAGATGTTGAGGTGGGAGGAAACATCTAGAACAGTTACAGATGTTCAGGTGGGAGGAAACGTGTAGAACATCTCCAGATGTTCAGGTGGGAGGAAACATCTAGAACATCTCCAGATATTCAGGTGGGAGGAAACATCTAGAACATCTCCAGATGTTCAGGTGAGAGGAAACATCTAGAACATCTCCAGATGTTCAAGTAAGAGGAAAAATCTAGAACATCTGCAGATATTCAGGTACCAGGAAACGTCTAGAACATCTCGAGATGTTCAGGTGGGAGAAAATGTTGGGAACAGTTCCAGATGTTCATGTGAGAGGAAACACCTAGAACATCTCCAGATGTTCAGGTGGGAGGAAACATCTAGAACATCTCCAGATGATCAGGTGGGAGGAAACGTCTGGAACAGTTCCAGATGTTCAAGTGGGACGAAACATCTAGAAAATCTCCAGATGTTCAGGAGGGAGGAAACGTCTGGAACAGCTCCAGATGTTCAGGTGGGAGGAAACATCTAGAACATCTCCAGATGTTCAGGTGGGAGGAAACATCTAGAACATCTCCAGATATTCAGGTGGGAGGAAACGTCTAGAACATCTCCAGATGTTCAGGTGGGAGGAAACATCTAGAACATCTCCAGATGTTAAGGTGAGAGGAAACGTCTAGAATTTCTCGTGATGTTCAGGTGGGAGGAAACATCTAGAACAACTGCAGGTGTTCAGGTGGGAGAAAACATCAAGAACATCTCCAGATGTTCAGGAGGGAGGAAACATCTAGAACATCTGCAGATAGTCAGGTGCGTGGAAACGTCTAGAACATCTCGAGATGTTCAGGTGGGAGGAAATATTGGGAACAGTTCCAGATGTTCATATGAGAGGACACATCTAGAACATCTCCAGATGTTCAGGAGGGAGGAAACATCTAGAATATCTCCAGATGTTCAGGTGGGAGGAAACGTCTAGAACAGCTCCAGATGTTCAGGTGGGAGGAAACGTCTAGAACATCTCCAGATATTCAGGTGGGAGGAAACGTCTGGAACAGTTCCAGATGTTCAGGTGGGAGGAAACATCTAGAACATCTCCAGATGTTCAGGAGGGAGGAAACATCTCGAACATCTCCAGATGTTCAAGTGGAAGGTAACGTCGAGAACATCTCCAGATGTTCAGGTGGGAGGAAACGTGTAGAACATCTCCAAATGTTCAGGTGAGAGGAAACCTCTAGAACATCTCCAGATGTTCAGGTGGGAGGAAACGTCTAGAACATCTCCAGATGTTCAGGTGGGAGGAAACGTCTAGAACAGTTACAGATGTTAAGGTGGGAGAAAACGTGTAGAACATCTCCAGATGTTCAGGTTGGAGGAAACATCTAGAACAGCTCCAGATATTCAGGTGGGAGGAAACATGTAGAACGTCTCCACATGTTCAGGTGGGAAGAAATGTCAGGAACAGTTACAGATGTTCAGGTGGGAGGAAACGTCTAGAACATCTCCAGATGTTCAGGTGGGAGGAAACATCTAGAACATCTCCAGATGTTCAGGTGGGTGGAAACATCTAGAACATCTGCAGATATTCAGGTACCAGGAAACGTCTAGAACATCTCGAGATGTTCAGGTGGGAGAAAATGTTGGGAACAGTTCCAGATGTTCATGTGAGAGGAAACACCTAGAACATCTCCAGATGTTCAGATGGGAGGAAACATCTAGAACATCTCCAGATGATCAGGTGGGAGGAAACATCTGGAACAGTTCCAGATGTTCAAGTGGGACGAAACATCTAGAAAATCTCCAGATGTTCAGGAGGGAGGAAAGGTCTGGAACAGCTCCAGATGTTCAGGTGGGAGGAAACATCTAGAACATCTCCAGATGTTCAGGTGGGAGGAAACATCTAGAACATCTCCAAATGTTCAGGTGGGAGGAAACGTCTAGAACATCTCCAGATGTTCAGGTGGGAGGAAACATCTAGAACATCTCCAGATGTTAAGGTGTGAGGAAACGTCTAGAATTTCTCGTGATGTTCAGGTGGGAGGAAACATCTAGAACAACTGCAGGTGTTCAGTTGGGAGGAAACATCAAGAACATCTCCAGATGTTCAGGTGGGAGGAAACATCTAGAACATCTGCAGATAGTCAGGTGCGTGGAAACGTCTAGAACATCTCGAGATGTTCAGGTGGGAGGAAATATTGGGAACAGTTCCAGATGTTCATGTGAGAGGAAACATCTAGAACATCTCCAGATGTTCAGGTGGGAGGAAACATCTAGAACATCTCCAGATGATCAGGTGGGAGGAAACGTCTGGAACAGTTCCAGATGTTCAAGTGGGACAAAACATCTAGAACATCTCCAGATGTTCAGGAGGGAGGTAACGTCTGGAACAGCTACAGATGTTCAGGTGGGAGGAAACATCTAGAACATCTCCAGATGTTCAGGAGGGAGGAAACATCTAGAACATCTCCAGATATTCAGGTGGGAGGAAATGTCTAGAACATCTCCAGATGTTCAGGTGGGAGGAAACATCTAGAACATCTCCAGATGTTCAGGAGGGAGGAAACATCTAGAACATCTCCAGATGTTCAAGTGGAAGGTAACGTCGAGAACATCTCCAGATGTTCAGGTGGGAGGAAACGTGTAGAACATCTCCAAATGTTCAGGTGAGAGGAAACCTCTAGAACATCTCCAGATGTTCAGGTGGGAGGAAACGTCTAGAACATCTCCAGATGGTCAGGTGGGAGGAAACGTCTAGAACAGTTACAGATGTTCAGGTGGGAGGATACATCTAGAACATCTCCAGATGTTCAAGTGGGAGGACACATCTAGAACATCTCCAGATGTTCAAGTGGGAGGAAACGTGTAGAACATCTCCAAATGTTCAGGTGAGAGGAAACCTCTAGAACATCTCCAGATGTTCAGGTGGGAGGAAACGTCTAGAACATCTCCAGATGTTCAGGTGGGAGGAAACGTCTAGAACTGTTACAGATCTTCAGGTGGGAGGAAACGTGTAGAACATCTCCAGATGTTCAGGTGGGAGGAAACATCTAGAACATCTCCAGATGTTCAGGTGGGAGGAAACATCTAGAACAGTTACAGATGTTCAGGTGGGAGGAAACGTGTAGAACATCTCCAGATGTTCAGGTGGGAGGAAACATCTAGAACATCTCCAGATATTCAGGTGGGAGGAAACATCTAGAACATCTCCAGATGTTCAGGTGAGAGGAAACATCTAGAACATCTCCAGATGTTCAAGTAAGAGGAAAAATCTAGAACATCTCCAGATGTTCAGGTGGGAGGAAACATCTAGAACATCTGCAGATATTCAGGTGCGAGGAAACGTCTAGAACATCTCGAGATGTTCAGGTGGGAGAAAATGTTGGGAACAGTTCCAGATGTTCATGTGAGAGGAAACACCTAGAACATCTCCAGATGTTCAGGTGGGAGGAAACATCTAGAACATGTCCAGATGATCAGGTGGGAGGAAACGTCTGGAACAGTTCCAGATGTTCAAGTGGGACGAAACATCTAGAACATCTCCAGATGTTCAGGAGGGAGGAAACGTCTGGAACAGCTCCAGATGTTCAGGTGGGAGGAAACATCTAGAACATCTCCAGATGTTCAGGTGGGAGGAAACATCTAGAACATCTCCAGATGTTCAGGAGGGAGGAAACATCTAGAATATCTCCAGATGTTCAGGTGGGAGGAAACGTCTAGAACATCTCCAGATGTTCAGGTGGGAGGAAACGTCTAGAACATTTCCAGATATTCAGGTGGGACGACACATCTAGAACATCTCCAGATGTTCAATAGGGAGGAAACATCTAGAACATCTCCAGATGTTCAGGAGGGAGGAAACGTGTAGAACATCTCCAGATGTTCAGGTGGGAGGAAACGTCTAGAACAGTTACAGATCTTCAGGTGGGAGGAAACGTGTAGAACATCTCCAGATGTTTAGGTTGGAGGAAACATCTAGAACAGCTCCAGATGTTCAGGTGAGAGGAAACATCTAGAACATCTCCAGATGTTCAAGTAAGAGGAAAAATCTAGAACATCTCCAGATGTTCAGGTGGGAGGAAACATCTAGAACATCTGCAGATATTCAGGTGCGAGGAAACGTCTAGAACATCTCGAGATGTTCAGGTGGGAGAAAATGTTGGGAACAGTTCCAGATGTTCATGTGAGAGGAAACACCTAGAACATCTCCAGATGTTCAGGTGGGAGGAAACATCTAGAACATCTCCAAATGTTCAGGTGGGAGGAAACATCTAGAACATCTCCAGATGTTCAGGAGGGAGGAAACATCTAGAATATCTCCAGATGTTCAGGTGGGAGGAAACATCTAGAACAGCTTCAGATGTTCAGGTGGGAGGAAACGTCTAGAACATCTCCAGATGTTCAGGTGGGAGGAAACACCTAGAACATCTCCAGGTGTTCAGGTGGGAGGAAACGTTTAGAACATCTCCAGATGTTAAGGTGAGAGGAAACGTCTAGAATTTCTCGTGATGTTCAGGTGGGAGGAAACATCTAGAACATCTGCAGGTGTTCAGGTGGGAGGAAACATCTAGAACATCTCCAGATGTTCAGGCGAGAGGAAACATCTAGATCATCTCGAAATGTTCAAGTAAGAGGAAAAATCTAGAACATCTCCAGATGTTCAGGTGGGAGGAAACATCTAGAACATCTGCAGATATTCAGGTGCGTGGAAACGTCTAGAACATCTCGAGATGTTCAGGTGGGAGGAAATGTTGGGAACAGTTCCAGATGTTCATGTGAGAGGAAACATCTAGAACATCTCCAGATGTTCAGGAGGGAGGAAACATCTCGAACATCTCCAGATGTTCAAGTGGAAGGTAACGTCTAGAACAGTTACAGATGTTCAGGTGGGAAGAAACGTGTAGAACATCTCCAGATGTTCAGGTGGGAGGAAACATCTCGAACATCTCCAGAAGTTCGTGTGGGAGGAAACGTCTAGAACATCTCCAGATATTCAGGTGGGAGGAAACATCTAGAACATCTCCAGATATTCAGGTGGGAGGAAACGTCTAGAACAGTTACAGATGTTCAGGTGGGAGGAAACGTGTAGAACATCTCCAGATGTTCAGGTGGGAGGAACCATCCAAAACAGTTACAGATGTTCAGGTGGGAGGAAACGTGTAGAACATCTCCAGATGTTCAGGTGGGAGGAAACATCTCGAACATCTCCAGAAATTCATGTGGGAGGAAACATCTAGAACATCTCCAGATGTTAAGGTGAGAGGAAACGTCTAGAATTTCTCCAAATGTTCAGGTGGGAGGAAACATCTAGAACAACTTCAGGTGTTCAGGTGGGAGGAAACATCTAGAACATCTCCAGATGTTCAGGTGGAAGGTAACGTCTAGAACATCTCCAGATGTTCATGTGGGAAGAAACGTGTAGAACATCTCCAAATGTTCAGGTGAGAGGAAACGTCTAGAACATCTGCAGATATTCAGGTGGGAGGAAACATCTAGAACATCTCCAGATGTTAAGGTGACAGGAAACGTCTAGAATTTCTCCAGATGTT
Organism: Telmatherina bonti; assembly: GCF_933228915.1. NCBI lineage: Eukaryota > Metazoa > Chordata > Actinopteri > Atheriniformes > Telmatherinidae > Telmatherina > Telmatherina bonti. The sequence continues at coordinate 1,754,762 of NC_136633.1, forward strand.
CAGGTGGGAAGAAACGTCTAGAACAGCTTCAGATGTTCAGGTGGGAGGAAACGTCTAGAACATCTCCAGATATTCAGGTGGGAGGAAACGTCTAGAACAGTTACAGATGTTCGGGTGGGAGTAAACGTGTAGAACATCTCCAGATGTTCAGGTGGGAGGAACCATCCAAAACAGTTACAGATGTTCAGGTGGGAGGAAACGTCTAGAACATCTCCAGATGTTCAGTAGGGAGGAAACATCTAGAACATCTCCAGATGTACAGGAGGTAGGACAGATCTAGAACATCTCCAGATGTTCAAGTGGGAGGAAACGTGTAGAACATCTCCAAATGTTCAGGTGACAGGAAACCTCTAGAACATCTCCAGATGTTCAGGTGGGAGGAAACGTCTAGAACATCTCCAGATGTTCAGGTGGGAGGAAACGTCTAGAACAGTTACAGATGTTCAGGTGGGAGGAAATCTGTAGAACATCTCCAGATGTTCAGGTGGGAGGAAACATCTAGAACAGCTCCAGATGTTCAGGTGGGAGGAAACATCTAGAACATCTCCAGATGTTCAGGTGGGAGGAAACATCTAGAACATCTCCAGATGATCAGGTGGGAGGAAACGTCTAGAACAGTTACAGATGTTAAGGTGGGAGAAAACGTGTAGAACATCTCCAGATGTTCAGGTTGGAGGAAACATCTAGAACAGCTCCAAATATTCAGGTGGGAGGAAACATGTAGAACATCTCCAGATGTTGAGGTGGGAGGAAACATCTAGAACAGTTACAGATGTTCAGGTGGGAGGAAACGTGTAGAACATCTCCAGATGTTCAGGTGGGAGGAAACATCTAGAACATCTCCAGATATTCAGGTGGGAGGAAACATCTAGAACATCTCCAGATGTTCAGGTGAGAGGAAACATCTAGAACATCTCCAGATGTTCAAGTAAGAGGAAAAATCTAGAACATCTCCAGATATTCAGGTACCAGGAAACGTCTAGAACATCTCGAGATGTTCAGGTGGGAGAAAATGTTGGGAACAGTTCCAGATGTTCATGTGAGAGGAAACATCTAGAACATCTCCAGATGTTCAGGTGGGAGGAAACATCTAGAACATCTCCAGATGATCAGGTGGGAGGAAACGTCTGGAACAGTTCCAGATGTTCAAGTGGGACGAAACATCTAGAAAATCTCCAGATGTTCAGGAGGGAGGAAACGTCTGGAACAGCTCCAGATGTTCAGGTGGGAGGAAACATCTAGAACATCTCCAAATGTTCAGGTGAGAGGAAACCTCTAGAACATCTCCAGATGTTCAGGTGGGAGGAAACATCTAGAACAGCTCCAGATGTTCAGGTGGGAGGTAACATCTCGAACATCTCCAGAAATTCGGGTGGGAGGAAACATCTAGAACATCTCCAGATGTTAAGGTGAGAGGAAACGTCTAGATTTCTCCAAATGTTCAGGTGGGAGGAAACATCTAGAACAACATCAGGTGTTCAGGTGGGAGGAAACATCTAGAACATCTCCAGATGTTCAGGTGGAAGGTAACGTCTAGAACATCTCCAGATGTTCAGGTGGGAGGAAACGTGTAGAACATCTCCAAATGTTCAGGTGAGAGGAAACCTCTAGAACATCTCCAGATGTTCAGGTGGGAGGAAACGTCTACAACATCTCCAGATGTTCAGGTGGGAGGACACATCTAGAACATCTCCAGATGTTCAGTAGGGAGGAAACATCTAGAACATCTCCAGATGTACAGGAGGGAGGACAGATCTAGAACATCTCCAGATGTTCAAGTGGGAGGAAACGTGTAGAACATCTCCAAATGTTCAGGTGACAGGAAACCTCTAGAACATCTCCAGATGTTCAGGTGGGAGGAAACGTCTAGAACATCTCCAGATGTTCAGGTGGGAGGAAACGTCTAGAACAGTTACAGATGTTCAGGTGGGAGGAAATCTGTATAACATCTCCAGATGTTCAGGTGGGAGGAAACATCTAGAACAGCTCCAGATGTTCAGGTGGGAGGAAACATCTAGAACATCTCCAGATGTTCAGGTGCGAGGAAACATCTAGAACATCTCCAGATGATCAGGTGGGAGGAAACGTCTAGAACAGTTACAGATGTTAAGGTGGGAGAAAACGTGTAGAACATCTCCAGATGTTCAGGTTGGAGGAAACATCTAGAACAGCTCCAAATATTCAGGTGGGAGGAAACATGTAGAACATCTCCACATTTTCAGGTGGGAAGAAATGTCAGGAACAGTTACAGATCTTCAGGTGGGAGGAAACGTCTAGAACATCTCCAGATGTTCAGGTGGGAGGAAACATCTAGAATATCTCCAGATGTTCAGGTGGGAGGAAACATCTAGAACATCTCCAGATGTTGAGGTGGGAGGAAACATCTAGAACAGTTACAGATGTTCAGGTGGGAGGAAACATGTAGAACATCTCCAGATGTTCAGGTGGGAGGAAACATCTAGAACATCTCCAGATATTCAGGTGGGAGGAAACATCTAGAACATCTCCAGATGTTCAGGTAAGAGGAAACATCTAGAACATCTCCAGATGTTGAGGTGGGAGGAAACATCTAGAACAGTTACAGATGTTCAGGTGGGAGGAAACGTGTAGAACATCTCCAGATGTTCAGGTGGGAGGAAACATCTAGAACATCTCCAGATATTCAGGTGGGAGGAAACATCTAGAACATCTCCAGATGTTCAGGTAAGAGGAAACATCTAGAACATCTCCAGATGTTCAAGTAAGAGGAAAAATCTAGAACATCTGCAGATATTCAGGTACCAGGAAACGTCTAGAACATCTCGAGATGTTCAGGTGGGAGAAAATGTTGGGAACAGTTCCAGATGTTCATGTGAGAGGAAACACCTAGAACATCTCCAGATGTTCAGGTGGGAGGAAACATCTAGAACATCTCCAGATGATCAGGTGGGAGGAAACGTCTGGAACAGTTCCAGATGTTCAAGTGGGACGAAACATCTAGAAAATCTCCAGATGTTCAGGAGGGAGGAAACGTCTGGAACAGCTCCAGATGTTCAGGTGGGAGGAAACATCTAGAACATCTCCAGATGTTCAGGAGGGAGGAAACATCTCGAACATCTCCAGATGTTCAAGTGGAAGGTAACGTCGAGAACATCTCCAGATGTTCAGGTGGGAGGAAACGTGTAGAACATCTCCAAATGTTCAGGTGAGAGGAAACCTCTAGAACATCTCCAGATGTTCAGGTGGGAGGAAACGTCTAGAACATCTCCAGATGTTCAGGTGGGAGGAAACGTCTAGAACAGTTACAGATGTTAAGGTGGGAGAAAACGTGTAGAACATCTCCAGATGTTCAGGTTGGAGGAAACATCTAGAACAGCTCCAGATATTCAGGTGGGAGGAAACAGGTAGAACATCTCCACATGTTCAGGTGGGAAGAATTGTCAGGAACAGTTACAGATGTTCAGGTGGGAGGAAACGTCTAGAACATCTCCAGATGTTCAGGTGGGAGGAAACATCTAGAACATCTCCAGATGTTCAGGTGGGAGGAAACATCTAGAACATCTCCAGATGTTGAGGTGGGAGGAAACGTGTAGAACATCTCCAGATGTTCAGGTGGGAGGAAACATCTAGAACATCTCCAGATATTCAGGTTGGAGGAAACATCTAGAACATCTCCAGATGTTCAGGTGAGAGGAAAAATCTAGACCATCTCCAGATGTTCAGGTGGGAGGAAACATCTAGAACATCTGCAGATATTCAGGTACCAGGAAATCTCTAGAACATCTCGAGATGTTCAGGTGGGAGAAAATGTTGGGAACAGTTCCAGATGTTCATGTGAGAGGAAACACCTAGAACATCTCCAGATGTTCAGGTGGGAGGAAACATCTAGAACATCTCCAGATGATCAGGTGGGAGGAAACGCCTGGAACAGTTCCAGATGTTCAAGTGGGACTAAACATCTAGAAAATCTCCAGATGTTCAGGAGGGAGGAAACGTCTGGAACAGCTCCAGATGTTCAGGTGGGAGGAAACATCTAGAACATCTCCAGATGTTCAGGTGGGAGGAAACATCTAGAACATCTCCAAATGTTCAGGTGGGAGGAAACGTCTAGAACATCTCCAGATGTTCAGGTGGGAGGAAACATCTAGAACATCTCCAGATGTTAAGGTGAGAGGAAACGTCTAGAATTTCTCGTGATGTTCAGGTGGGAGGAAACATCTAGAACAACTGCAGGTGTTCAGGTGGGAGGAAACATCAAGAACATCTCCAGATGTTCAGGTGGGAGGAAACATCTAGAACATCTGCAGATAGTCAGGTGCGTGGAAACGTCTAGAACATCTCGAGATGTTCAGGTGGGAGGAAATATTGGGAACAGTTCCAGATGTTCATGTGAGACGAAACATCTAGAACATCTCCAGATGTTCAGGTGGGAGGAAACATCTAGAACATCTCCAGATGATCAGGTGGGAGGAAACGTCTGGAACAGTTCCAGATGTTCAAGTGGGACAAAACATCTAGAACATCTCCAGATGTTCAGGAGGGAGGTAACGTCTGGAACAGCTACAGATGTTCAGGTGGGAGGAAACATCTAGAACATCTCCAGATGTTCAGGAGGGAGGAAACATCTAGAACATCTCCAGATATTCAGGTGGGAGGAAATGTCTAGAACATCTCCAGATGTTCAGGTGGGAGGAAACATCTAGAACATCTCCAGATGTTCAGGAGGGAGGAAACATCTAGAACATCTCCAGATGTTCAAGTGGAAGGTAACGTCGAGAACATCTCCAGATGTTCAGGTGGGAGGAAACGTGTAGAACATCTCCAAATGTTCAGGTGAGAGGAAACCTCTAGAACATCTCCAGATGTTCAGGTGGGAGGAAACGTCTAGAACATCTCCAGATGTTCAGGTGGGAGGAAACGTCTAGAACAGTTACAGATGTTCAGGTGGGAGGATACATCTAGAACGTCTCCAGATGTTCAAGTGGGAGGAAACGTGTAGAACATCTCCAAATGTTCAGGTGAGAGGAAACCTCTAGAACATCTCCAGATGTTCAGGTGGGAGGAAACGTCTAGAACATCTCCAGATGTTCAGGTGGGAGGAAACGTCTAGAACAGTTACAGATCTTCAGGTGGGAGGAAACGTGTAGAACATCTCCAGATGTTCAGGTGGGAGGAAACATCTAGAACAGCTCCAGATATTCAGGTGGGAGGAAACATCTAGAACAGCTCCAGATATTCAGGTGGGAGGAAACATATGGAACATCTCCACATGTTCTGTTGGAAAGAAATGTCAGGAACAGTTACAGATGTTCAGGTGGGAGGAAACGTCTAGAACATCTCCAGATGTTCAGGTGGGACGAAACATCTAGAACATCGCCAGATGTTCAGGTGGGAGGAAACATCTAGAACAGTTACAGATGTTCAGGTGGGAGGAAACGTGTAGAACATCTCCAGATGTTCAGGTGGGAGGAAACATCTAGAACATCTCCAGATATTCAGGTGGGAGGAAACGTCTGGAACAGTTCCAGATGTTCAGGTGGGAGGAAACATCTAGAATATCTCCAGATGTTCAGGAGGGAGGAAACATCTACAACATCTCCAGATGTTCAAGTGGAAGGTAACGTCGAGAACATCTCCAGATGTTCAGGTGGGAGGAAACGTGTAGAACATCTCCAGATGTTCAGGTGGGAGGAAATGTCTAGAACAGTTACAGATGTTCAGGTGGGAGGAAACATGTAGAACATGTCCAGATGTTCAAGTGGGAGGACACATCTAGAACATCTCCAGATGTTCAATAGGGAGGAAACATCTAGAACATCTCCAGATGTTCAAGTAAGAGGAAAAATCTAGAACATCTCCAGATGTTCAGGTGGGAGGAAACATCTAGAACATCTGCAGATATTCAGGTGCGAGGAAACGTCTAGAACATCTCCAGATGTTCAGGTGGGAGAAAATGTTGGGAACAGTTCCAGATGTTCATGTGAGAGGAAACACCTAGAACATCTCCAGATGTTCAGGTGGGAGGAAACATCTAGAACATCTCCAGATGATCAGGTGGGAGGAAACGTCTGGAACAGTTCCAGATGTTCAAGTGGGACGAAACATCTAGAACATCTCCAGATGTTCAGGAGGGAGGAAACGTCTGAAACAGCTCCAGATGTTCAGGAGGGAGGAAACATCTAGAATATCTCCAGATGTTCAGGTGGGAGGAAACATCTAGAACAGCTTCAGATGTTCATGTGGAAGGAAACGTCTAGAACAGCTCCAGATGTTAAGGTGAGAGGAAACGTCTAGAATTTCTCGTGATGTTCAGGTGGGAGGAAACATCTAGAACATCTCCAGATGTTCAGGTGGGAGGAAACATCTAGAACATCTGCAGATATTCAGGTGCGTGGAAACGTCTAGAACATCTCGAGATGTTCAGGTGGGAGGAAATGTTGGGAACAGTTCCAGATGTTCATGTGAGAGGAAACATCTAGAACATCTCCAGATGTTCAGGAGGGAGGAAACATCTCGAACATCTCCAGATGTTCAAGTGGAAGGTAACGTCTAGAACAGTTACAGATGTTCAGGTGGGAAGAAACGTGTAGAACATCTCCAGATGTTCAGGTGGGAGGAAACATCTCAAACATCTCCAGAAGTTCGGGTGGGAGGAAAAATGTAGAACATCTCCCGATATTCAGGTGGGAGGAAACATGTAGAACATCTCCAGATGTTCAGGTGGGAGGAAACGTCTAGAACATCTCCAGATATTCAGGTGGGAGGAAACATCTAGAACATCTCCAGATATTCAGTTGGGAGGAAACGTCTAGAACAGTTACAGATGTTCAGGTGGGAGGAAACGTGTAGAACATCTCCAGATGTTCAGGTGGGAGGAACCATCCAAAACAGTTACAGATGTTCAGGTGGGAGGAAACGTGTAGAACATCTCCAGATGTTCAGGTGGAAGGTAACGTCTAGAACATCTCCAGATTTTCAGGTGGGAGGAAACGTGTAGAACATCTCCAAATGTTCAGGTGAGAGGAAACCTCTAGAACATCTGCCGATATTCAGGTGGGAGGAAACATCTAGAACATCTCCAGATGTTAAGGTGACAGGAAACGTCTAGAATTTCTCCAGATGTTCAGGTGGGAAGAAACGTCTAGAACAGCTTCAGATGTTCAGGTGGGAGGAAACGTCTAGAACATCTCCAGATATTCAGGTGGGAGGAAACGTCTAGAACAGTTACAGATGTTCAGGTGGGAGTAAACGTGTAGAACATCTCCAGATGTTCAGGTGGGAGGAACCATCCAAAACAGTTACAGATGTTCAGGTGGGAGGAAACGTGTAGAACATCTCCAGATGTTCAGGTGGGAGGAAACATCTAGAACAGCTCCAGATGTTCAGGTGGGAGGTAACTTCTCGAACATCTCCAGAAATTCGGGTGGGAGGAAACATCTAGAACATCTCCAGATGTTAAGGTGAGAGGAAACGTCTAGAATTTCTCCAAATGTTCAGGTGGGAGGAAACATCGAGAACAACTTCAGGTGTTCAGGTGGGAGGAAACATCTAGAACATCTCCAGATGTTCAGGTGGAAGGTAACGTCTAGAACATCTCCAGATGTTCAGGTGGGAGGAAACGTGTAGAACATCTCCAAATGTTCAGGTGAGAGGAAACCTCTAGAACATCTCCAGATGTTCAGGTGGGAGGAAACGTCTACAACATCTCCAGATGTTCAGGTGGGAGGACACATCTAGAACATCTCCAGATGTTCAGTAGGGAGGAAACATCTAGAACATCTCCAGATGTACAGGAGGGAGGACAGATCTAGAACATCTCCAGATGTTCAAGTGGGAGGAAACGTGTAGAACATCTCCAAATGTTCAGGTGACAGGAAACCTCTAGAACATCTCCAGATGTTCAGGTGGGAGGAAACGTCTAGAACATCTCCAGATGTTCAGGTGGGAGGAAACGTCTAGAACAGTTACAGATGTTCAGGTGGGAGGAAATCTGTAGAACATCTCCAGATGTTCAGGTGGGAGGAAACATCTAGAACATCTCCAGATGTTCAGGTGGGAGGAAACATCTAGAACATCTCCAGATGTTCAGGTGGGAGGAAACATCTAGAACATATCCAGATGATCAGGTGGGAGGAAACGTCTGGAACATCTCCAGATGTTCAGGTGGGAGGAAACATCTAGAACAGCTCCAGATGTTAAGGTGAGAGGAAACGTCTAGAATTTCTCGTGATGTTCAGGTGGGAGGAAACATCTAGAACATCTGCAGGTGTTCAGGTGGGAGGAAACATCTCGAACATCTCCAGATGTTCAAGTAAGAGGAAAAATCTAGAACATCTCCAGATGTTCAGGTGGGAGGAAACATCTAGAACATCTGCAGATATTCAGGTGGGAGGAAACATCTAGAACATCTCCAGATGTTAAGGTGACAGGAAACGTCTAGAATTTCTCCAGATGTTCAGGTGGGGAGAAACGTCTAGAACAGTTACAGATGTACAGGTGGGAGGAAACGTGTAGAACATCTCCAGATGTTCAGGTGGGAGGAAACGTCTAGAACATCTCCAGATGTTCAGGTGAGAGGAAACATCTAGAACATCTCCAGATGTTCAAGTAAGAGGAAAAATCTAGAACATCTCCAGATGTTCAGGAGGGAGGAAACATCTAGAATATCTCCAGATGTTCAGGTGGGAGGAAATGTTGGGAACAGTTCCAGATGTTCATGTGAGAGGAAACATCTAGAACATCTCCAGATGTTCAGGTGGGAGGAAACATCTAGAAAATCTCCAGATGATCAGGTGGGAGGAAACGTCTGGAACAGTTCCAGATGTTCAAGTGGGACAAAACATCTAGAACATCTCCAGATGTTCAGGAGGGAGGTAACGTCTGGAACAGCTACAGATGTTCAGGTGGGAGGAAACATCTAGAACATCTCCAGATGTTCAGGTGGGAGGAAACATCTAGAACATCTCCAGATATTCAGGTGGGAGGAAATGTCTAGAACATCTCCAGATGTTCAGGTGGGAGGAAACATCTAGAACATCTCCAGATGTACAGGAGGGAGGAAACATCTAGAATATCTCCAGATATTGAGGTGGGAGGAAACGTCTGGAACAGTTCCAGATGTTCAGGTGGGAGGAAACATCTAGAACATCTCCAGATGTTCAGGAGGGAGGAAACATCTAGAACATCTCCAGATGTTCAGGTGGGAGGAAACGTCTAGAACAGTTACAGATCTTCAGGTGGGAGGAAACGTGTAGAACATCTCCAGATGTTCAAGTGGGATGACACATCTAGAACATCTCCAGATGTTCAATAGGGAGGAAACATCTAGAACATCTCCAGATGTTCAGGAGGGAGGAAACATCTAGAACATGTCCAGATGTTCAGGTGAAAGAAAACATCTAGAACATCTCCAGATGTTCAAGTGGGAGGAAACGTGTAGAACATCTCCAAATGTTCAGGTGAGAGGAAACCTCTAGAACATCTCCAGATGTTCAGGTGGGAGGAAACATGTAGAACATCTCCACATGTTCAGGTGGGAAGAAATGTCAGGAACAGTTACAGATGTTCAGGTGGGAGGAAACATCTAGAACATCTCCAGATGTTGAGGTGGGAGGAAACATCTAGAACATCTCCAGATGTTGAGGTGGGAGGAAACATCTAGAACAGTTACAGATGTGCAGGTGGGAGGAAACGTGTAGAACATCTCAAGATGTTCAGGTGGGAGGAAACATCTAGAACATCTCCAGATATTCAAGTGGGAGGATACATCTAGAACATCTGCAGATATTCAGGTGCGAGGAAACGTCTAGAACATCTCGAGATGTTCAGGTGGGAGAAAATGTTGGGAACAGTTCCAGATGTTCATGTGAGAGGAAACACCTAGAACATCTCCAGATGTTCAGGTGGGAGGAAACATCTAGAACATCTCCAGATGATCAGGTGGGAGGAAACGTCTGGAACAGTTCCAGATGTTCAAGTGGGACGATACATCTAGAACATCTCCAGATGTTCAGGAGGGAGGAAACGTCTGGAACAGCTCCAGATGTTCAGGTGGGAGGAAACATCTAGAACATCTCCAGATGTTCAGGTGGGAGGAAACATTTAGAACATCTCCAAATGTTCAGGTGGGAGGAAACGTCTAGAACATCTCCACATGTTCAGGTGGGAAGAAATGTCAGGAACAGTTACAGATGTTCAGGTGGGAGGAAACATCTAGAACATCTCCAGATATTCAGGTGGGAGGAAACATCTAGAACATCTCCAGATGTTCAGGTGAGAGGAAACATCTAGAACATCTCCAGATGTTCAGGTGGGAGGAAACATCTAGAACATCTCCAGATATTCAGGTGGGAGGAAATGTCTAGAACATCTCCAGATGTTCAGGTGGGAGGAAACATCTAGAACAGCTCCAGATATTCAGGTGGTAGGAAACATGTAGAACATCTCCAGATGTTCAGGTGGGAAGAAATGTCAGGAACAGTTACAGATGTTCAGGTGGGAGGAAACATCTAGAACATCTCCAGATAGTCAGGTGGGAGGAAACATCTAGAACATCTGCAGATATTCAGGTGCGAGGAAACGTCTAGAACATCTCGAGATGTTCAGGTGGGAGAAAATGTTGGGAACAGTTCCAGATGTTCATGTGAGAGGAAACACCTAGAACATCTCCAGATGTTCAGGTGGGAGGAAACATCTAGAACATCTCCAGATGATCAGGTGGGAGGAAACGTCTGGAACAGTTCCAGATGTTAAGGTGAGAGGAAACGTCTAGAACAACTTCAGGTGTTCAGGTGGGAGGAAACATCTAGAACATCTCCAGATGTTCAGGTGGAAGGTAACGTCTAGAACATCTCCAGATGTTCAGGTGGGAGGAAACGTGTAGAACATCTCCAAATGTTCAGGTGAGAGGAAACCTCTAGAACATCTCCAGATGTTCAGGTGGGAGGACACATCTAGAATATCTCCAGATGTTCAGTAGGGACGAAACATCTAGAACACCTCCAGATGTTCAGGTGGGAGGACACATCTAGAACATCTCCAGATGTTCAGTATGGAGGAAACATCTAGAACATCTCCAGATGTACAGGAGGGAGGAAAGATCTAGAACATCTCCAGATGTTCAAGTTGGAGGAAACGTGTAGAACATCTCCAAATGTTCAGGTGACAGGAAACCTCTAGAACATCTCCAGATGTTCAGGTGGGAGGAAACGTCTAGAACATCTCCAGATGTTCAGGTGGGAGGAAACGTCTAGAACAGTTACAGATGTTCAGGTGGGAGGAAATCTGTAGAACATCTCCAGATGTTCAGTTGGGAGGAAACATCTAGAACATCTCCAGATGTTCAGGTGGGAGGAAACATCTAGAACATCTCCAGATGTTCAGGTGGGAGGAAACATCTAGAACATCTCCAGATGATCAGGTGGGAGGAAACGTCTGGAAAAGTTCCAGATGTTCAACTGGGAGGAAACATCTAGAACATCTCCAGATGTTCAGGTGGGAGGAAACATCTAGAACATCTCCAGATGATCAGGTGGGAGGAAACGTCTGGAACATCTCCAGATGTTCAGGTGGGAGGAAACATCTAGAACAGCTCCAGATGTTAAGGTGAGAGGAAACATCTAGAATTTCTCGTGATGTTCAGGTGGGAGGAAACATCTAGAACATCTGCAGGTGTTCAGGTGGGAGGAAACATCTCGAACATCTCCAGATTTTCAAGTAAGAGGAAAAATCTAGAACATCTCCAGATGTTCAGGTGGGAGGAAACATTTAGAACATCTGCAGATATTCAGGTGAGAGGAAACATCTAGAACATCTCCAGATGTTAAGGTGACAGGAAACGTCTAGAATTTCTCCAGATGTTCAGGTGGGAAGAAACGTCTAGAGCAGTTACAGATGTTCAGGTGGGAGGAAACGTGTAGAACATCTCCAGATGTTCAGGTGGGAGGAAACGTCTAGAACATCTCCAGATGTTCAGGTGAGAGGAAACATCTAGAACATCTCCAGATGTTCAAGTAAGAGGAAAAATCTAGAACATCTCCAGATGTTCAGGTGGGAGGAAACATCTAGAACATCTGCAGATATTCAGGTGCGAGGAAACGTCTAGAACATCTGGAGATGTTCAGATGGGAGGAAATGTTGGGAACAGTTCCAGATGTTCATGTGAGAGGAAACATCTAGAACATCTCCAGATGTTCAGGTGGGAGGAAACATCTAGAACATCTCCAGATGATCATGTGGGAGGAAACGTCTGGAAAAGTTCCAGATGTTCAAGTGGGACAAAACATCTAGAACATCTCCAGATGTTCAGGAGGGAGGAAACGTCTGGAACATCTCCAGATGTTCAGGTGGGAGGGAACATCTAGAACAGCTCCAGATGTTAAGGTGAGAGGAAACGTCTAGAATTTCTCGTGATGTTCATGTGAGAGGAAACATCTCGAACATCTCCAGAAGTTCGGGTGGTAGGAAAAATGTAGAACATCTCCAGATATTCAGGTGGGAGGAAACATCTAGAACATCTCCAGATGTTAAGGTGAGAGGAAACGTCTAGAATTTCTCGTGATGTTCAGGTGGGAGGAAACATCTAGAACATCTGCAGGTGTTCAGGTGGGAGGAAACATCTAGAACATCTCCAGATGTTCAGGTGAGAGGAAACATCTAGATAATCTCGAAATGTTCAAGTAAGAGGAAAAATCTAGAATATCTCCAGATGTTCAGGTAGGAGGAATCATCTAGAACATCTGCAGATATTTAGGTGCGTGGAAACGTCTAGAACATCTCGAGATGTTCAGGTGGGAGGAAATGTTGGGAACAGTTCCAGATGTTCATGTGAGAGGAAACGTCTGGAACAGTTCCAGATGTTCAAGTGGGACAAAACATCTAGAACATCTCCAGATGTTCAGCTGGGAGGAAACATTTAGAACATCTCCAGATGTTCAGGTGGGAGGAAACATCTAGAACATCTCCAGATGTTCAGGTGGGAGGAAACATCTAGAACATCTGCAGATATTCAGGTGCGTGGAAACGTCTAGAACATCTCGAGATTTTCAGGTGGGAGGAAACATCAAGAACATCTCCAGATGTTCAGGTGGGAGGAAACATCTAGAACATCTGCAGATATTCAGGTGCGTGGAAACGTCTAGAACATCTCCAGATATTCAGGTGGGAGGAAATGTCTAGAACATCTCCAGATGTTCAGGTGGGAGGAAACATCTAGAACATCTCCAGATATTCAGGTGGGAGGAAATGTCTAGAACATCTCCAGATGTTCAGGTGGGAGGAAACATCTAGAACATCTCCAGATGTTCAGGTGGGAGGAAACATCTAGAATATCTCCAGATGTTCAGGTGGGAGGAAACGTCTAGAACAGCTCCAGATGGTCAGGTGGGAGGAAACATCTAGAACATCTCCAGATATTCAGGTGGGAGGAAATGTCTAGAACATCTCCAGATGTTCAGGTGGGAGGAAACATCTAGAACATCTCCAGATGTTCAGGTGGGAGGAAACATCTAGAATATCTCCAGATGTTCAGGTGGGAGGAAACGTCTAGAACAGCTCCAGATGGTCAGGTGGGAGGAAACGTCTAGAACATCTCCAGATATTCAGGTGGGAGGAAACGTCTGGAACAGTTCCAGATGTTCAGGTGGGAGGAAACATCTAGAACATCTCCAGATGTTAAAGTGGAAGGTAACGTCGAGAACATCTCCAGATGTTCAGGTGGGAGGAAACGTCTAGAACAGTTACAGATCTTCAGGTGGGAGGAAACGTGTAGAACATCTCCAGATGTTCAAGTGGGAGGACACATCTAGAACATCTCCAGATGTTCAATAGGGAGGAAACATCTAGAACATCTCCAGATGTTCAGGAGGGAGGAAACATCTAGAACATGTCCAGATGTTCAGGTGGGAGGAAACGTTTAGAACATCTCCAAATGTTCAGGCGAGAGGAAACCTCTAGAACATCTCCAGATGTTCAGGTGGGAGGAAACGTCTAGAACATCTCCAGATGTTCAGGTGGGAGGAAACATCTAGAACAGCTCCAGATATTCAGGTGGGAGGAAACATGTAGAACATCTCCACATGTTCAGGTGGGAAGAAATGTCAGGAACAGTTACAGATGTTCAGGTGGGAGTTAACATCTCGAACATCTCCAGAAGTTCGGGTGGTAGGAAAAATGTAGAACATCTCCAGATATTCAGGTGGGAGGAAACATCTAGAACATCTCCAGATGTTAAGGTGAGAGGAAACGTCTAGAATTTCTCGTGATGTTCAGGTGGGAGGAAACATCTAGAACATCTGCAGGTGTTCAGGTGGGAGGAAACATCTAGAACATCTCCAGATGTTAAGGTGAGAGGAAACATCTAGATAATCTCGAAATGTTCAAGTAAGAGGAAAAATCTAGAATATCTCCAGATGTTCAGGTAGGAGGAATCATCTAGAACATCTGCAGATATTTAGGTGCGTGGAAACGTCTAGAACATCTCGAGATGTTCAGGTGGGAGGAAATGTTGGGAACAGTTCCAGATATTCATGTGAGAGGAAACGTCTGGAACAGTTCCAGATGTTCAAGTGGGACAAAACATCTAGAACATCTCCAGATGTTCAGGTGGGAGGAAACATTTAGAACATCTCCAGATGTTCAGGTGGGAGGAAACATCTAGAACATCTCCAGATGTTCAGGAGGGAGGAAACATCTAGAATATCTCCAGATGTTCAGGTGGGAGGAAACATCTAGAACAGCTTCAGATGTTCAGGTGGGAGGAAACGTCTAGAACAGCTACAGATGTTCAGGTGGGAGGAAACATCTAGAACATCTCCAGATGTTCAGGAGGGAGGAAACATCTAGAATATCTCCAGATGTTCAGGTGGGAGGAAACATCAAGAACATCTCCAGATGTTCAGGTGAGAGGAAACATCTAGATCATCTCGAAATGTTCAAGTAAGGAAAAATCTAGAACATCTCCAGATGTTCAGGTGGGAGGAAACATCTAGAACATCTGCAGATATTCAGGTGCGTGGAAACGTCTAGAACATCTCGAGATTTTCAGGTGGGAGGAAACATCAAGAACATCTCCAGATGTTCAGGTGAGAGGAAACATCTAGATCATCTCGAAATGTTCAAGTAAGAGGAAAAATCTAGAACATCTCCAGATGTTCAGGTGGGAGGAAACATCTAGAACATCTGCAGATATTCAGGTGCGTGGAAACGTCTAGAACATCTCCAGATATTCAGGTGGGAGGAAATGTCTAGAACATCTCCAGATGTTCAGGTGGGAGGAAACATCTAGAACATCTCCAGATGTTCAGGAGGGAGGAAACATCTAGAACATCTCCAGATGTTCAGGTGGGAGGAAACATCTAGAACATCTCCAGATGTTCAGGTGGGAGGAAACATCTAGAACATCTCCAGATATTCAGGTGGGAGGAAATGTCTAGAACATCTCCAGATGTTCAGGTGGGAGGAAACATCTAGAACATCTCCAGATGTTCAGGAGGGAGGAAACATCTAGAATATCTCCAGATGTTCAGGTGGGAGGAAACGTCTAGAACAGCTCCAGATGGTCAGGTGGGAGGAAACGTCTAGAACATCTCCAGATATTCAGGTGGGAGGAAACGTCTGGAACAGTTCCAGATGTTCAGGTTGGAGGAAACATCTAGAACATCTCCAGATGTTAAAGTGGAAGGTAACGTCGAGAACATCTCCAGATGTTCAGGTGGGAGGAAACGTCTAGAACAGTTACAGATCTTCAGGTGGGAGGAAACGTGTAGAACATCTCCAGATGTTCAAGTGGGAGGACACATCTAGAACATCTCCAGATGTTCAATAGGGAGGAAACATCTAGAACATCTCCAGATGTTCAGGAGGGAGGAAAATTCTAGAACATGTCCAGATGTTCAGGTGGGAGGAAACGTTTAGAACATCTCCAAATGTTCAGGTGAGAGGAAACCTCTAGAACATCTCCAGATGTTCAGGTGGGAGGAAACGTCTAGAACATCTCCAGATGTTCAGGTGGGAGGAAACGTCTAGAACAGTTACAGATCTTCAGGTGGGAGGAAACGTCTAGAACATCTCCAGATGTTCAGGTGGGAGGAAACATCTAGAACAGCTCCAGATATTCAGGTGGGAGGAAACATGTAGAACATCTCCACATGTTCAGGTGGGAAGAAATGTCAGGAACAGTTACAGATGTTCAGGTGGGAGGAAACATCTAGAACATCTCCAGATGTTGAGGTGGGAGGAAACATCTAGAACATCTCCAGATGTTGAGGTGGGAGGAAACATCTAGAACAGTTACAGATGTTCAGGTGGGAGGAAACGTGTAGAACATCTCCAGATGTTCAGGTGGGAGGAAACATCTAGAACATCTCCAGATATTCAGGTGGGAGGAAACATCTAGAAAATCTGCAGATATTCAGGTGCGAGGAAACGTCTAGAACATCTCGAGATGTTCAGGTGGGAGAAAATGTTGGGAACAGTTCCAGATGTTCATGTGAGAGGAAACACCTAGAACATCTCCAGATGTTCAGGTGGGAGGAAACATCTAGAACATCTCCAGATGTTCAGGAGGGAGGTAACGTCTGGAACAGCTACAGATGTTCAGGTGGGAGGAAACATGTAGAACATCTCCAGATATTCAGGTGGGAGGAAACATCTAGAACATCTCCAGATGTTCAAGTAAGAGGAAAAATCTAGAACATCTCAAGATGTTCAGGAGGGAGGAAACATCTAGAACATCTCGAGATATTCAAGTGGAAGGTAACGTCGAGAACATCTCCAGATCTTCAGGTGGGAGGAAACGTGTAGAACATCTCCAAATGTTCAGGTGAGAGGAAACCTCTAGAACATCTCCAGATGTTCAGGTGGGAGGAAACGTCTAGAACATCTCCAGATGTTCAGGTGGGAGGAAACGTCTAGAACAGTTACAGATGTTCAGGTGGGAGAAAACGTGTAGAACATCTCCAGATGTTCAGGTGGGAGGAAACATCTAGAACAGCTCCAGATATTCAGGTGGGAGGAAACATGTAGAACATCTCCACATGTTCAGGTGGGAAGAAATGTCAAGGAACAATTACAGATGTTCAGGTGGGAGGAAACGTCTAGAACATCTCCAGATATTCAGGTGGGAGGAAACATCTAGAACATCTCCAGATGTTCAGGTGAGAGGAAACATCTAGAACATCTCCAGATGTTCAGGTGGGAGGAAACATCTAGAACATCTCCAGATGATCAGGTGGGAGGAAACGTCTGGAACAGTTCCAGATGTTCAAGTGGGACGAAACATCTAGAACATCTCCAGATGTTCAGGAGGGAGGAAACGTCTGGAACAGCTCCAGATGTTCAGGTGGGAGGAAACATCTAGAACATCTCCAGATGTTCAGGTGGGAGGAAACATCTAGAACATCTCCAAATGTTCAGGTGGGAGGAAACGTCTAGAACATCTCCAGATGTTCAGGTGGGAGGAAACATCTAGAACATCTCCAGATGTTAAGGTGAGAGGAAACGTCTAGAATTTCTCGTGATGTTCAGGTGGGAGGAAACATCTAGAACATCTCCAGATGTTCAGGTGGGAGGAAACATCTAGAACATCTCCAAATGTTCAGGTGGGAGGAAACATCAAGAACATCTCCAGATGTTCAGGTGGGAGGAAACATCTAGAACATCTGCAGATATTCAGGTGCGTGGAAACGTCTAGAACATCTCGAGATGTTCAGGTGGGAGGAAATGTTGGGAACAGTTCCAGATGTTCATGTGAGAGGAAACATCTAGAACATCTCCAGATGTTCAGGTGGGAGGAAACATCTAGAACATCTCCAGATGATCAGGTGGGAGGAAACGTCTGGAACAGTTCCAGATGTTAAAGTGGGACAAAACATCTAGAACATCTCCAGATGTTCAGGAGGGAGGTAACGTCTGGAACAGCTACAGATGTTCAGGTGGGAGGAAACATCTAGAACATCTCCAGATGTTCAGGAGGGAGGAAACATCTAGAACATCTCCAGATATTCAGGTGGGAGGAAATGTCTAGAACATCTCCAGATGTTCAGGTGGGAGGAAACATCTAGAACATCTCCAGATGTTCAGGAGGGAGGAAACATCTAGAATATCTCCAGATGTTCAGGTGGGAGGAAACGTCTAGAACAGCTCCAGATGGTCAGGTGGGAGGAAACGTCTAGAACATCTCCAGATATTCAGGTGGGAGGAAACGTCTGGAACAGTTCCAGATGTTCAGGTGGGAGGAAACATCTAGAACATCTGCAGATGTTCAGGTGGGAGGAAACGTCTAGAACAGTTACAGATGTTCAGGTGGGAGGAAACGTGTAGAACATCTCCAGATGTCAAAGTGGGAGGACACATCTAGAACATCTCCAGATGTTCAATAGGGAGGAAACATCTAGAACATCTCCAGATGTTCAGGAGGGAGGAAACATCTAGAACATGTCCAGATGTTCAGGTGAAAGAAAACATCTAGAACAACTCCAGATGTTCAGGTGGGAGGAAACGTGTAGAACATCTCCAAATGTTCAGGTGAGAGGAAACATCTAGAACATCTCCAGATGTTCAGGAGGGAGGAAACATCTAGAACATCTCCAAATGTTCAGGTGGGAGGAAACGGCTAGAACATCTCCAGATGTTCAGGTGGGAGAAAACATCTAGAACATCTCCAGATGTTAAGGTGAGAGGAAACGTCTAGAATTTCTCGTGATGTTCAGGTGGGAGGAAACATCTACAACAACTGCAGGTGTTCAGGTGGGAGGAAACATCTAGAACATCTCCAGATGTTCAGGAGGGAGGTAACGTCTGGAACAGCTACAGATGTTCAGGTGGGAGGAAAAATCTAGAACATCTCCAGATGTTCAGGAGGGAGGAAACATCTAGAACATCTCCAGATATTCAGGTGGGAGGAAACGTGTAGAACATCTCCAAATGTTCAGGTGAGAGGAAACCTCTAGAACATCTCCAGATGTTCAGGTGGGAGGAAACATCAAGAACATCTCCAGATGTTCAGGTGGGAGGAAACATCTAGAACATCTGCAGATATTCAGGTGCGAGGAAACGTCTAGAACATCTCGAGATGTTCAGGTGGGAGGAAATGTTGGGAAGAGTTCCAGATGTTCATGTGAGAGGAAACATCTGGTACATCTCCAGATGTTCAGGTGGGAGGAAACATCTAGAATATCTCCAGATGATCAGGTGGGAGGAAACGTCTGGAACAGTTCCATATGTTCAAGTGGGACAAAACATCTAGAACATCTCCAGATGTTCAGGAGGGAGGTAACGTCTGGAACAGCTACAGATGTTCAGGTGGGAGGAAAAATCTAGAACATCTCCAGATGTTCAGGAGGGAGGAAACATCTAGAACATCTCCAGATATTCAGGTGGGAGGAAACGTGTAGAACATCTCCAAATGTTCAGGTGAGAGGAAACCTCTAGAACATCTCCAGATGTTCAGGTGGGAGGAAACATGTAGAACATCTCCAGATGTTCAAGTGGGAGGACACATCTAGAACATCTCCAGATGTTCAGGAGGGTGGAAACATCTAGAACATGTCCAGATGTTCAGGTGAAACAAAGCATCTAGAACATCTCCAGATGTTCAAGTGGGAGGAAACGTGTAGAACATCTCCAAATGTTCAGGTGAGAGGAAACCTCTAGAACATCTCCAGATGTTCAGGTGGGAGGAAACGTCTAGAACATCTCCAGATGTTCAGGTGGGAGGAAACGTCTAGAACAGTTACAGATCTTCAGGTGGGAGGAAACGTGTAGAACATCTCCAGATGTTCAGGTGGGAGGAAACATCTAGAACAGCTCCAGATATTCAGGTGGGAGGAAACATGTAGAACATCTCCACATGTTCAGGTGGGAAGAAATGTCAGGAACAGTTACAGATGTTCAGGTGGGAGGAAACGTCTAGAACATCTCCAGATGTTCAGGTGGGAGGAAACATCTAGAACATCTCCAGATGTTCAGGTGGGAGGAAACATCTAGAACAGTTACAGATGTTCAGGTGGGAGGAAACGTGTAGAACATCTCCAGATGTTCAGGTGGGAGGAAACATCTAGAACATCTCCAGATATTCAGGTGGGAGGAAACATCTAGAACATCTCCAGATGTTCAGGTGAGAGGAAACATCTAGAACATCTCCACATGTTCAAGTAAGAGGAAAAATCTAGAACATCTCCAGATGTTCAGGTGAGAGGAAACATCTAGAACATCTCCAGATGTTCAAGTAAGAGGAAAAATCTAGAACATCTCCAGATGTTCAGGTGGGAGGAAACATCTAGAACATCTGCAGATATTCAGGTACCAGGAAACGTCTAGAACATCTCGAGATGTTCAGGTGGGAGAAAATGTTGGGAACAGTTCCAGATGTTCATGTGAGAGGAAACACCTAGAACATCTCCAGATGTTCAGGTGGGAGGAAACATCTAGAACATCTCCAGATGATCAGGTGGGAGGAAACGTCTGGAACAGTTACAGATGTACAAGTGGGACGAAACATCTAGAACATCTCCAGATGTTCAGGAGGGAGGAAACGTCTGGAACAGCTCCAGATGTTCAGGTGGGAGGAAACATCTAGAACATCTCCAGATGTTCAGGTGGGAGGAAACATCTAGAACATCTCCAAATGTTCAGGTGGGAGGAAACGGCTAGAACATCTCCAGATGTTCAGGTGGGAGGAAACATCTAGAACGTCTCCAGATGTTAAGGTGAGAGGAAACGTCTAGAATTTCTCGTGATGTTCAGGTGGGAGGAAACATCTAGAACAACAGCAGGTGTTCAGGTGGGAGGAAACATCAAGAACATCTCCAGATGTTCAGGTGGGAGGAAACATCTAGAACATCTGCAGATATTCAGGTGCGTGGAAACGTCTAGAACATCTCGAGATGTTCAGGTGGGAGGAAATGTTGGGAAGAGTTCCAGATGTTCATGTGAGAGGACACATCTAGTACATCTCCAGATGTTCAGGTGGGACAAAACATCTAGAACATCTCCAGATGTTCAGGAGGGAGGTAACGTCTAGAATATCTCCAGATGTTCAGGTGGGAGGAAACGTCTAGAACAGCTCCAGATGGTCAGGTGGGAGGAAACGTCTAGAACATCTCCAGATATTCAGGTGGGAGGAAACGTCTGGAACAGTTCCAGATGTTCAGGTGGGAGGAAACATCTAGAACATCTGCAGATGTTCAGGTGGGAGGAAACGTCTAGAACAGTTACAGATGTTCAGGTGGGAGGAAACGTGTAGAACATCTCCAGATGTCAAAGTGGGAGGACACATCTAGAACATCTCCAGATGTTCAATAGGGAGGAAACATCTAGAACATCTCCAGATGTTCAGGAGGGAGGAAACATCTAGAACATGTCCAGATGTTCAGGTGAAAGAAAACATCTAGAACAACTCCAGATGTTCAGGTGGGAGGAAACGTGTAGAACATCTCCAAATGTTCAGGTGAGAGGAAACATCTAGAACATCTCCAGATGTTCAGGAGGGAGGAAACATCTAGAACATCTCCAAATGTTCAGGTGGGAGGAAACGGCTAGAATTTCTCGTGATGTTCAGGTGGGAGGAAACATCTACAACAACTGCAGGTGTTCAGGTGGGAGGAAACATCTAGAACATCTCCAGATGTTCAGGAGGGAGGTAACGTCTGGAACAGCTACAGATGTTCAGGTGGGAGGAAAAATCTAGAACATCTCCAGATGTTCAGGAGGGAGGAAACATCTAGAACATCTCCAGATATTCAGGTGGGAGGAAACGTGTAGAACATCTCCAAATGTTCAGGTGAGAGGAAACCTCTAGAACATCTCCAGATGTTCAGGTGGGAGGAAACATCAAGAACATCTCCAGATGTTCAGGTGGGAGGAAACATCTAGAACATCTGCAGATATTCAGGTGCGAGGAAACGTCTAGAACATCTCGAGATGTTCAGGTGGGAGGAAATGTTGGGAAGAGTTCCAGATGTTCATGTGAGAGGAAACATCTGGTACATCTCCAGATGTTCAGGTGGGAGGAAACATCTAGAATATCTCCAGATGATCAGGTGGGAGGAAACGTCTGGAACAGTTCCATATGTTCAAGTGGGACAAAACATCTAGAACATCTCCAGATGTTCAGGAGGGAGGTAACGTCTGGAACAGCTACAGATGTTCAGGTGGGAGGAAAAATCTAGAACATCTCCAGATGTTCAGGAGGGAGGAAACATCTAGAACATCTCCAGATATTCAGGTGGGAGGAAACGTGTAGAACATCTCCAAATGTTCAGGTGAGAGGAAACCTCTAGAACATCTCCAGATGTTCAGGTGGGAGGAAACATGTAGAACATCTCCAGATGTTCAAGTGGGAGGACACATCTAGAACATCTCCAGATGTTCAGGAGGGTGGAAACATCTAGAACATGTCCAGATGTTCAGGTGAAACAAAGCATCTAGAACATCTCCAGATGTTCAAGTGGGAGGAAACGTGTAGAACATCTCCAAATGTTCAGGTGAGAGGAAACCTCTAGAACATCTCCAGATGTTCAGGTGGGAGGAAACGTCTAGAACATCTCCAGATGTTCAGGTGGGAGGAAACGTCTAGAACAGTTACAGATCTTCAGGTGGGAGGAAACGTGTAGAACATCTCCAGATGTTCAGGTGGGAGGAAACATCTAGAACAGCTCCAGATATTCAGGTGGGAGGAAACATGTAGAACATCTCCACATGTTCAGGTGGGAAGAAATGTCAGGAACAGTTACAGATGTTCAGGTGGGAGGAAACGTCTAGAACATCTCCAGATGTTCAGGTGGGAGGAAACATCTAGAACATCTCCAGATGTTCAGGTGGGAGGAAACATCTAGAACAGTTACAGATGTTCAGGTGGGAGGAAACGTGTAGAACATCTCCAGATGTTCAGGTGGGAGGAAACATCTAGAACATCTCCAGATATTCAGGTGGGAGGAAACATCTAGAACATCTCCAGATGTTCAGGTGAGAGGAAACATCTAGAACATCTCCACATGTTCAAGTAAGAGGAAAAATCTAGAACATCTCCAGATGTTCAGGTGAGAGGAAACATCTAGAACATCTCCAGATGTTCAAGTAAGAGGAAAAATCTAGAACATCTCCAGATGTTCAGGTGGGAGGAAACATCTAGAACATCTGCAGATATTCAGGTACCAGGAAACGTCTAGAACATCTCGAGATGTTCAGGTGGGAGAAAATGTTGGGAACAGTTCCAGATGTTCATGTGAGAGGAAACACCTAGAACATCTCCAGATGTTCAGGTGGGAGGAAACATCTAGAACATCTCCAGATGATCAGGTGGGAGGAAACGTCTGGAACAGTTACAGATGTACAAGTGGGACGAAACATCTAGAACATCTCCAGATGTTCAGGAGGGAGGAAACGTCTGGAACAGCTCCAGATGTTCAGGTGGGAGGAAACATCTAGAACATCTCCAGATGTTCAGGTGGGAGGAAACATCTAGAACATCTCCAAATGTTCAGGTGGGAGGAAACGGCTAGAACATCTCCAGATGTTCAGGTGGGAGGAAACATCTAGAACGTCTCCAGATGTTAAGGTGAGAGGAAACGTCTAGAATTTCTCGTGATGTTCAGGTGGGAGGAAACATCTAGAACAACAGCAGGTGTTCAGGTGGGAGGAAACATCAAGAACATCTCCAGATGTTCAGGTGGGAGGAAACATCTAGAACATCTGCAGATATTCAGGTGCGTGGAAACGTCTAGAACATCTCGAGATGTTCAGGTGGGAGGAAATGTTGGGAAGAGTTCCAGATGTTCATGTGAGAGGACACATCTAGTACATCTCCAGATGTTCAGGTGGGACAAAACATCTAGAACATCTCCAGATGTTCAGGAGGGAGGTAACGTCTGGAACAGCTACAGATGTTCAGGTGGGAGGAAAAATCTAGAACATCTCCAGATGTTCAGGTGGGAGGAAACATCTAGAACATCTCCAGATGTTCAGGTGAGAGGAAACATCTAGAACATCTCCACATGTTCAAGTAAGAGGAAAAATCTAGAACATCTCCAGATGTTCAGGTGAGAGGAAACATCTAGAACATCTCCACATGTTCAGGTGGGAAGAAATGTCAGGAACAGTTACAGATGTTCAGGTGGGAGGAAACGTCTAGAACATCTCCAGATGTTCAGGTGGGAGGAAACATCTAGAACATCTCCAGATGTTCAGGTGGGAGGAAACATCTAGAACAGTTACAGATGTTCAGGTGGGAGGAAACGTGTAGAACATCTCCAGATGTTCAGGTGGGAGGAAACATCTAGAACATCTCCAGATATTCAGGTGGGAGGAAACATCTAGAACATCTCCAGATGTTCAGGTGAGAGGAAACATCTAGAACATCTCCACATGTTCAAGTAAGAGGAAAAATCTAGAACATCTCCAGATGTTCAGGTGAGAGGAAACATCTAGAACATCTCCAGATGTTCAAGTAAGAGGAAAAATCTAGAACATCTCCAGATGTTCAGGTGGGAGGAAACATCTAGAACATCTGCAGATATTCAGGTACCAGGAAACGTCTAGAACATCTCGAGATGTTCAGGTGGGAGAAAATGTTGGGAACAGTTCCAGATGTTCATGTGAGAGGAAACACCTAGAACATCTCCAGATGTTCAGGTGGGAGGAAACATCTAGAACATCTCCAGATGATCAGGTGGGAGGAAACGTCTGGAACAGTTCCAGATGTACAAGTGGGACGAAACATCTAGAACATCTCCAGATGTTCAGGAGGGAGGAAACGTCTGGAACAGCTCCAGATGTTCAGGTGGGAGGAAACATCTAGAACATCTCCAGATGTTCAGGTGGGAGGAAACATCTAGAACATCTCCAAATGTTCAGGTGGGAGGAAACGGCTAGAACATCTCCAGATGTTCAGGTGGGAGGAAACATCTAGAACATCTCCAGATGTTAAGGTGAGAGGAAACGTCTAGAATTTCTCGTGATGTTCAGGTGGGAGGAAACATCTAGAACAACAGCAGGTGTTCAGGTGGGAGGAAACATCAAGAACATCTCCAGATGTTCAGGTGGGAGGAAACATCTAGAACATCTGCAGATATTCAGGTGCGTGGAAACGTCTAGAACATCTCGAGATGTTCAGGTGGGAGGAAATGTTGGGAAGAGTTCCAGATGTTCATGTGAGAGGACACATCTAGTACATCTCCAGATGTTCAGGTGGGACAAAACATCTAGAACATCTCCAGATGTTCAGGAGGGAGGTAACGTCTGGAACAGCTACAGATGTTCAGGTGGGAGGAAAAATCTAGAACATCTCCAGATGTTCAGGAGGGAGGAAACATCTAGAACATCTCCAGATATTCAGGTGGGAGGAAATGTCTAGAACATCTCCAGATGTTCAGGTGGGAGGAAACATCTAGAACATCTCCAGATGTTCAGGAGGGAGGAAACATCTAGAATATCTCCAGATGTTCAGGTGGGAGGAAACGTCTAGAACAGCTCCAGATGGTCAGGTGGGAGGAAACGTCTAGAACATCTCCAGATATTCAGGTGGGAGGAAACGTCTGGAACATCTGCAGGTATTCAGGTGCGAGGAAACGTCTACAACATCTCGAGATGTTCAGGTGGGAGAAAATGTTAGGAACAGTTCCAGATGTTCATGTGAGAGGAAACACCTAGAACATCTCCAGATGTTCAGGTGGGAGGAAACATCTAGAACATCTCCAGATGATCAGGTGGGAGGAAACGTCTGGAACAGTTCCAGATGTTCAAGTGGGACGATACATCTAGAACATCTCCAGATGTTCAGGAGGGAGGAAACGTCTGGAACAGCTCCAGATGTTCAGGTGGGAGGAAACATCTAGAACATCTCCAGATGTTCAGGTGGGAGGAAACATCTAGAACATCTCCAAATGTTCAGGTGGGAGGAAACGTCTAGAACATCTCCACATGTTCAGGTGGGAAGAATTGTCAGGAACAGTTACAGATGTTCAGGTGGGAGGAAATGTTGGGAACAGTTCCAGATGTTCATGTGAGAGGAAACATCTAGAACATCTCCAGATGTTCAGGTGGGAGGAAACATCTAGAACATCTCCAGATGATCATGTGGGAGGAAACATCTAGAACATCTCCAGATGTTAAGGTGGGAGGAAACATCTAGAACATCTCCAGATGATCAGGTGGGAGGAAACGTCTGGAACAGTTCCAGATGTTCAAGTGGGACAAAACATCTAGAACATCTCTCGATGTTCAGGAGGGAGGAAACGTCTGGAACAGCTACAGATGTTCAGGTGGGAGGAAACATTTAGAACATCTCCAGATGTTCAGGTGGGAGTTAACATCTCGAACATCTCCAGAAGTTCGGGTGGTAGGAAAAATGTAGAACATCTCCAGATATTCAGGTGGGAGGAAACATCTAGAACATCTCCAGATGTTAAGGTGAGAGGAAACGTCTAGAATTTCTCGTGATGTTCAGGTGGGAGGAAACATCTAGAACATCTGCAGGTGTTCAGGTGGGAGGAAACATCTAGAACATCTCCAGATGTTCAGGTGAGAGGAAACATCTAGATAATATCGAAATGTTCAAGTAAGAGGAAAAATCTAGAATATCTCCAGATGTTCAGGTAGGAGGAATCATCTAGAACATCTGCAGATATTTAGGTGCGTGGAAACGTCTAGAACATCTCGAGATGTTCAGGTGGGAGGAAATGTTGGGAACAGTTCCAGATGTTCATGTGAGAGGAAACGTCTGGAACAGTTCCAGATGTTCAAGTGGGACAAAACATCTAGAACATCTCCAGATGTTCAGGTGGGAGGAAACATCTAGAACATCTCCAGATGTTCAGGAGGGAGGAAACATCTAGAATATCTCCAGATGTTCAGGTGGGAGGAAACATCTAGAACAGCTTCAGATGTTCAGGTGGGAGGAAACGTCTAGAACAGCTACAGATGTTCAGGTGGGAGGAAACATCTAGAACATCTCCAGATGTTCAGGAGGGAGGAAACATCTAGAATATCTCCAGATGTTCAGGTGGGAGGAAACATCAAGAACATCTCCAGATGTTCAGGTGAGAGGAAACATCTAGATCATCTCGAAATGTTCAAGTAAGAGGAAAAATCTAGAACATCTCCAGATGTTCAGGTGGGAGGAAACATCTAGAACATCTGCAGATATTCAGGTGCGAGGAAACGTCTAGAACATCTGGAGATGTTAAGGTGGGAGGAAATGTTGGGAACAGTTCCAGATGTTCATGTGAGAGGAAACATCTAGAACATCTCCAGATTTTCAGGTGGGAGGAAACATCTACAACATCTCCAGATGTTCAGGTGGGAGGAAACATCTAGAACAGCTTCAGATGTTCAGGTGGGAGGAAACGTCTAGAACAGCTACAGATGTTCAGGTGGGAGGAAACATCTAGAACATCTCCAGATGTTCAGGAGGGAGGAAACATCTAGAATATCTCCAGATGTTCAGGTGGGAGGAAACATCAAGAACATCTCCAGATGTTCAGGTGGGAGGAAACATCTAGAACATCTGCAGATATTCAGGTGCGTGGAAACGTCTAGAACATCTCGAGATTTTCAGGTGGGAGGAAACATCAAGAACATCTCCAGATGTTCAGGTGAGAGGAAACATCTAGATCATCTCGAAATGTTCAAGTAAGAGGAAAAATCTAGAACATCTCCAGATGTTCAGGTGGGAGGAAACATCTAGAACAGCTCCAGATATTCAGGTGGGAGGAAACATGTAGAACATCTCCACATGTTCAGGTGGGAAGAAATGTCAGGAACAGTTACAGATGTTCAGGTGGGAGGAAACGTGTAGAACATCTCCAGATGTTCAGGTGGGAGGAAACATCTAGAACATCTCCAGATGTTAAGGTGAGAGGAAACATCTAGATAATCTCGAAATGTTCAAGTAAGAGGAAAAATCTAGAATATCTCCAGATGTTCAGGTAGGAGGAATCATCTAGAACATCTGCAGATATTTAGGTGCGTGGAAACGTCTAGAACATCTCGAGATGTTCAGGTGGGAGGAAATGTTGGGAACAGTTCCAGATGTTCATGTGAGAGGAAACGTCTGGAACAGTTCCAGATGTTCAAGTGGGACAAAACATCTAGAACATCTCCAGCTGTTCAGGTGGGAGGAAACATCTAGAACATCTCCAGATGTTCAGGAGGGAGGAAACATCTAGAATATCTCCAGATGTTCAGGTGGGAGGAAACATCTAGAACAGCTTCAGATGTTCAGGTGGGAGGAAACGTCTAGAACAGCTACAGATGTTCAGGTGGGAGGAAACATCTAGAACATCTCCAGATGTTCAGGAGGGAGGAAACATCTAGAATATCTCCAAATGTTCAGGTGGGAGGAAACATCAAGAACATCTCCAGATGTTCAGGTGAGAGGAAACATCTAGATCATCTCGAAATGTTCAAGTAAGAGGAAAAATCTAGAACATCTCCAGATGTTCAGGTGGGAGGAAACATCTAGAACATCTGCAGATATTCAGGTGCGAGGAAACGTCTAGAACATCTGGAGATGTTAAGGTGGGAGGAAATGTTGGGAACAGTTCCAGATGTTCATGTGAGAGGAAACATCTAGAACATCTCCAGATGTTCAGGTGGGAGGAAACATCTACAACATCTCCAGATGTTCAGGTGGGAGGAAACATCTAGAACAGCTTCAGATGTTCAGGAGGGAGGAAACATCTAGAATATCTCCAGATGTTCAGGTGGGAGGAAACATCAAGAACATCTCCAGATGTTCAGGTGGGAGGAAACATCTAGAACATCTGCAGATATTCAGGTGCGTGGAAACGTCTAGAACATCTCGAGATTTTCAGGTGGGAGGAAACATCAAGAACATCTCCAGATGTTCAGGTGAGAGGAAACATCTAGATCATCTCGAAATGTTCAAGTAAGAGGAAAAATCTAGAACATCTCCAGATGTTCAGGTGGGAGGAAACATCTAGAACAGCTCCAGATATTCAGGTGGGAGGAAACATGTAGAACATCTCCACATGTTCAGGTGGGAAGAAATGTCAGGAACAGTTACAGATGTTCAGGTGGGAGGAAACGTGTAGAACATCTCCAGATGTTCAGGTGGGAGGAAACATCTAGAACATCTCCAGATGTTAAGGTGAGAGGAAACATCTAGATAATCTCGAAATGTTCAAGTAAGAGGAAAAATCTAGAATATCTCCAGATGTTCAGGTAGGAGGAATCATCTAGAACATCTGCAGATATTTAGGTGCGTGGAAACGTCTAGAACATCTCGAGATGTTCAGGTGGGAGGAAATGTTGGGAACAGTTCCAGATGTTCATGTGAGAGGAAACGTCTGGAACAGTTCCAGATGTTCAAGTGGGACAAAACATCTAGAACATCTCCAGCTGTTCAGGTGGGAGGAAACATCTAGAACATCTCCAGATGTTCAGGAGGGAGGAAACATCTAGAATATCTCCAGATGTTCAGGTGGGAGGAAACATCTAGAACAGCTTCAGATGTTCAGGTGGGAGGAAACGTCTAGAACAGCTACAGATGTTCAGGTGGGAGGAAACATCTAGAACATCTCCAGATGTTCAGGAGGGAGGAAACATCTAGAATATCTCCAAATGTTCAGGTGGGAGGAAACATCAAGAACATCTCCAGATGTTCAGGTGAGAGGAAACATCTAGATCATCTCGAAATGTTCAAGTAAGAGGAAAAATCTAGAACATCTCCAGATGTTCAGGTGGGAGGAAACATCTAGAACATCTGCAGATATTCAGGTGCGAGGAAACGTCTAGAACATCTGGAGATGTTAAGGTGGGAGGAAATGTTGGGAACAGTTCCAGATGTTCATGTGAGAGGAAACATCTAGAACATCTCCAGATGTTCAGGTGGGAGGAAACATCTACAACATCTCCAGATGTTCAGGTGGGAGGAAACATCTAGAACAGCTTCAGATGTTCAGGTGGGAGGAAACGTCTAGAACAGCTACAGATGTTCAGGTGGGAGGAAACATCTAGAACATCTCCAGATGTTCAGGAGGGAGGAAACATCTAGAATATCTCCAGATGTTCAGGTGGGAGGAAACATCAAGAACATCTCCAGATGTTCAGGTGGGAGGAAACATCTAGAACATCTGCAGATATTCAGGTGCGTGGAAACGTCTAGAACATCTCGAGATTTTCAGGTGGGAGGAAACATCAAGAACATCTCCAGATGTTCAGGTGAGAGGAAACATCTAGATCATCTCGAAATGTTCAAGTAAGAGGAAAAATCTAGAACATCTCCAGATGTTCAGGTGGGAGGAAACATGTAGAACATCTCCACATGTTCAGGTGGGAAGAAATGTCAGGAACAGTTACAGATGTTCAGGTGGGAGGAAACATCTAGAACATCTCCAGATGTTGAGGTGGGAGGAAACATCTAGAACATCTCCAGATGTTGAGGTGGGAGGAAACATCTAGAACAGTTACAGATGTTCAGGTGGGAGGAAACGTGTAGAACATCTCCAGATATTCAGGTGGGAGGAAACATCTAGAAAATCTGCAGATATTCAGGTGCGAGGAAACGTCTAGAACATCTCGAGATGTTCAGGTGGGAGAAAATGTTGGGAACAGTTCCAGATGTTCATGTGAGAGGAAACACCTAGAACATCTCCAGATGTTCAGGTGGGAGGAAACATCTAGACCATCTCCAGATGTTCAGGAGGGAGGTAACGTCTGGAACAGCTACAGATGTTCAGGTGGGAGGAAACATGTAGAACATCTCCAGATATTCAGGTGGGAGGAAACATCTAGAACATCTCCAGATGTTCAAGTAAGAGGAAAAATCTAGAACATCTCAAGATGTTCAGGAGGGAGGAAACATCTAGAACATCTCGAGATATTCAAGTGGAAGGTAACGTCGAGAACATCTCCAGATCTTCAGGTGGGAGGAAACGTGTAGAACATCTCCAAATGTTCAGGTGAGAGGAAACCTCTAGAACATCTCCAGATGTTCAGGTGGGAGGAAACGTCTAGAACATCTCCAGATGTTCAGGTGGGAGGAAACGTCCAGAACAGTTACAGATGTTCAGGTGGGAGAAAACGTGTAGAACATCTCCAGATGTTCAGGTGGGAGGAAACATCTAGAACAGCTCCAGATATTCAGGTGGGAGGAAACATGTAGAACATCTCCACATGTTCAGGTGGGAAGAAATGTCAGGAACAATTACAGATGTTCAGGTGGGAGGAAACGTCTAGAACATCTCCAGATATTCAGGTGGGAGGAAACATCTAGAACATCTCCAGATGTTAAGGTGAGAGGAAACATCTAGAACATCTCCAGATGTTCAGGTGGGAGGAAACATCTAGAACATCTCCAGATGATCAGGTGGGAGGAAACGTCTGGAACAGTTCCAGATGTTCAAGTGGGACGAAACATCTAGAACATCTCCAGATGTTCAGGAGGGAGGAAACGTCTGGAACAGCTCCAGATGTTCAGGTGGGAGGAAACATCTAGAACATCTCCAGATGTTCAGGTGGGAGGAAACATCTAGAACATCTCCAAATGTTCAGGTGGGAGGAAACGTCTAGAACATCTCCAGATGTTCAGGTGGGAGGAAACATCTAGAACATCTCCAGATGTTAAGGTGAGAGGAAACGTCTAGAATTTCTCGTGATGTTCAGGTGGGAGGAAACATCTAGAACAACTGCAGGTGTTCAGGCGGGAGGAAACATCAAGAACATCTCCAGATGTTCAGGTGGGAGGAAACATCTAGAACATCTCCAGATGTTCAGGAGGGAGGAAACGTCTAGAACATCTCGAGATGTTCAGGTGGGAGGAAACGTCTGGAACAGTTCCAGATGTTCAAGTGGGAGGAAACATCTAGAACATCTCCAGATGTTCAGGAGGGAGGAAACATCTAGAACATCTCCAGATATTCAGGTGGGAGGAAATGTCTAGAACATCTCCAGATGTTCAGGTGGGAGGAAACATCTAGAACATGTCCAGATGTTCAGGAGGGAGGAAACATCTAGAATATCTCCAGATGTTCAGGTGGGAGGAAACGTGTAGAACATCTCCAGATGTCCAAGTGGGAGGACACATCTAGAACATCTCCAGATGTTCAATAGGGAGGAAACATCTAGAACATCTCCAGATGTTCAGGAGGGAGGAAACATCTAGAACATGTCCAGATGTTCAGGTGAAAGAAAACATCTAGAACAACTCCAGATGTTCAAGTGGGAGGAAACGTGTAGAACATCTCCAAATGTTCAGGTGAGAGGAAACCTCTAGAACATCTCCAGATGTTCAGGAGGGAGGAAACATCTAGAATATCTCCAGATGTTCAGGTGGGAGGAAACGTCTAGAACAGCTCCAGATGGTCAGGTGGGAGGAAACGTCTAGAACATCTCCAGATATTCAGGTGGGAGGAAACGTCTGGAACAGTTCCAGATTTTCAGGTGGGAGGAAACCTCTAGAACATCTCCAGATGTTGAGGTGGGAGGAAACGTCTAGAACAGTTACAGATGTTCAGGTGGGAGGAAACGTGTAGAACATCTCCAAATGTTCAGGTGAGAGGAAACCTCTAGAACATCTCCAGATGTTCAGGTGGGAGGAAACGTCTAGAACATCTCCAGATGTTCAGGTGGGAGGAAACGTCTAGAACAGTTACAGATGTTCAGGTGGGAGAAAACGTGTAGAACATCTCCAGATGTTCAGGTTGGATGAAACATCTAGAACAGCTCCAGATATTCAGGTGGGAGGAAACATGTAGAACATCTCCACATGTTCAGGTGGGAAGAAATGTCAGGAACAGTTACAGATGTTCAGGTGGGAGGAAACGTCTAGAACATCTCCAGATGTTCAGGTGGGAGGAAACATCTAGAACATCTCCAGATGTTGAGGTGGGAGGAAACATCTAGAACAGTTACAGATGTTCAGGTGGGAGGAAACGTGTAGAACATCTCCAGATGTTCAGGTGGGAGGAAAAATCTAGAACATCTCCAGATATTCAGGTGGGAGGAAACATCTAGAACATCTGTAGGTGTTCAGGTGGGAGGAAACATCTAGAACATCTCCAGATGTTCAGGCGAGAAGAAACATCTAGATCATCTCGAAATGTTCAAGTAAGAGGAAAAATCTAGAACATCTCCAGATGTTCAGGTGGGAGGAAACATCTAGAACATCTGCAGATATTCAGGTGCGTGGAAACGTCTAGAACATCTCGAGTTGTTCAGGTGGGAGGAAATGTTGGGAACAGTTCCAGATGTTCATGTGAGAGGAAACATCTAGAACATCTCCAGATGTTCAGGTGGGAGGAAACATCTAGAACATCTCCAGATGATCAGGTGGGAGGAAACGTCTGGAACAGTTCCAGATGTTCAAGTGGGACAAAACATCTAGAACATCTCCAGATGTTCAGGAGGGAGGACACGTCTGGAACAGCTCCAGATGTTCAGGTGGGAGGAAACATCTAGAACATCTGCAGATATTCAGGTGCGAGGAAACGTCTAGAACATCTCGAGATGTTCAGGTGGGAGAAAATGTTGGGAACAGTTCCAGATGTTCATGTGAGAGGAAACACCTAGAACATCTCCAGATGTTCAGGTGGGAAGAAACGTCTGGAACAGTTCCAGATGTTCAAGTGGGACGAAACATCTAGAACATCTCCAGATGTTCAGGTGGGAGGAAACGTCTAGAACATCTCCAGATGTTCAGGTGGGAGGAAACGTCTAGAACATCTCCAGATGTTCAGGAGGGAGGAAACGTCTGGAACATCTCCAGATGTTCAGGTGGGAGGAAACATCTAGAACATCTCCAGATGTTCAGGTGGGAGGAAACGTCTAGAACATCTCCAGATATTCAGGTGGGAGGAAACGTCTGGAACATCTCCAGATGTTCAGGTGGGAGGAAACATCTAGAACAGCTCCAGATGTTAAGGTGAGAGGAAACGTCTAGAATTTCTCGTGATGTTCAGGTGGGAGGAAACATCTAGAACATCTCCAGATGTTCAGGCGAGAGGAAACATCTAGATCATCTCGAAATGTTCAAGTAAGAGGAAAAATCTAGAACATCTCCAGATGTTCAGGTGGGAGGAAACATCTAGAACATCTGCAGATATTCAGGTGCGTGGAAACGTCTAGAACATCTCGAGATGTTCAGGTGGGAGGAAATGTTGGGAACAGTTCCAGATGTTCATGTGAGAGGAAACATCTAGAACATCTCCAGATGTTCAGGTGGGAGGAAACATCTAGAACATCTCCAGATGATCAGGTGGGAGGAAACGTCTGGAACAGTTCCAGATGTTCAAGTGGGACCAAACATCTAGAACATCTCCAGATGTTCAGGAGGGAGGAAACGTCTGGAACAGCTACAGATGTTCAGGTGGGAGGAAACATTTAGAACATCTGCAGATGTTCAGGTGGGAGGTAACATCTCGAACATCTCCAGAAGTTCGGGTGGTAGGAAAAATGTAGAACATCTCCAGATATTCAGGTGGGAGGAAACATCTAGAACATCTCCAGATGTTAAGGTGAGAGGAAACGTCTAGAATTTCTCGTGATGTTCAGGTGGGAGGAAACATCTAGAACATCTGCAGGTGTTCAGGTGGGAGGAAACATCTAGATCATCTCGAAATGTTCAAGTAAGAGGAAAAATCTAGAACATCTCCAGATGTTCAGGTGGGAGGAAACATCTAGAACATCTGCAGATATTCAGTTGCGTGGAAACGTCTAGAACATCTCGAGATGTTCAGGTGGGAGGAAATGTTGGGAACAGTTCCAGATGTTCATGTGAGAGGAAACATCTAGAACATCTCCAGATGTTCAGGTGGGAGGAAACATCTAGAACATCTCCAGATGATCAGGTGGGAGGAAACGTCTGGAACAGTTCCAGATGTTCAAGTGGGACAAAACATCTAGAACATCTCCAAATGTTCAGGAGGGAGGAAACGTCTGGAACAGCTACAGATGTTCAGGTGGGAGGAAACATTTAGAACATCTCCAGATGTTCAGGTGGGAGGTAACATCTCGAACATCTCCAGAAGTTCGGGTGGTAGGAAACGTCTGGAACAGTTCCAGATGTTCAAGTGGGACAAAACATCTAGAACATCTCCAGATGTTCAGGAGGGAGGAAACGTCTGGAACAGCTACAGATGTTCAGGAGGGAGGAAAAGTCTGGAACAGCTCCAGATGTTCAGGTGGGAGGAAACATCTAGAACATCTCCAAATGTTCAGGTGGGAGGAAACATCTAGAACATCTCCAGATGTTCAGGAGGGAGGAAACATCTAGAACATCTGCATATATTCAGGTGCGTGGAAACGTCTAGAACATCTCGAGATGTTCAGGTGGGAGGAAATGTTGGGAACAGTTCCAGATGTTCATGTGAGAGGAAACATCTAGAACATCTGGAGATGTTCAGGTGGGACGAAACATCTAGAACATCTCCAAATGTTCAGGTGGGAGTAAACGTCTAGAACATCTCCAGATGTTCAGGGGGGAGGAAACGTCTGGAACAGCTCCAGATGTTCAGGTGGGAGGAAACATCTAGAACATCTCCAGATGTTCAGGTGGGACGAAACATCTAGAACATCTCCAAATGTTCAGGTGGGAGGAAACATCTAGAACATCTCCAGATGTTCAGGAGGGAGGAAACATCTAGAATATCTCCAGATGTTCAGGTGGGAGGAAACATCTAGAACAGCTTCAGATGTTCAGGTGGAAGGAAACGTCTAGAACAGCTCCAGATGGTCAGGTGGGAGGAAACGTCTAGAACATCTCCAGATATTCAGGTGGGAGGAAACGTCTGGAACATCTCCAGATGTTCAGGTGGGAGGAAACATCTAGAACAGCTCCAGATGTTAAGGTGAGAGGAAACGTCTAGAATTTCTCGTGATGTTCAGGTGGGAGGAAACATCTAGAACATCTGTAGGTGTTCAGGTGGGAGGAAACATCTAGAACATCTCCAGATGTTCAGGCGAGAGGAAACATCTAGATCATCTCGAAATGTTCAAGTAAGAGGAAACATCTAGAACATCTCCAGATGTTCAGGTGGGAGGAAACGTCTAGAACTTCTCCAGATGTTCAGGAGGGAGGAAACGTCTAGACCATCTCCAGATGTTCAGGAGGGAGGAAACGTCTGGAACAGCTCCAGATGTTCAGGTGGGAGGAAACATCTAGAACATCTCCAGATGTTCAGGTGGGACGAAACATCTAGAACATCTCCAAATGTTCAGGTGGGAGGAAACATCTAGAACATCTCCAGATGTTCAGGAGGGAGGAAACATCTAGAATATCTCCAGATGTTCAGGTGGGAGGAAACATCTAGAACAGCTTCAGATGTTAAGGTGAGAGGAAACGTCTAGAATTTCTCGTGATGTTCAGGTGGGAGGAAACATCTAGAACATCTGTAGGTGTTCAGGTGGGAGGAAACATCTAGAACATCTCCAGATGTTCAGGCGAGAGGAAACATCTAGATCATCTCGAAATGTTCAAGTAAGAGGAAACATCTAGAACATCTCCAGATGTTCAGGTGGGAGGAAACGTCTAGAACATCTCCAGATGTTCAGGAGGGAGGAAACGTCTAGAATATCTCCAGATGTTCAGGTGGGAGGAAACGTCTAGAACATCTCCAGATGTTCAGGTGGGAGGAAACATCTAGAACATCTCCAGATGTTCAGGTGGGAGGAAACATCTAGAACATCTCCAAATGTTCAGGTGGGAGGAAACGTCTAGAACATCTCCAGATGTTCAGGAGGGAGGAAACGTCTGGAACAGCTCCAGATGTTCAGGTGGGAGGAAACATCTAGAACATCTCCAGATGTTCAGGTGGGACGAAACATCTAGAACATCTCCAAATGTTCAGGTGGGAGGAAACATCTAGAACATCTCCAGATGTTCAGGAGGGAGGAAACATCTAGAATATCTCCAGATGTTCAGGTGGGAGGAAACATCTAGAACAGCTTCAGATGTTCAGGTGGGAGGAAACGTCTAGAACATCTCCAGATATTCAGGTGGGAGGAAACGTCTGGAACATCTCCAGATGTTCAGGTGGGACGAAACATCTAGAACAGCTCCAGATGTTAAGGTGAGAGGAAACGTCTAGAATTTCTCGTGATGTTCAGGTGGGAGGAAACATCTAGAACATCTGTAGGTGTTCAGGTGGGAGGAAACATCTAGAACATCTCCAGATGTTCAGGCGAGAGGACACATCTAGATCATCTCGAAATGTTCAAGTAAGAGGAAACATCTAGAACATCTCCAGATGTTCAGGTGGGAGGAAACATCTAGAACATCTCCAAATGTTCAGGTGGGAGGAAACGTCTAGAACATCTCCAGATGTTCAGGAGGGAGGAAACGTCTGGAACAGCTCCAGATGTTCAGGTGGGAGGAAACGTCTAGAACATCTCCAGATGTTCAGGAGGGAGGAAACGTCTAGAATATCTCCAGATGTTCAGGTGGGAGGAAACGTCTAGAACATCTCCAGATGTTCAGGTGGGAGGAAACATCTAGAACATCTGCAGATATTCAGGTGCGTGGAAACGTCTAGAACATCTCGAGATGTTCAGGTGGGAGGAAATGTTGGGAACAGTTCCAGATGTTCATGTGAGAGGAAACATCTAGAACATCTCCAGATGTTCAGGTGGGAGGAAACGTCTGGAACAGTTCCAGATGTTCAAGTGGGACAAAACATCTAGAACATCTCCAGATGTTCAGGAGGGAGGAAAAGTCTGGAACAGCTACAGATGTTCAGGTGGGAGGAAACATTTAGAACATCTGCAGATGTTCAGGTGGGAGGTAACATCTCGAACATCTCCAGAAGTTGGGGGGGTAGGAGAAATGTAGAACATCTCCAGATATTCAGGTGGGAGGAAACATCTAGAACATCTCCAGAAATTAAGGTGAGAGGAAACGTCTAGAATTTCTCGTGATGTTCAGGTGGGAGGAAACATCTAGAACATCTGCAGGTGTCCAGGTGGGAGGAAACATCTAGATCATCTCGAAATGTTCAAGTAAGAGGAAAAATCTAGAACATCTCCAGGTGTTCAGGTGGGAGGAAACATCTAGAACATCTGCAGATATTCAGGTGCGTGGAAACGTCTAGAACATCTCGAGATGTTCAGGTGGGAGGAAATGTTGGGAAGAGTTCCAGATGTTCATGTGAGAGGAAACATCTAGAACATCTCCAGATGTTCAGGAGGGAGGAAACATCTAGAATATCTCCAGATGTTCAGGTGGGAGGAAACATCTAGAACAGCTTCAGATGTTCAGGTGGGAGGAAACGTCTAGAACAGCTCCAGATGGTCAGGTGGGAGGAAACGTCTAGAACATCTCCAGATGTTCAGGTGGGAGGAAACATCTAGAACATCTGCAGATATTCAGGTGCGTGGAAACGTCTAGAAAATCTCGAGATGTTCAGGTGGGAGGAAATGTTGGGAACAGTTCCAGATGTTCATGTGAGACGAAACATCTAGAACATCTCCAGATGTTCAGGTGGGAGGAAACATCTAGAACATTTCCAGATGATCAGGTGGGAGGAAACGTTTGGAACAGTTCCAGATGTTCAAGTGGGACAAAACATCTAGAACATCTCCAGATGTTCAGGAGGGAGGAAACGTCTGGAACAGCTACAGATGTTCAGGTGGGAGGAAACATTTAGAACATCTCCAGATGTTCAGGTGGGAGGAAACGTCTAGAACAGCTTCAGATGTTCAGGTGGAAGGAAACGTCTAGAACAGCTCCAGATGGTCAGGTGGGAGGAAACGTCTAGAACATCTCCAGATATTCAGGTGGGAGGAAACGTCTGGAACATCTCCAGATGTTCAGGTGGGAGGAAACATCTAGAACAGCTCCAGATGTTAAAGTGAGAGGAAACGTCTAGAATTTCTAGTGATGTTCAGGTGGGAGGAAACATCTAGAACATCTCCAGATGTTCAGGAGAGAGGAAACATCTAGATCATCTCGAAATGTTCAAGTAAGAGGAAACATCTAGAACATCTCCAGATGTTCAGGAGGGAGGAAACGTCTGGAACAGCTCCAGATGTTCAGGTGGGAGGAAACATCTAGAACATCTCCAGATGTTCAGGTGGGACGAAACATCTAGAACATCTCCAAATGTTCAGGTGGGAGGAAACATCTAGAACATCTCCAGATGTTCAGGAGGGAGGAAACATCTAGAATATCTCCATATGTTCAGGTGGGAGGAAACATCTAGAACAGCTTCAGATGTTCAGGTGGGAGGAAACATCTAGAACAGCTTCAGATGTTCAGGTGGGAGGAAACGTCTAGAACATCTCCAGATATTCAGGTGGGAGGAAACGTCTGGAACATCTCCAGATGTTCAGGCGAGAGGAAACATCTAGATCATCTCGAAATGTTCAAGTAAGAGGAAACATCTAGAACATCTCCAGATGTTCAGGTGAAAGGAAACGTCTAGAACATCTCCAGATGTTCAGGAGGGAGGAAACGTCTAGAATATCTCCAGATGTTCAGGTGGGAGGAAACATCTAGAACATCTCCAAATGTTCAGGTGGGAGGAAACGTCTAGAACATCTCCAGATGTTCAGGAGGGAGGAAACGTCTGGAACCGCTCCAGATGTTCAGGTGGGAGGAAACATCTAGAACATCTCCAGATGTTCAGGTGGTACGAAACATCTAGAACATCTCCAAATGTTCAGGTGGGAGGAAACATCTAGAACATCTCCAGATGTTCAGGAGGGAGGAAACATCCAGAATATCTCCAGATGTTCAGGTGGGAGGAAACATCTAGAACAGCTTCAGATGTTCAGGTGGGAGGAAACATCTAGAACAGCTTCAGATGTTCAGGTGGGAGGAAACGTCTAGAACATCTCCAGATATTCAGGTGGGAGGAAACGTCTGGAACATCTCCAGATGTTCAGGTGGGAGGAAACATCTAGAACAGCTCCAGATGTTAAGGTGAGAGGAAACGTCTAGAATTTCTCGTGATGTTCAGGTGGGAGGAAACATCTAGAACATCTGTAGGTGTACAGGTGGGAGGAAACATCTAGAACATCTCCAGATGTTCAGGCGAGAGGAAACATCTAGATCATCTCGAAATGTTCAAGTAAGAGGAAACGTCTAGAACATCTCCAGATGTTCAGGTGGGAGGAAACATCTAGAACATCTCCAGATGTTCAGGTGGGAGGAAACATCTAGAACATCTCCAAATGTTCAGGTGGGAGGAAACATCTAGAACATCTCCAGATGATCAGGTGGGAGGAAACGTTTGGAACAGTTCCAGATGTTCAAGTGGGACAAAACATCTAGAACATCTCCAGATGTTCAGGAGGGAGGAAACGTCTGGAACAGCTACAGATGTTCAGGTGGGAGGAAACATTTAGAACATCTCCAGATGTTCAGGTGGGAGGAAACGTCTAGAACAGCTTCAGATGTTCAGGTGGAAGGAAACGTCTAGAACAGCTGCAGATGGTCAGGTGGGAGGAAACGTCTAGAACATCTCCAGATATTCAGGTGGGAGGAAACGTCTGGAACATCTCCAGATGTTCAGGTGGGAGGAAACATCTAGAACAGCTCCAGATGTTAAGGTGAGAGGAAACGTCTAGAATTTCTCGTGATGTTCAGGTGGGAGGAAACATCTAGAACATCTGTAGGTGTTCAGGTGGGAGGAAACATCTAGAACATCTCCAGATGTTCAGGCGAGAGGAAACATCTAGATCATCTCGAAATGTTCAAGTAAGAGGAAACATCTAGAACATCTCCAGATGTTCAGGTGGGAGGAAACGTCTAGAACATCTCCAGATGTTCAGGAGGGAGGAAACGTCTAGAATATCTCCAGATGTTCAGGTGGGAGGAAACGTCTAGAACATCTCCAGATGTTCAGGTGGGAGGAAACATCTAGAACATCTCCAGATGTTGAGGTGGGAGGAAACATCTAGAACATCTCCAAATGTTCAGGTGGGAGGAAACGTCTAGAACATCTCCAGATGTTCAGGAGGGAGGAAACGTCTGGAACAGCTCCAGATGTTCAGGTGGGAGGAAACATCTAGATCATCTCCAGATGTTCAGGTGGGACGAAACATCTAGAACATATCCAAATGTTCAGGTGGGAGGAAACATCTAGAACATCTCCAGATGTTCAGGAGGGAGGAAACATCTAGAATATCTCCAGATGTTCAGGTGGGAGGAAACATCTAGAACAGCTTCAGATGTTCAGGTGGGAGGAAACATCTAGAACAGCTTCAGATGTTCAGGTGGGAGGAAACGTCTAGAACATCTCCAGATATTCAGGTGGGAGGAAACGTCTGGAACATCTCCAGATGTTCAGGTGGGAGGAAACATCTAGAACAGCTCCAGATGTTAAGGTGAGAGGAAACGTCTAGAATTTCTCGTGATGTTCAGGTGGGAGGAAACATCT
Organism: Telmatherina bonti; assembly: GCF_933228915.1. Taxonomy (NCBI): domain Eukaryota; kingdom Metazoa; phylum Chordata; class Actinopteri; order Atheriniformes; family Telmatherinidae; genus Telmatherina; species Telmatherina bonti. The sequence goes on from NC_136633.1 coordinate 1,796,071, forward strand.
AGAACATCTGTAGGTGTTCAGGTGGGAGGAAACATCTAGAACATCTCCAGATGTTCAGGCGAGAGGAAACATCTAGATCATCTCGAAATGTTCAAGTAAGAGGAAACATCTAGAACATCTCCAGATGTTCAGGTGGGAGGAAACATCTAGAACAGCTCCAGATGTTAAGGTGAGAGGAAACGTCTAGAATTTCTCGTGATGTTCAGGTGGGAGGAAACATCTATAACATCTGTAGGTGTTCAGGTGGGAGGAAACATCTAGAACATCTCCAGATGTTCAGGCGAGAGGAAACATCGAGATCATCTCGAAATGTTCAAGTAAGAGGAAACATCTAGAACATCTCCAGATGTTCAGGTGGGAGGAAACGTCTACAACATCTCCAGATGTTCAGGAGGGAGGAAACGTCTAGAATATCTCCAGATGTTCAGGTGGGAGGAAACGTCTAGAACATCTCCAGATGTTCAGGTGGGAGGAAACATCTAGAACATCTCCAGATGTTCAGGTGGGAGGAAACATCTAGAACATCTCCAAATGTTCAGGTGGGAGGAAACGTCTAGAACATCTCCAGATGTTCAGGAGGGAGGAAACGTCTGGAACAGCTCCAGATGTTCAGGTGGGAGGAAACATCTAGAACATCTCCAGATGTTCAGGTGGGACGAAACATCTAGAACATCTCCAAATGTTCAGGTGGGAGGAAACATCTAGAACATCTCCAGATGTTCAGGATGGAGGAAACATCTAGAATATCTCCAGATGTTCAGGTGGGAGGAAACATCTAGAACAGCTTCAGATGTTCAGGTGGGAGGAAACATCTAGAACAGCTTCAGATGTTCAGGTGGGAGGAAACGTCTAGAACATCTCCAGATATTCAGGTGGGAGGAAACGTCTGGAACATCTCCAGATGTTCAGGTGGGAGGAAACATCTAGAACATCTGTAGGTGTTCAGGTGGGAGGAAACATCTAGAACATCTCCAGATGTTCAGGCGAGAGGAAACATCTAGATCATCTCGAAATGTTCAAGTAAGAGGAAACATCTAGAACATCTCCAGATGTTCAGGTGGGAGGAAACATCTAGAACAGCTCCAGATGTTAAGGTGAGAGGAAACGTCTAGAATTTCTCGTGATGTTCAGGTGGGAGGAAACATCTAGAACAGCTCCAGATGTTAAGGTGAGAGGAAACGTCTAGAATTTCTCGTGATGTTCAGGTGGGAGGAAACATCTAGAACATCTGTAGGTGTTCAGGTGGGAGGAAACATCTAGAACATCTCCAGATGTTCAGGCGAGAGGAAACATCTAGATCATCTCGAAATGTTCAAGTAAGAGGAAAAATCTAGAACATCTCCAGATGTTCAGGTGGGAGGAAACATCTAGAACATCTGCAGATATTCAGGTGCGTGGAAACGTCTAGAACATCTCGAGATGTTCAGGTGGGAGGAAATGTTGGGAACAGTTCCAGATGTTCAAGTGGGACAAAACATCTAGAACATCTCCAGATGTTCAGGAGGGAGGAAAAGTCTGGAACAGCTACAGATGTTCAGGTGGGAGGAAACATTTAGAACATCTGCAGATGTTCAGGTGGGAGGTAACATCTCGAACATCTCCAGTAGTTCAGGTGGTAGGAAAAATGTAGAACATCTCCAGATATTCAGGTGGGAGGAAACATCTATAACATCTCCAGAAATTAAGGTGAGAGGAAACGTCTAGAATTTCTCGTGATGTTCAGGTGGGAGGAAACATCTAGAACATCTGCAGGTGTTCAGGTGGGAGGAAACATCTAGATCATCTCGAAATGTTCAAGTAAGAGGAAAAATCTAGAACATCTCCAGGTGTTCAGGTGGGAGGAAACATCTAGAACATCTGCAGATATTCAGGTGCGTGGAAACGTCTAGAACATCTCGAGATGTTCAGGTGGGAGGAAATGTTGGGAACAGTTCCAGATGTTCATGTGAGAGGAAACATCTAGAACATCTCCAGATGTTCAGGTGGGAGGAAACATCTAGAACATCTCCAGATGTTCAGGTGGGAGGAAACATCTAGAACATCTGCAGATATTCAGGTGCTTGGAAACGTCTAGAAAATCTCGAGATGTTCAGGTGGGAGGAAATGTTGGGAACAGTTCCAGATGTTCATGTGAGACGAAACATCTAGAACATCTCCAGATGTTCAGGTGGGAGGAAACATCTAGAACATCTCCAGATGATCAGGTGGGAGGAAACGTCTGGAACAGTTCCAGATGTTCAAGTGGGACAAAACATCTAGAACATCTCCAGATGTTCAGGAGGGAGGAAACGTCTGGAACAGCTACAGATGTTCAGGTGGGAGGAAACATTTAGAACATCTCCAGATGTTCAGGTGGGAGGAAAAATCTAGAACATCTGCTGATATTCAGGTGCGTGGAAACGTCTAGAACATCTCGAGATGTTCAGGTGGGAGGAAATGTTGGGAACAGTTCCAGATGTTCATGTGAGAGGAAACATCTAGAACATCTCCAGATGTTCAGGTGGGAGGAAACATCTAGAACATCTGCAGGTGTTCAGGTGGGAGGAAACATCTAGAACATCTCCAGATGTTCAGGTGAGAGGAAACATCTAGATCGTCTCGAAATGTTCAAGTAAGAGGAAAAATCTAGAACATCTCCAGATGTTCAGGTGGGAGGAAACATCTAGAACATCTGCAGATATTCAGGTGCATGGAAACGTCTAGAACATCTCGAGATGTTCAGGTGGGAGGAAATGTTGGGAAGAGTTCCAGATGTTCATGTGAGAGGAAACATCTAGAACATCTCCAGATGTTCAGGAGGGAGGAAACATCTAGAATATCTCCAGATGTTCAGGTGGGAGGAAACATCTAGAACAGCTTCAGATGTTCAGGTGGGAGGAAACGTCTAGAACAGCTCCAGATGGTCAGGTGGGAGGAAACATCTAGAACATCTGCAGATATTCAGGTGCGTGGAAACGTCTAGAAAATCTCGAGATGTTCAGGTGGGAGGAAATGTTGGGAACAGTTCCAGATGTTCATGTGAGACGAAACATCTAGAACATCTCCAGATGTTCAGGTGGGGGGAAACATCTATAACATCTCCAGATGATCAGGTGGGAGGAAACGTCTGGAACAGTTCCAGATGTTCAAGTGGGCCAAAACATCTAGAACATCTCCAGATGTTCAGGAGGGAGGAAACGTCTGGAACAGCTACAGATGTTCAGGTGGGAGGAAACATCTAGAACATCTGCAGATATTCCGGTGCATGGAAACGTCTAGAACATCTCCAGATGTTCAGGTGGGAGGAAATGTTGGGAACAGTTCCAGATGTTCATGTGAGAGGAAACATCTAGAACATCTCCAGATGTTCAGGTGGGAGGAAACATCTAGAACATCTCCAGATGATCAGGTGGGAGGAAACGTCTGGAACAGTTCCAGATGTTCAAGTGGGACAAAACATCTAGAACATCTCCAGATGTTCAGGACGGAGGAAACGTCTGGAACAGCTACAGATGTTCAGGTGGGAGGAAACATTTAGAACATCTCCAGATGTTCAGGTGGGAGGTAATATCTCGAACATCTCCAGAAGTTCGGGTGAGAGGAAACATCTAGATCATCTCGAAATGTTCAAGTAAGAGGAAAAATCTAGAACATCTCCAGATGTTCAGGTGGGAGGAAACATCTAGAACATCTGCAGATATTCAGGTGCGTGGAAACGTCTAGAACATCTCGAAATGTTCAGGTGGGAGGAAATGTTGGGAACAGTTCCAGATGTTCATGTGAGAGGAAACATCTAGAACATCTCCAGATGTTCAGGTGGGAGGAAACATGTAGAACATCTCCAGATGATCAGGTGGGAGGAAACATCTAGAACATCTCCAGATGTTCAGGTGGGAGGAAACGTCTAGAACATCTCGAGATGTTCAGGTGGGAGGAAATGTTGGGAACAGTTCCAGATGTTCATGTGAGACGAAACATCTAGAACATCTCCAGATGTTCAGGTGGGAGGAAACATCTAGAACATCTCCAGATGATCAGGTGGGAGGAAACGTCTAGAACATCTCCAGATATTCAGGTGGGAGGAAACGTCTGGAAGATCTCCAGATGTTCAGGTGAGAGGAAACATCTAGATCGTCTCGAAATGTTCAAGTAAGAGGAAAAATCTAGAACATCTCCAGATGTTCAGGTGGGAGGAAACATCTAGAACATCTGCAGATATTCAGGTGCGTGGAAACGTCTAGAACATCTCGAGATGTTCAGGTGGGAGGAAATGTTGGGAAGAGTTCCAGATGTTCATGTGAGAGGAAACATCTAGAACATCTCCAGATGTTCAGGAGGGAGGAAACATCTAGAATATCTCCAGATGTTCAGGTGGGAGGAAACATCTAGAACAGCTTCAGATGTTCAGGTGGGAGGAAACGTCTAGAACAGCTCCAGATGGTCAGGTGGGAGGAAACATCTAGAACATCTGCAGATATTCAGGTGCGTGGAAACGTCTAGAAAATCTCGAGATGTTCAGGTGGGAGGAAATGTTGGGAACAGTTCCAGATGTTCATGTGAGACGAAACATCTAGAACATCTCCAGATGTTCAGGTGGGGGGAAACATCTAGAACATCTCCAGATGATCAGGTGGGAGGAAACGTCTGGAACAGTTCCAGATGTTCAAGTGGGACAAAACATCTAGAACATCTCCAGATGTTCAGGAGGGAGGAAACGTCTGGAACAGCTACAGATGTTCAGGTGGGAGGAAACATTTAGAACATCTCCAGATGTTCAGGTGGGAGGTAACATCTCGAACATCTCCAGAAGTTCGGGTGGTAGGAAACGTCTGGAACAGTTCCAGATGTTCAAGTGGGACAAAACATCTAGAACATCTCCAGATGTTCAGGAGGGAGGAAACGTCTGGAACAGCTATAGATGTTCAGGTGGGAGGAAACATTTAGAACATCTCCAGATGTTCAGGTGGGAGGAAACATCTAGGACATCTGCAGATGTTCAGGTGCGTGGAAACATCTAGAACATCTCGAGATGTTCAGGTGGGAGGAAATGTTGGGAACAGTTCCAGATGTTCATGTGAGAGGAAACATCTAGAACATCTGCAGATGTTCAGGTGGGAGGAAACGTCTGGAACAGTTCCAGATGTTCAAGTGGGACAAAACATCTAGAACATCTCCAGATGTTCCTGTGGGAGGAAACGTCTGGAACAGCTACAGATTTTCAGGTGGGAGGAAACATTTAGAACATCTCCAGATGTTCAGGTGGGAGGTAACATCTCGAACATCTCCAGAAGTTCGGGTGGTAGGAAAAATGTAGAACATCTCCAGATATTCAGGTGGGAGGAAACGTCTAGAATTTCTCGTGATGTTCAGGTGGGAGGAAACATCTAGAACATCTGCAGGTGTTCAGGTGGGAGGAAACATCTAGAACATCTCCAGATGTTCAGGTGAGAGGAAACATCTAGATCATCTCGAAATGTTCAAGTAAGAGGAAAAATCTAGAACATCTCCAGATGTTCAGGAGGGAGGAAACATCTAGAATATCTCCAGATTTTCAGGTGGGAGGAAACATCTAGAACATCTGCAGATATTCAGGTGCGTGGAAACGTCTAGAACATCTCGAGATGTTCAGGTGGGAGGAAATGTTGGGAACAGTTCCAGATGTGCATGTGAGAGGAAACATCTAGAACATCTCCAGATGTTCAGGTGGGAGGAAACATCTAGAACATCTCCAGATATTCAGGTGCGTGGAAACGTCTAGAAAATCTCGAGATGTTCAGGTGGGAGGAAATGTTGGGAACAGTTCCAGATGTTCATGTGAGACGAAACATCTAGAACATCTCCAGATGTTCAGGTGGGAGGAAACATCTAGAACATCTCCAGATGATCAGGTGGAAGGAAACGTCTGGAACAGTTCCAGATGTTCAAGTGGGACAAAACATCTAGAACATCTCCAGATGTTCAGGAGGGAGGAAACGTCTGGAACAGCTACAGATGTTCAGGTGGGAGGAAACATTTAGAACATCTCCAGATGTTCAGGTGGGAGGTAACATCTCGAACATCTCCAGAAGTTCGGGTGGTAGGAAACGTCTGGAACAGTTCCAGATGTTCAAGTGGGACAAAACATCTAGAACATCTCCAGATGTTCAGGAGGGAGGAAACGTCTGGAACAGCTATAGATGTTCAGGTGGGAGGAAACATTTAGAACATCTCCAGATGTTCAGGTGGGAGGAAACATCTAGGACATCTGCAGATGTTCAGGTGCGTGGAAACATCTAGAACATCTCGAGATGTTCAGGTGGGAGGAAATGTTGGGAACAGTTCCAGATGTTCATGTGAGAGGAAACATCTAGAACATCTGCAGATGTTCAGGTGGGAGGAAACGTCTGGAACAGTTCCAGATGTTCAAGTGGGACAAAACATCTAGAACATCTCCAGATGTTCCTGTGGGAGGAAACGTCTGGAACAGCTACAGATGTTCAGGTGGGAGGAAACATTTAGAACATCTCCAGATGTTCAGGTGGGAGGTAACATCTCGAACATCTCCAGAAGTTCGGGTGGTAGGAAAAATGTAGAACATCTCCAGATATTCAGGTGGGAGGAAACATCTAGAACATCTCCAGATGTTAAGGTGAGAGGAAACGTCTAGAATTTCTCGTGATGTTCAGGTGGGAGGAAACATCTAGAACATCTGCAGGTGTTCAGGTGGGAGGAAACATCTAGAACATCTCCAGATGTTCAGGTGAGAGGAAACATCTAGATCATCTCGAAATGTTCAAGTAAGAGGAAAAATCTAGAACATCTCCAGATGTTCAGGAGGGAGGAAACATCTAGAATATCTCCAGATGTTCAGGTGGGAGGAAACATCTAGAACATCTGCAGATATTCAGGTGCGTGGAAACGTCTAGAACATCTCGAGATGTTCAGGTGGGAGGAAATGTTGGGAACAGTTCCAGATGTGCATGTGAGAGGAAACATCTAGAACATCTCCAGATGTTCAGGTGGGAGGAAACATCTAGAACATCTGCAGATATTCAGGTGCGTGGAAACGTCTAGAAAATCTCGAGATGTTCAGGTGGGAGGAAATGTTGGGAACAGTTCCAGATGTTCATGTGAGACGAAACATCTAGAACATCTCCAGATGTTCAGGTGGGAGGAAACATCTAGAACATCTCCAGATGATCAGGTGGGAGGAAACGTCTGGAACAGTTCCAGATGTTCAAGTGGGACAAAACATCTAGAACATCTCCAGATGTTCAGGAGGGAGGAAACGTCTGGAACAGCTACAGATGTTCAGGTGGGAGGAAACATTTAGAACATCTCCAGATGTTCAGGTGGGAGGAAAAATCTAGAACATCTGCTGATATTCAGGTGCGTGGAAACGTCTAGAACATCTCGAGATGTTGAGGTGGGAGGAAATGTTGGGAACAGTTCCAGATGTTCATGTGAGAGGAAACATCTAGAACATCTCCAGATGTTCAGGTGGGAGGAAACATCTAGAACATCTCCAGATGATCAGGTGGGAGGAAACGTCTGGAACAGTTCCAGATGTTCAAGTGGGACAAAACATCTAGAACATCTCCAGATGTTCAGGAGGGAGGAAACGTCTGGAACAGCTACAGATGTTCAGGTGGGAGGAAACATTTAGAACATCTCCAGATGTTCAGGTGGGAGGTAACATCTCGAACATCTCCAGAAGTTCGGGTGGTAGGAAACGTCTGGAACAGTTCCAGATGTTCAAGTGGGACAAAACATCTAGAACATCTCCAGATGTTCAGGAGGGAGGAAACGTCTGGAACAGCTATAGATGTTCAGGTGGGAGGAAACATTTAGAACATCTCCAGATGTTCAGGTGGGAGGAAACATCTAGAACATCTGCAGATGTTCAGGTGCGTGGAAACATCTAGAACATCTTGAGATGTTCAGGTGGGAGGAAATGTTGGGAACAGTTCCAGATGTTCATGTGAGAGGAAACATCTAGAACATCTGCAGATGTTCAGGTGGGAGGAAACGTCTGGAACAGTTCCAGATGTTCAAGTGGGACAAAACATCTAGAACATCTCCAGATGTTCCTGTGGGAGGAAACGTCTGGAACAGCTACAGATGTTCAGGTGGGAGGAAACATTTAGAACATCTCCAGATGTTCAGGTGGGAGGTAACATCTCGAACATCTCCAGAAGTTCGGGTGGTAGGAAAAATGTAGAACATCTCCAGATATTCAGGTGGGAGGAAACATCTAGAACATCTCCAGATGTTAAGGTGAGAGGAAACGTCTAGAATTTCTCGTGATGTTCAGGTGGGAGGAAACATCTAGAACATCTGCAGGTGTTCAGGTGGGAGGAAACATCTAGAACATCTCCAGATGTTCAGGTGAGAGGAAACATCTAGATCATCTCGAAATGTTCAAGTAAGAGGAAAAATCTAGAACATCTCCAGATGTTCAGGAGGGAGGAAACATCTAGAATATCTCCAGATGTTCAGGTGGGAGGAAACATCTAGAACATCTCCAGATGTTCAGGTGGGAGGAAACGTCTAGAACATCTCGAGATGTTCAGGTGGGAGGAAATGTTGGGAACAGTTCCAGATGTTCATGTGAGACGAAACATCTAGAACATCTCCAGATGTTCAGGTGGGAGGAAACATCTAGAACATCTCCAGATGATCAGGTGGGAGGAAACGTCTAGAACATCTCCAAATATTCAGGTGGGAGGAAACGTCTGGAAGATCTCCAGATGTTCAGGTGGGAGGAAACATCTAGAACAGCTCCAGATGTTAAGGTGAGAGGAAACGTCCAGAATTTCTCGTGATGTTCAGGTGGGAGGAAACATCTAGAACATCTGCAAGTGTTCAGGTGGGAGGAAACATCTAGAACATCTCCAGATGTTCAGGCGAGAGGAAACATCTAGATCATCTCGAAATGTTCAAGTAAGAGGAAAAATCTACAACATCTCCAGATGTTCAGGTGGGAGGAAACATCTAGAACATCTGCAGGTGTTCAGGTGGGAGGAAACATCTAGAACATCTCCAGATGTTCAGGTGAGAGGAAACATCTAGATCGTCTCGAAATGTTCAAGTAAGAGGAAAAATCTAGAACATCTCCAGATGTTCAGGTGGGAGGAAACATCTAGAACATCTGCAGATATTCAGGTGCGTGGAAACGTCTAGAACATCTCGAGATGTTCAGGTGGGAGGAAATGTTGGGAAGAGTTCCAGATGTTCATGTGAGAGGAAACATCTAGAACATCTCCAGATGTTCAGGAGGGAGGAAACATCTAGAATATCTCCAGATGTTCAGGTGGGAGGAAACATCTAGAACAGCTTCAGATGTTCAGGTGGGAGGAAACGTCTAGAACAGCTCCAGATGGTCAGGTGGGAGGAAACATCTAGAACATCTGCAGATATTCAGGTGCGTGGAAACGTCTAGAAAATCTCGAGATGTTCAGGTGGGAGGAAATGTTGGGAACAGTTCCAGATGTTCATGTGAGACGAAACATCTAGAACATCTCCAGATGTTCAGGTGGGGGGAAACATCTAGAACATCTCCAGATGATCAGGTGGGAGGATACGTCTGGAACAGTTCCAGATGTTCAAGTGGGCCAAAACATCTAGAACATCTCCAGATGTTCAGGAGGGAGGAAACGTCTGGAACAGCTACAGATGTTCAGGTGGGAGGAAACATCTAGAACATCTGCAGATATTCCGGTGCATGGAAACGTCTAGAACATCTCCAGATGTTCAGGTGGGAGGAAATGTTGGGAACAGTTCCAGATGTTCATGTGAGAGGAAACATCTAGAACATCTCCAGATGTTCAGGTGGGAGGAAACATCTAGAACATCTCCAGATGATCAGGTGGGAGGAAACGTCTGGAACAGTTCCAGATGTTCAAGTGGGACAAAACATCTAGAACATCTCCAGATGTTCAGGACGGAGGAAACGTCTGGAACAGCTACAGATGTTCAGGTGGGAGGAAACATTTAGAACATCTCCAGATGTTCAGGTGGGAGGTAATATCTCGAACATCTCCAGAAGTTCGGGTGAGAGGAAACATCTAGATCATCTCGAAATGTTCAAGTAAGAGGAAAAATCTAGAACATCTCCAGATGTTCAGGTGGGAGGAAACATCTAGAACATCTGCAGATATTCAGGTGCGTGGAAACGTCTAGAACATCTCGAAATGTTCAGGTGGGAGGAAATGTTGGGAACAGTTCCAGATGTTCATGTGAGAGGAAACATCTAGAACATCTCCAGATGTTCAGGTGGGAGGAAACATGTAGAACATCTCCAGATGATCAGGTGGGAGGAAACATCTAGAACATCTCCAGATATTCAGGTGGGAGGAAATGTCTAGAACATCTCCAGATGTCCAGGTGGGAGGAAACATCTAGAACATCTCCAGATGTTCAGGAGGGAGGAAACATCTAGAATATCTCCAGATGTTCAGGTGGGAGGAAACATCTAGAACAGCTTCAGATGTTCAGGTGGGAGGAAACGTCTAGAACAGCTCCAGATGGTCAGGTGGGAGGAAACGTCTAGAACATCTCCAGATGTTCAGGTGGGAGGAAACATCTAGAACATCTGCAGATATTCAGGTGGGAGGAAACGTCTAGAACAGCTCCAGATGGTCAGGTGGGAGGAAATGTTGGGAACAGTTCCAGATGTTCATGTGAGAGGAAAAATCTAGAACATCTCCAGATGTTCAGGTGGGAGGAAACATGTAGAACATCTCCAGATGATCAGGTGGGAGGAAACGTCTGGAACAGTTCCAGATGTTCAAGTGGGACAAAACATCTAGAACATCTCCAGATGTTCAGGAGGGAGGAAACGTCTGGAAAAGCTACAGATGTTCAGGTGGGAGGAAACATTTAGAACATCTCCAGATGTTCAGGTGGGAGGAAACATCTAGAACATCTCCAGATATTCAGGTGGGAGGAAATGTCTAGAACATCTCCAGATGTCCAGGTGGGAGGAAACATCTAGAACATCTCCAGATGTTCAGGAGGGAGGAAACATCTAGAATATCTCCAGATGTTCAGGTGGGAGGAAACATCTAGAACAGCTTCAGATGTTCAGGTGGGAGGAAACGTCTAGAACAGCTCCAGATGGTCAGGTGGGAGGAAACGTCTAGAACATCTCCAGATGTTCAGGTGGGAGGAAACATCTAGAACATCTGCAGATATTCAGGTGGGAGGAAACGTCTAGAACAGCTCCAGATGGTCAGGTGGGAGGAAACGTCTAGAACATCTCCAGATGTTCAGGTGGGAGGAAACATCTAGAACAGCTTCAGATGTTCAGGTGGGAGGAAACATCTAGAACAGATCCAGATGGTCAGGTGGGAGGAAATGTTGGAAGAGTTCCAGATGTTCATGTGAGAGGAAACATCTAGAACATCTCCAGATGTTCAGGAGGGAGGAAACATCTAGAACAGCTTCAGATGTTCAGGTGGGAGGAAACATCTAGAACAGCTCCAGATGGTCAGGTGGGAGGAAACGTCTAGAACATCTCCAGATGATCAGGTGGGAGGAAACGTCTGGAACAGTTCCAGATGTTCAAGTGGGACAAAACATCTAGAACATCTCCAGATGTTCAGGAGGGAGGAAACGTCTGGAACAGCTACAGATGTTCAGGTGGGAGGAAACATTTAGAACATCTCCAGATATTCAGGTGGGAGGAAATGTCTAGCACATCTCCAGATGTTCAGGTGGGAGGAAACATCTAGAACATCTCCAGATGTTGAGGTGGGAGGAAACATCTAGAACATCTCCAGATGTTCAGGTGGGAGGAAACGTCTAGACAATCTCCAGATGTTCAGGTGGGAGGAAACATCTAGAACATCTCCAGATGTTCAGGTGGGAAGAAACATCTAGAACATCTCCAGATGTTAAGGTGAGAGGAAACATCTAGAACAACTCCAGATGTTCAAGTAAGAGGAAAAATCTAGAACATCTCCAGATGTTCAGGTGGGAGGGAACATCTAGAACATCTCCAGATGTTCAGGTGGGAGGAAACATCTAGAACATCTCCAGATGTTCAGGTGGGAGGAAACATCTAGAACATCTCCAGATGTTCAGGTGGGAAGAAACATCTAGAACATCTCCAGATGTTAAGGTGAGAGGAAACATCTAGAACATCTCCAGATGTTCAAGTAAGAGGAAAAATCTACAACATCTCCAGATGTTCAGGTGGGAGGAAAGGTGTAGAACATCTCCGGATGTTCAGGAGGGAGGAAACGTCTCGAACATCTCCAGACGTTCGGGTGGGACGAAAAATGTAGAACATCTCCAGATATTCAGGTGGGAGGAAACATGTAGAACATCTCCAGATGTTCAGGTGGGAGGAAACGTCTAGAACATCTCCAGATGTTCAGGTGGGAGGAAACGTCTAGAACAGTTACAGATGTTCAGGTGGGAGGAAACGTGTAGAACATCTCCAGATGTTCAGGTGGGAGGTAACATCTCGAACATCTCCAGAAGTTCGGGTGGTAGGAAAAATGTAGAACATCTCCAGATATTCAGGTGGGAGGATACATCTAGAACATCTCCAGATGTTAAGGTGAGAGGAAACGTCTAGAATTTCTCGTGATGTTCAGGTGGGAGGAAACATCTAGAACATCTCCAGATGTTCAGGAGGGAGGAAACATCTAGATCATCTCCAGATGATCAAGTAAGAGGAAAAACCTAGAACATCTCCAGATGTTCAGGTGGGAGGAAACATCTAGAACATCTGCAGATATTCAGGTGCGAGGAAACGTCTAGAACATCTCGAGATGTTCAGGTGGGAGGAAACGTTGGGAACAGTTCCAGATGTTCATGTGAGAGGAAACATCTAGATCATTTCCAGATGTTCAGGTGGGAGTAAACATCTAGAACATCTCCCGATGATCAGGTGGGAGGAAACGTCTGGAACAGCTACAGATGTTCAGGTGGGAGGAAACATCTAGAACATCTCCAGATGTTCAGGTCGGAGGAAACGTGTAGAAAATCTCCAAATGTTCAGGTGAGAGGAAACCTCTAGAACATCTCCAGATGTTCAGGTGGGAGGAAACATCTAGAACATCTCCAGATGTTCAGGTGAAAGAAAACATCTAGAACAAATCCAGATGTTCAGGTGGGATGAAACATCTAGAACATCTCCAGATGTTCAGGAGGGAGGAAACGTCTAGAACTTCTCCTGATGTTCAGTTGGGAGGAAAAGTCTAAAACAGTTCAAGATGTTCAGGTGGATGAAACATCTAGAACATCTCCAGATGTTCAGGTGGGAGGAAACATCTAGAACATCCCCAGATGTTTAGGTCGAAAGAAACATCTAGAACAGTTCCAGATTTTCATGTGGGAGGAAACGTCCAGAACAGCTCCAGATGTTCAGGTGGGAGGAAACATCTAGAACATCTCCAGATGTTAAGGTGAGAGGAAACGTCTAGAAATTCTCGTGATGTTCAGGTGGGAGGAAACATCTAGAACATCTCCAGATGTTCAGGTGGGAGGAAACGTGTAGAACATCTCCAGATGTTCAGGAGGGAGGTAACATCTCGAACATCTCCAGAAGTTCGGGTGGTAGGAAAAATGTAGAACATCTCCAGATATTCAGGTGGGAGGATACATCTAGAACATCTCCAGATGTTAAGGTGAGAGGAAACATCTAGAATTTCTCGTGATGTTCAGGTGGGAGGAAACATCTAGAACATCTCCAGATGTTCAGGAGGGAGGAAACATCTAGATCATCTCCAGATGATCAAGTAAGAGGAAAAATCTAGAACATCTCCAGATGTTCAGGTGGGAGGAAACATCTAGAACATCTGCAGATATTCAGGTGCGAGGAAACGTCTAGAACATCTCGAGATGTTCAGGTGGGAGGAAATGTTGGGAACAGTTCCAGATGTTCATGTGAGAGGAAACATCTAGAACATCTCCAGATGTTCAGGTGGGAGTCAACATCTAGAACATCTCCAGATGATCAGGTGGGAGGAAACATCTAGAACAGCTTCAGATGTTCAGGTGGGAGGAAACGTCTAGAATATCTCCAGATGTTCAGGTGGGAGGAAACATCTAGAACAGCTCCAGATGTTCAGGTGGGAGGAAACATCTAGAACATCTCCAGATGTTCAGGAGGGAGGAAACATCTAGAATATCTCCAGATGTTCAGGTGGGAGGAAACATCTAGAACAGCTTCAGATGTTCAGGTGGGAGGAAACGTCTAGAATATCTCCAGATGTTCAGGTGGGAGGAAACATCTAGAACAGCTCCAGATGTTCAGGTGGGAGGAAACGTCTGGAACAGTTCCAGATGTTCAGGTGGGAGGAAACATCTAGAACATCTCCAGATGTCCAGGTGGGAGGTAATATCTCGAACATCTCCAGAAGTTCGGGTGGTAGGAAAAATGTAGAACATCTCCAGATATTCAGGTGGGAGGATACATCTAGAACATCTCCATATGTTAAGGTGAGAGGAAACGTCTAGAATTTCTCGTGATGTTCAGGTGGGAGGAAACATCTAGAACATCTCCAGATGTTGAGGAGGGAGGAAACATCTAGATCATCTCCAAATGATCAAGTAAGAGGACAAATCTAGAACATCTCCAGATGTTCAGGTGGGAGGAAACATCTAGAACATCTGCAGATATTCAGGTGCGAGGAAACGTCTAGAACATCTCGAGATGTTCAGGTGGGAGGAAACGTTGGGAACAGTTCCAGATGTTCATGTGAGAGGAAACATCTAGTACATCTCAAGATGTTCAGGAGGGAGGAAACATCTAGAATATCTCCAGATGTTCAGGTGGGAGGAAACATCTAGAACAGCTTCAGATGTTCAGGTGGGAGGAAACGTCTGGAACAGTTCCAGATGTTCAGGTGGGAGGAAACATCTAGAACATCTCCAGATGTTCAGGAGGGAGGAAACATCTAGAACATCTCCAGATGTTCAAGTGGAAGGTAACGTCTAAAACATCTCCACATGTTCAGGTGGGAGGAAACGTGTAGAAAATCTCCAAATGTTCAGGTGAGAGGAAACCTCTAGAACATCTCCAGATGTTCAGGTGGGAGGAAACATCTAGAACATCTCCAGATGTTCAGGTGAAAGAAAACATCTAGAACATCTCCAGATGTTCAGGTGGGATGAAACATCTAGAACATCTCCAGATGTTCAGGAGGGAGGAAACGTCTAGAACTTCTCCTGATGTTCAGTTGGGAGGAAAAGTCTAAAACAGTTCAAGATGTTCAGGTGGGATGAAACATCTAGAACATCTCCAGATGTTCAGGTGGGAGGAAACATCTAGAACAGCTCCAGATGTTCAGGTGGGAGGAAACATCTAGAACAGCTCCAGATTTTCATGTGGGACGAAACGTCTAGAACAGCTCCAGATATTCAGGTGGGAGGAAACATCTAGAACAGCTCTAGATTTTCATGTGGGACGAAACGTCTAGAACAGCTCCAGATATTCAGGTGGGAGGAAACATCTAGAACATCTCCAGGTGTTCAGGTGGGAGGAAACTTCTAAAACAGTTCCTCATGTTCAGGTGGGAGGAAATGTTGGGAACTGTTCCAGTTGTTCATGTGGGAGGAAACATCTAGAACATCTCCAGATGTTCAGGTGGGAGGAAACATCTAGAACATCTCCAGATGTTCAGGTGGGAGGAAACATCTAGAACATCTCCAGATGTTCAGGAGGGAGGAAACATCTACAACATCTCCAGACATTCAGGTGGGAGGAAACATCTAGAGCATCTCCACATGTTCAGGTGGGAAGAAATGTCGGGAACAGTTCCAGATGTTCAGGTGGAAGGAAACATTTAGAACATCTCCAGATGTTCAGGAGGGAGGAAACGTCTAGAACTTCTCCAGATGTTCAGTTGGGAGGAAACATCTAGAACAGCTCCAGATGTTCAGGTGGGAGGGAACATCTAGAACATCTCCAGATATTCAGGTGGGAGGAAACGTCTAGAACATCTCCAGATGTTCAGGTGGGAGGAAACATGTAGAACAGCTCCAGATGTTCAGTAGGGAGAAATCATCTAGAACATCTCCAGATGTTCAGGTGGGAGGAAACATCTAGAACATCTCCAGATGTTCAGGAGGGAGGAAACATCTAGAACATCTCCAGATGTTCAGGTGGGAGGAAACGTGTAGAACATCTCCAATTGTTCAGGTTAGAGGAAACCTCTAGAACATCTCCAGATGTTCAGGAGGGAGGAAACATCTAGAGCATCTCAACATGTTCAGGTGGGAAGAAATGTCGGGAGCAGTTCCAGATGTTCAGGTGGAAGGAAACATCTAGAGCATCTCCAGATGATCAGGAGGGAGGAAACCTCTAGAACAACTCCAGATGTTCAGGTGGGAGGAAACATCTTGAACAGCTCCAGATTTTCATGTGGGACGAAACGTCTAGAACACCTCCAGATATTCAGGTGGGAGGAAACATCTAGAACAGCTCCAGATTTTCATGTGGGACGAAACGTCTAGAACAGCTCCAGATATTCAGGTGGGAGGAAACATCTAGAACATCTCCAGGTGTTCAGGTGGGAGGAAACTTCTAAAACAGTTCCTCATGTTCAGGTGGGAGGAAATGTTGGGAACAGTTCCAGTTGTTCATGTGGGAGGAAACATCTAGAACAGCTCCAGATGTTCAGGTGGGAGGAAACATCTAGAACATCTCCAGATGTTCAGGAGGGAGGAAACATCTACAACATTTCCAGATATTCAGGTGGGAGGAAACATCTAGAGCATCTCAACATGTTCAGGTGGGAAGAAATGTCGGGAGCAGTTCCAGATGTTCAGGTGGAAGGAAACATCTAGAGCATCTCCAGATGATCAGGAGGGAGGAAACCTCTAGAACATCTCCAGATGTTCAGGTGGGAGGAAACATCTAGAACATCTACAGATGTTCAGGAGGGAGGAAACATCTAGAACGTCTCCAGATATTCAGGTGGGAGGAAACATCTAGAGCATCTCCACATGTTCAGGTGGGAAGAAATATCGGGAACAGTTCCAGATGTTCATGTGGGAGGAAACATCTAGAACATCTCCAGATGTTCAGGTGGGAGGGAACATCTAGAACATCTCCAGATGTTCAGGTGGGAGGAAACGTCTAGAACATCTCCAGATGTTCAGGTGGGAGGAAACGTGTAGAACATCTCCAAATGTTCAGGTTAGAGGAAACCTCTAGAACATCTCCAGATGTTCAGGAGGGAGGAAACATCTAGAACATCTCCAGATGTTCAGGAGGGAGGAAACATCTAGAACATCTCCCGATGATCAGGTGGGAGGAAACGTGTAGAACATCTCCAAATGTTGAGGTGAGAGGAAACCTCTAGAACATCTCCAGATGTACAGGTGGGAGGAAACGTCTAGAACATCTCCAGATGTTCCGGTGGGAGGAAATGTCTAGAACAGTTACAGATGTTCAGGTGGGAGTAAACGTGTAGAACATCTCCAGATATTCAGGTGGGAGGAAACATCTAGAACATCTGCAGATATTCAGGTGAGAGGAAAGATCTAGAACAGTTACAGATGTTCAGGTGGGAGGTAACATCTAGAACATCTGCAGATATTCAGGTGAGAGGAAAGATCTAGAACATCTCCAGATGTTCAGGTGGGAGGAAACATCTAGAACAGTTACAGATGTTCAGGTGGGAGGTAACGTCTAGAACATCTCCAGATGTTCCGGTGGGAGGAAACGTCTAGAACAGTTACTGATGTTCAGGTGGGAGTAAACGTGTAGAACATCTCCAGATATTCAGGTGGGAGGAAACATCTACAACATCTGCAGATATTCAGGTGAGAGGAAAGATCTAGAACATCTCCAGATGTTCAGGTGGGAGGAAACATCTAGAACAGTTACAGATGTTCAGGTGGGAGGAAACATCTAGAACATCTTCAGATGATCAGGTGGGAGGAAACGTCTGGAACAGTTCCAGATGTTCAAGTGGGACAAAACATCTAGAACATCTCCAGATGTTCAGGAGGGAGGAAACGTCTGGAACAGCTACAGATGTTCAGGTGGGAGGAGACATTTAGAACATCTCCAGATATTCAGGTGGGAGGAAATGTCTAGCACATCTCCAGATGTTCAGGTGGGAGGAAACATCTAGAACATCTCCAGATGTTCAGGAGGGAGGAAACATCTAGAATATCTCCAGATGTTCAGGTGGGAGGAAACATCTAGAACATCTCCAGATGTTCAGGAGGGAGGAAACATCTACAACATCTCTGGATATTCAGGTGGGAGGAAACATCTAGAGCATCTCCACATGTTCAGGTGGGAAGAAATGTCGGGAACAGTTCCAGATGTTCAGGTGGAAGGAAACATCTAGAACATCTCCAGATGTTCAGGAGGGAGGAAACGTCTAGAACTTCTCCAGATGTTCAGTTGGGAGGAAACATCTAGAACAGCTCCAGATGTTCAGGTGGGAGGGAACATCTAGAACATCTCCAGATATTCAGGTGGGAGGAAACGTCTAGAACATCTCCAGATGTTCAGGTGGGAGGAAACATGTAGAACAGCTCCAGATGTTCAGTAGGGAGAAATCATCTAGAACATCTCCAGATGTTCAGGTGGGAGGAAACATCTAGAACATCTCCAGATGTTCAGGAGGGAGGAAACATCTAGAACATCTCCAGATGTTCAGGTGGGAGGAAACGTGTAGAACATCTCCAATTGTTCAGGTTAGAGGAAACCTCTAGAACATCTCCAGATGTTCAGGAGGGAGGAAACATCTAGAGCATCTCAACATGTTCAGGTGGGAAGAAATGTCGGGAGCAGTTCCAGATGTTCAGGTGGAAGGAAACATCTAGAGCATCTCCAGATGATCAGGAGGGAGGAAACCTCTAGAACAACTCCAGATGTTCAGGTGGGAGGAAACATCTTGAACAGCTCCAGATTTTCATGTGGGACGAAACGTCTAGAACACCTCCAGATATTCAGGTGGGAGGAAACATCTAGAACAGCTCCAGATTTTCATGTGGGACGAAACGTCTAGAACAGCTCCAGATATTCAGGTGGGAGGAAACATCTAGAACATCTCCAGGTGTTCAGGTGGGAGGAAACTTCTAAAACAGTTCCTCATGTTCAGGTGGGAGGAAATGTTGGGAACAGTTCCAGTTGTTCATGTGGGAGGAAACATCTAGAACATCTCCAGATGTTCAGGTGGGAGGAAACATCTAGAACATCTCCAGATGTTCAGGAGGGAGGAAACATCTACAACATCTCCAGATATTCAGGTGGGAGGAAACATCTAGAGCATCTCAACATGTTCAGGTGGGAAGAAATGTCGGGAGCAGTTCCAGATGTTCAGGTGGAAGGAAACATCTAGAGCATCTCCAGATGATCAGGAGGGAGGAAACCTCTAGAACATCTCCAGATGTTCAGGTGGGAGGAAACATCTAGAACATCTACAGATGTTCAGGAGGGAGGAAACATCTAGAACGTCTCCAGATATTCAGGTGGGAGGAAACATCTAGAGCATCTCCACATGTTCAGGTGGGAAGAAATATCGGGAACAGTTCCAGATGTTCATGTGGGAGGAAACATCTAGAACATCTCCAGATGTTCAGGTGGGAGGGAACATCTAGAACATCTCCAGATGTTCAGGTGGGAGGAAACGTCTAGAACATCTCCAGATGTTCAGGTGGGAGGAAACATGTAGAACAGCTCCAGATGTTCAGTAGGGAGAAAACATCTAGAACATCTCCAGATGTTCAGGTGGGAGGAAACATCTAGAATATCTCCAGATGTTCAGGTGGGAGGAAACGTGTAGAACATCTCCAAATGTTCAGGTTAGAGGAAACGTCTAGAACATCTCCAGATGTTCAGGAGGGAGGAAACATCTAGAACATCTCCAGATGTTCAGGAGGGAGGAAACATCTAGAACATCTCCCGATGATCAGGTGGGAGGAAACGTGTAGAACATCTCCAAATGTTGAGGTGAGAGGAAACCTCTAGAACATCTCCAGATGTACAGGTGGGAGGAAACGTCTAGAACATCTCCAGATGTTCCGGTGGGAGGAAATGTCTAGAACAGTTACAGATGTTCAGGTGGGAGTAAACGTGTAGAACATCTCCAGATATTCAGGTGGGAGGAAACATCTAGAACATCTGCAGATATTCAGGTGAGAGGAAAGATCTAGAACATCTCCAGATGTTCAGGTGGGAGGAAACATCTAGAACAGTTACAGATTTTCAGGTGGGAGGTAACATCTAGAACATCTGCAGATATTCAGGTGAGAGGAAAGATCTAGAACATCTCCAGATGTTCAGGTGGGAGGAAACATCTAGAACAGTTACAGATGTTCAGGTGGGAGGTAACGTCTAGAACATCTCCAGATGTTCCGGTGGGAGGAAACGTCTAGAACAGTTACTGATGTTCAGGTGGGAGTAAACGTGTAGAACATCTCCAGATATTCAGGTGGGAGGAAACATCTACAACATCTGCAGATATTCAGGTGAGAGGAAAGATCTAGAACATCTCCAGATGTTCAGGTGGGAGGAAACATCTAGAACAGTTACAGATGTTCAGGTGGGAGGAAACATCTAGAACATCTTCAGATGATCAGGTGGGAGGAAACGTCTGGAACAGTTCCAGATGTTCAAGTGGGACAAAACATCTAGAACATCTCCAGATGTTCAGAAGGGAGGAAACGTCTGGAACAGCTACAGATGTTCAGGTGGGAGGAGACATTTAGAACATCTCCAGATATTCAGGTGGGAGGAAATGTCTAGCACATCTCCAGATGTTCAGGTGGGAGGAAACATCTAGAACATCTCCAGATGTTCAGGAGGGAGGAAACATCTAGAATATCTCCAGATGTTCAGGTGGGAGGAATCATCTAGAACAGCTTCAGATGTTCAGGTGGGAGGAAACGTCTAGAACAGCTCCAGATGGTCAGGTGGGAGGAAACGTCTAGAACATCTCCAGATATTCAGGTGGGAGGAAACGTCTGGAACAGTTCCAGATGTTCAGGTGGGAGGAAACATCTAGAACATCTCCAGATGTTCAGGAGGGAGGAAACATCTAGAACATCTCCAGATGTTCAAGTGGAAGGTAACGTCGAGAACATCTCCAGATGTTCAGGTGGGAGGAAACGTGTAGAACATCTCCAAATGTTCAGGTGAGAGGAAACCTCTAGAACATCTCCAGATGTTCAGGTGGGAGGAAACATCTAGAACAGCTCCAGATGTTCAGGTGGGAGGAAACGTCTAGAACAGTTACAGATGTTCAGTTGGGAGGAAACGTGTAGAACATCTCCAGATGTTCAAGTGGGAGGTAACGTTGAGAACATCTCCAGATGTTCAGGTGGGAGGAAACGTGTAGAACATCTCCAAATGTTCAGGTGAGAGGAAACATCTAGAACATCTCCAGATGTTCAGGTGGGAGGAAACATCTAGAACAGCTCCAGATGTTCAGGTGGGAGGAAACGTCTAGAACGGTTACAGATGTTCAGTTGGGAGGAAACGTGTAGAACATCTCCAGATGTTCAAGTGGGAGGACACATCTAGAACATCTCCAGATGTTCAATAGGGAGGAAACAACTAGAACATCTCCAGATGTTCAGGAGGGAGGAAACATCTAGAACATCTCCAGATGTTCAGGCGGGAGGAAACGTCTAGAACAGTTACAGATGTTCAGGTGGGAGGTAACAGCTCGAACATCTCCAGAAGTTCGGGTGGGTGGAAAAATGTAGAACATCTCCAGATATTCAGGTGGGAGGAAACATGTAGAACATCTCCACATGTTCAGGTGGGAAGAAATGTCAGGAACAGTTACAGATCATCAAGTGGGAGGAAACGTCTAGAACATCTCCAGATGTTCAGGTGAGGGAAACGTCTAGAACAGTTACAGATGTTCAGGTGGGAGGAAACGTGTAGAACAGCTCCAGATGTTCAGGTGGGAGGAAACATCTAGAACAGTTACAGATGTTCAGGTGGGAGGAAACGTGTAGAACATCTCCAGATGTTCAGGTGGGAGGAAACATCAAGAACATCTCCAGATATTCAGGTGGGAGGAAACATCTAGAACATCTCCAGATGTTCAGGTGAGAGGAAACATCTATAACATCTCCAGATGTTCAAGTAAGAGGAAAAATCTAGAACATCTCCAGATGTTCAGGTGAGAGGAAACATCTAGAACATCTCCAGATGTTCAAGTAAGAGGAAAAATCTAGAACATCTCCAGATGTTCATGTGGGAGGAAACATCTAGAACATCTGCAGATATTCAGGTGCGAGGAAACTTATAGAACATCTCGAGAAGTTCAGGTGGGAGAAAATGTTGGGAACAGTTCCAGATGTTCATGTGAGAGGAAACATCTAGAACATCTCCAGATGTTCAGGTGGGAGGAATCACCTAGAACATCTCCAGATGATCAGGTGGGAGGAAACGTGTAGAACATCTCCAGATTTTCAGGTGGGAGGAAACAACTAGAACAGCTCCAGATGTTCAGGTGGGAGGTAACATCTCGAACATCTCCGGAAGTTTGGGTGGTAGGAAAAATGTAGAACATCTCCAGATGTTAAGGTGAGAGGAAACGTCTAGAATTTCTCGTGATGTTCAGGTGGGAGGAAACATCTAGAACATCTCCAGATGTTCAGGTGAGAGGAAACATCTAGATCAACTCCAGATGATCAAGTAAGAGGAAAAATCTAGAACATCTCCAGATGTTCAGGTCGGAGGAAACATCTAGAACATCTGCAGATATTCAGGTGCGAGGAAACGTCTAGAACATCTGGAGATGTTCAGGTGGGAGGAAATGTTGGGAACAGTTCCAGATGTTCATGTGAGAGGAAACATCTAGAACAGCTCCAGATGTTCAGGTGGGAGGTAACAGCTCGAACAGCTCCAGATGTTCAGGTGGGAGGAAACATCTAGAACAGCTTCAGATGTTCAGGTGGGAGGAAACGTCTAGAATATCTCCAGATGTTCAGGTGGGAGGAAACGTCTAGAATATCTCCAGATGTTCAGGTGGGAGGAAACGTCTAGAATATCTCCAGATGTTCAGGTGGGAGGAATCATCTAGAACAGCTTCAGATGTTCAGGTGGGAGGAAACGTCTAGAACAGCTCCAGATGGTCAGGTGGGAGGAAACGTCTAGAACATCTCCAGATATTCAGGTGGGAGGAAACGTCTGGAACAGTTCCAGATGTTCAGGTGGGAGGAAACATCTAGAACATCTCCAGATGTTCAGGAGGGAGGAAACATCTAGAACATCTCCAGATGTTCAGGTGGGGGGAAACGTGTAGAACATCTCCGAATGTTCAGGTGAGAGGAAACCTCTAGAACATCTCCAGATGTTCAGGTGGGAGGAAACATCTAGAACAGCTCCAGATGTTCAGGTGGGAGGAAACGTCTAGAACATCTCAAGATGTTCAGGTGGGAGGAAACGTCTAGAACAGTTACAGATGTTCAGTTGGGAGGAAACGTGTAGAACATCTCCAGATGTTCAAGTGCGAGGACACATCTAGAACATCTCCAGATGTTCAATAGGGAGGAAACAACTAGAACATCTCCAGATGTTCAGGAGGGAGGAAACATCTAGAACATGTCCAGATGTTCAGGTGAAAGAAAACATCTAGAACATCTCCAGATGTTCAAGAGGGAGGAAACGTGTAGAACATCTCCAGATGTTCAGGTGGGAGGAAACGTCTAGAACAGTTACAGATCTTCAGGTGGGAGGAAACGTGTAGAACATCTCCAGATGTTCAGGTGGGAGGTAACAGCTCGAACATCTCCAGAAGTTCGGGTGGGTGGAAAAATGTAGAACATCTCCAGATATTCAGGTGGAAGGAAACATGTAGAACATCTCCACATGTTCAGTTGGGAAGACATGTCAGGAACAGTTACAGATGTTCAAGTGGGAGGAAACGTCCATAACATCTCCAGATGTTCAGGTGAGGGAAACGTCTAGAACAGTTACAGATGTTCAGGTGGGAGGAAACGTGTAGAACATCTCCAAATATTCAGTTGGGAGGAAACATGTAGAACAGCTCCAGATGTACAGGTGGGAGGAAACATCTAGAACAGTTACAGATGTTCAGGTGGGAGGAAACGTGTAGAACATCTCCAGATGTTCAGGTGGGAGGAAACATCAAGAACATCTCCAGATATTCAGGTGGGAGGAAACATCTAGAACATCTCCAGATGTTCAGGTGAGAGGAAACATCTAGAACATCTCCAGATGTTCAAGTAAGAGGAAAAATCTAGAACATCTCCAGATGTTCAGGTGAGAGGAAACATCTAGAACATCTCCAGATGTTCAAGTAAGAGGAAAAATCTAGAACGTCTGCAGATGTTCATGTGGGAGGAAACATCTAGAACATCTGCAGATATTCAGGTGCGAGGAAACTTATAGAACATCTCGAGATGTTCAGGTGGGAGAAAATGTTGGGAACAGTTCCAGATGTTCATGTGAGAGGAAACATCTAGAACATCTCCAGATGTTCAGGTGGGAGGAAACATCTAGAACATCTCCAGATGATCAGGTGGGAGGAAACGTGTAGAACATCTCCAGATTTTCAGGTGGGAGGAAACAACTAGAACAGCTCCAGATGTTCAGGTGGGAGGTAACATCTCGAACATCTCCGGAAGTTTGGGTGGTAGGAAAAATGTAGAACATCTCCAGATGTTAAGGTGAGAGGAAACGTCTAGAATTTCTCGTGATGTTCAGGTGGGAGGAAACATCTAGAACATCTGCAGATATTCAGGTGCGAGGAAACTTATAGAACATCTCGAGATGTTCAGGTGGGAGAAAATGTTGGGAACAGTTCCAGATGTTCATGTGAGAGGAAAAATCTAGAACATCTCCAGATGTTCAGGTGGGAGGAAACATCTAGAACATCTGCAGATATTCAGGTGCGAGGAAACGTCTAGAACATCCCGAGATGTTCAGGTGGGAGGAAATGTTGGGAACAGTTCCAGATGTTCATGTGAGAGGAAACATCTAGAACAGCTCCAGATGTTCAGGTGGGAGGTAACAGCTCGAACATCTCCAGAAGTTCGGGTGGGAGGAAAAATGTAGAACATCTCCAGATGATCAGGTGGGAGGAAACGTCTGGAACAGCTACAGATGTTCAGGTGGGAGGAAACGTCTAGAATATCTCCAGATGTTCAGGAGGGAGGAAACATCTAGAACATCTCCAGATGTTCAAGTGGAAGGTAACGTCTAGAACATCTCCAGATGTTCAGGTGGGAGGAAACGTGTAGAACATCTCCAGATGTTCAGGTGGGAGGAAACATCTAGAACAGCTCCAGATGTTCAGGTGGGAGGAAAAATGTAGAACATATCCAGATATTCAGGTGGGAGGAAAGATCTAGAACATCTGCAGATATTCAGGTGCGAGGAAACGTCTAGAACATCTCGAGATGTTCAGGTGGGAGGAAACATCTAGAACATCTCCAGATGTTCAGGTGGGAAGAAAAATCTCGAACATCTCCAGATGTTCAGGAGGGAGGAAACCTCTAGAACATCTCCAGATGTTCAGGTGAGAGGAAACATCTAGAACATCTCCAGATGTTCAAGTTAGAGGAAACATCTAGAACATCTCCAGATGTTCAAGTGGGAGGAAACATCTAGAAAAGCTCCAGATGTTCAGGTGGGAGGAAACATCTAGAACAGCTCTAGATTTTCATGTGGGAGGAAACGTCTAGAACAGCTCCAGATATTCAGGTGGGAGGAAACATCTAGACAATCTCCAGATGTTCAGGTGGGAGGAAACATCTAGAACATCATCAGATGTTCAGGAGAGAGGAAACATCTAGAAAATCTCCAGATATTCAGGCGGGAGGAAAAATCTAGAGCATCTCCACATGTTCAGGTGGGATGAAATGTCAGGAACAGCTCCAGATGTTCAGATGGGAGGAATCATCTAAAACATCTCCAAATGTTCAGGTGGGAGGAAACTTCTAAAACAGTTCCGCATGTTCAGGTGGGAGGAAATGTTGGGAACCTCTCCAGATGTTCAATTGGGAGGAAACATCTAGAACAGCTCCACATGTTCAAGTGGGAGGAAACATCTGGAACAGCTCCAGATGTTCAGGTGGGAGGAAACATCTAAAACATCTCCAGATGTTCAGGTGGGAGGAAACATCTAGAACATTTCCAGATGTTCAGGTGGGAGGAAACATCTAGAACATCTCCAGATGTTCAGGTGGGAAGAAACATCTAGAACATCTCCAGATGTTAAGATGAGAGGAAACATCTAGAACATCTCCAGATGTTCAGGTGGGAAGAAACATCTAGAACATCTCCAGATGTTAAGGTGAGAGGAAACATCTAGAACATCTCCAGATGTTCAAGTAAGAGGAAAAATCTACAACATCTCCACATGTTCAGGTGGGAGGAAAGGTGTAGAACATCTCCAAATGTTCAGTTGAGAGGAAACCTCTAGAACATCTCCAGATGTTCAGGTGGGAGGTAACGTCTAGAACATCTCCAGATGTTCAGGTGGGAGGAAACGTGTAGAACATCTCCAAATGTTCAGGTGAGAGGAAACCTCTAGAACATCTCCGGATGTTCAGGTGGGAGGAAACGTCTAGAACATCTCCAGATGTTCAGGTGGGAGGAAACGTCTAGAACAGTTACAGATGTTCAGGTGGGAGGAAACGTGTAGAACATCTCCAGATGTTCAGGTGGGAGGAAGCATCTCGAACATCTCCAGATGTTCAGGTGGGAGGAAACGTGTAGAACATCTCCAGATGTTCAGGTGGGAGGTAACATCTCGAACATCTCCAGAAGTTCGGGTGGTAGGAAAAATGTAGAACATCTCCACATATTCAGGTGGGAGGATACATCTAGAACATCTCCAGATGTTAAGGTGAGAGGAAACGTCTAGATTTTCTCGTGATGTTCAGGTGGGAGGAAACATCTAGAACATCTCCAGATGTTAAGGTGAGAGGAAACGTCTAGATTTTCTCGTGATGTTCAGGTGGGAGGAAACATCTAGAACATCTCCAGATGTTCAGGAGGGAGGAAACATCTAGATCATCTCCAGATGATCAAGTAAGAGGAAAAATCTAGAACATCTCCAGATGTTCAGGTGGGAGGAAACATCTAGAACATCTGCAGATATTCAGGTGCGAGGAAACGTCTAGAACATCTCGAGATGTTCAGGTGGGAGGAAACGTTGGGAACAGTTCCAGATGTTCATGTGAGAGGAAACATCTAGATCATTTCCAGATGTTCAGGTGGGAGTAAACATCTAGAACAGCTCCAGATGTTCAGGTGGGAGGAAACATCTAAAACATCTCCAGATGTTCAGGTGGGAGGAAACATCTAGAACATCTTCAGATGTTCAGGTGGGAGGAAACATCTAGAACATCTCCAGATGTTCAGGTGGGAAGAAACATCTAGAACATCTCCAGATGTTAAGATGAGAGGAAACATCTAGAACATCTCCAGATGTTCAGGTGGGAAGAAACATCTAGAACATCTCCAGATGTTAAGGTGAGAGGAAACATCTAGAACATCTCCAGATGTTCAAGTAAGAGGAAAAATCTACAACATCTCCAGATGTTCAGGTGGGAGGAAAGGTGTAGAACATCTCCAAATGTTCAGTTGAGAGGAAACCTCTAGAACATCTCCAGATGTTCAGGTGGGAGGTAACGTCTAGAACATCTCCAGATGTTCAGGTGGGAGGAAACGTGTAGAACATCTCCAAATGTTCAGGTGAGAGGAAACCTCTAGAACATCTCCGGATGTTCAGGTGGGAGGAAACGTCTAGAACATCTCCAGATGTTCAGGTGGGAGGAAACGTCTAGAACAGCTCCAGATGTTCAGGTGGGAGGAAACGTGTAGAACATCTCCAAATGTTCAGGTGAGAGGAAACCTCTAGAACATCTCCGGATGTTCAGGTGGGAGGAAACGTCTAGAATATCTCCAGATGTTCAGGTGGGAGGAAACATCTAGAACAGCTCCAGATGTTCAGGTGGGAGGAAACGTCTGGAACAGTTCCAGATGTTCCGGTGGGAGGAAACATCTAGAACATCTCCAGATGTTCAGGAGGGAGGAAACATCTAGAACATCTCCAGATGTTCAAGTGGAAGGTAACGTCTAGAACATCTCCAGATGTTCAGGTCGGAGGAAACGTGTAGAAAATCTCCAAATGTTCAGGTGAGAGGAAACCTCTAGAACATCTCCAGATGTCCAGGTGGGAGGAAACATCTAGAACATCTCCAGATGTTCAGGTGAAAGAAAACATCTAGAACATATCCAGATGTTCAGGTGGGATGAAACATCTAGAACATCTCAAGATGTTTAGGAGGGAGGAAACGTCTAGAACTTCTCCTGATGTTCAGTTGGGAGGAAAAGTCTAAAACAGTTCAAGATGTTCAGGTGGGATGAAACATCTAGAACATCTCCAGATGTTCAGGTGGGAGGAAACATCTAGAACATCCCCAGATGTTTAGGTGGAAATAAACATCTAAAACAGTTCCAGATTTTCATGTGGGAGGAAACGTCTAGAACAGCTCCAGATGTTCAGGTGGGAGGAAACATCTAGAACATCTCCAGATGTTCAGGTGGGAGGAAACGTCTAGAACAGTTACAGATGTTCAGGTGGGAGGAAACGTGTAGAACATCTCCAGATGTTCAGGTGGGAGGTAACATCTCGAACATCTCCAGAAGTTCGGGTGGTAGGAAAAATGTAGAACATCTCCAGATATTCAGGTGGGAGGATACATCTAGAACATCTCCAGATGTTAAGGTGAGAGGAAATGTCTAGAATTTCTCGTGATGTTCAGGTGGGAGGAAACATCTAGATCATCTCCAGATGATCAAGTAAGAGGAAAAATCTAGAACATCTCCAGATGTTCAGGTGGGAGGAAATGTTGGGAACAGTTCCAGATGTTCATGTGAGAGGAAACATCTAGAACATCTCCAGATGTTCAGGTGGGAGTCAACATCTAGAACATCTCCAGATGATCAGGTGGGAGGAAACGTCTGGAACAGCTACAGATGTTCAGGTGGGAGGAAACATCTAGAATATCTCCAGATGTTCAGGTGGGAGGAAACATCTAGAACAGCTTCAAATGTTCAGGTGGGAGGAAACGTCTAGAATATCTCCAGATGTTCAGGTGGGAGGAAACATCTAGAACAGCTCCAGATGTTCAGGTGGGAGGAAACGTCTGGAACAGTTCCAGATGTTCATCAGGTAGGAAACATCTAGAACATCTCCAGATGTTCAGGTGGGAGGTAACATCTCGAACATCTCCAGAAGTTCGGGTGGTAGGAAAAATGTAGAACATCTCCAGATATTCAGGTGGGAGGATACATCTAGAACATCTCCAGATGTTAAGGTGAGAGGAAACGTCTAGAATTTCTCGTGATGTTCAGGTGGGAGGAAACATCTAGAACATCTCCAGATGTTGAGGAGGGAGGAAACATCTAGATCATCTCCAGATGATCAAGTAAGAGGAAAAATCTAGAACATCTCCAGATATTCAGGTGGGAGGAAACATGTAGAACAGCTCCAGATGTTCAGTAGGTAGAAATCATCTAGAACATCTCCAGATGTTCAGGTGGGAGGAAACATCTAGAACATCTCCAGATGTTCAGGAGGGAGGAAACATCTAGAACATCTCCAGATGTTCAAGTGGGAGGGAACGTGTAGAACATCTCCAATTGTTCAGGTTAGAGGAAACCTCTAGTACGTCTCCAGATGTTCAGGAGGGAGGAAACGTCTAGAACATCTCAACATGTTCAGGTGGGAAGAAATGTCGGGAGCAGTTCCAGATGTTCAGGTGGAAGGAAACATCTAGAGCATCTCCAGATGATCAGGAGGGAGGAAACCTCTAGAACAACTCCAGATGTTCAGGTGGGAGGAAACATCTAGAACATCTACAGATGTTCAGGAGGGAGGAAACATCTAGAACGTCTCCAGATATTCAGGTGGGAGGAAACATCTAGAGCATCTCCACATGTTCAGGTGGGTTGAAATATCGGGAACAGTTCCAGATGTTCAGGTGGGAGGAAACGTCTAGAACAGTTACAGATGTTCAGGTGGGAGGAAACGTGTAGAACATCTCCAGATGTTCAGGTGGGAGGTAACATCTCGAACATCTCCAGAAGTTCGGGTGGTAGGAAAAATGTAGAACATCTCCAGATATTCAGGTGGGAGGATACATCTAGAACATCTCCAGATGTTAAGGTGAGAGGAAACGTCTAGAATTTCTCGTGATGTTCAGATGGGAGGAAACATCTAGATCATCTCCAGATGTTCAGGAGGGAGGAAACATCTAGATCATCTCCAGATGATCAAGTAAGAGGAAAAATCTAGAACATCTCGAGATGTTCAGGTGGGAGGAAATGTTGGGAACAGTTCCAGATGTTCATGTGAGAGGAAACATCTAGAACATCTCCAGATGTTCAGGTGGGAGTCAACATCTAGAACATCTCCAGATGATCAGGTGGGAGGAAACGTCTGGAACAGCTACAGATGTTCAGGTGGGAGGAAACATCTAGAACATCTCCAGATGTTCAGGAGGGAGGAAACATCTAGAATATCTCCAGATGTTCAGGTGGGAGGAAACATCTAGAACAGCTTCAGATGTTCAGGTGGGAGGAAACGTCTAGAATATCTCCAGATGTTCAGGTGGGAGGAAACATCTAGAACAGCTCCAGATGTTCAGGTGGGAGGAAACGTCTGGAACAGTTCCAGATGTTCAGCAGGGAGGAAACATCTAGAACATCTCCAGATGTTCAGGTGGGAGGTAACATCTCGAACATCTCCAGAAGTTCGGGTGGTAGGAAAAATGTAGAATATCTCCAGATATTCAGGTGGGAGGATACATCTAGAACATCTCCAGATGTTAAGGTGAGAGGAAACGTCTAGAATTTCTCGTGATGTTCAGGTGGGAGGAAACATCTAGAACATCTCCAGATGTTGAGGAGGGAGGAAACATCTAGATCATCTCCAGATGATCAAGTAAGAGGAAAAATCTAGAACATCTCCAGATATTCAGGTGGGAGGAAACATGTAGAACAGCTCCAGATGTTCAGTAGGGAGAAATCATCTAGAACATCTCCAGATG
The DNA here is from genome assembly GCF_933228915.1 of Telmatherina bonti. Classification (NCBI taxonomy): domain Eukaryota; kingdom Metazoa; phylum Chordata; class Actinopteri; order Atheriniformes; family Telmatherinidae; genus Telmatherina; species Telmatherina bonti. Next base: position 1,827,052 of record NC_136633.1, read on the forward strand.
TTCAGGTGGGAGGAAACATCTAGAACATCTCCAGATGTTCAGGAGGGAGGAAACATCTAGAACATCTCCAGATGTTCAGGTGGGAGGAAACGTGTAGAACATCTCCAATTGTTCAGGTTAGAGGAAACCTCTAGTACATCTCCAGATGTTCAGGAGGGAGGAAACATCTAGAACATCTCCAGATGTTCAGGAGGGAGGAAACATCTAGAGCATCTCAACATGTTCAGGTGGGAAGAAATGTCGGGAGCAGTTCCAGATGTTCAGGTGGAAGGAAACATCTAGAGCATCTCCAGATGATCAGGAGGGAGGAAACCTCTAGAACAACTCCAGATGTTCAGGTGGGAAAAAACATCTAGAACATCTACAGATGTTCAGGAGGGAGGAAACATCTAGAACGTCTCCAGATATTCAGGTGGGAGGAAACATCTAGAGCATCTCCACATGTTCAGGTGGGAAGAAATATCGGGAACAGTTCCAGATGTTCATGTGGGAGGAAACATCTAGAACATCTCCAGATGTTCAGGTGGGAGGGAACATCTAGAACATCTCCAGATGTTCAGGTGGGAGGAAACGTCTAGAACATCTCCAGATGTTCAGGTGGGAGGAAACATGTAGAACAGCTCCAGATGTTCAGTAGGGAGAAAACATCTAGAACATCTCCAGATGTTCAGGTGGGAGGAAACATCTAGAACATCTCCAGATGTTCAGGTGGGAGGAAACGTGTAGAACATCTCCAAATGTTCAGGTTAGAGGAAACCTCTAGAACATCTCCAGATGTTCAGGAGGGAGGAAACATCTAGAACATCTCCAGATGTTCAGGAGGGAGGAAACATCTAGAACATCTCCCGATGTTCAGGTGGGAGGAAACGTGTAGAACATCTCCAAATGTTGAGGTGAGAGGAAACCTCTAGAACATCTCCAGATGTACAGGTGGGAGGAAACGTCTAGAACATCTCCAGATGTTCCGGTGGGAGGAAACGTCTAGAACAGTTACAGATGTTCAGGTGGGAGTAAACGTGTAGAACATCTCCAGATATTCAGGTGGGAGGAAACATCTAGAACATCTGCAGATATTCAGGTGAGAGGAAAGATCTAGAACATCTCCAGATGTTCAGGTGGGAGGAAACATCTAGAACAGTTACAGATGTTCAGGTGGGAGGTAACGTCTAGAACAGCTCCAGATGTTCAGGTGGGAGGAAACATCTAGAACATCTCCAGATGTTCAGGAGGAAGGAAACGTCTAGAACTTCTCATCATGTTCAGGTGGGAGGAAACATCTAGAACATCTCCAGGTGTTCAGGTGGGAGGAAACTTCTAAAACAGTTCAACATGTTCAGGTGGGAAAAAATGTTCGGAACAGTTCCAGATGTTCAGGTGGGAGGAAACATCTAGAACATCTCCAGATGTTCAGGTGGGAGGAAACATCTAGAACATCTCCAGATGTTCAGGTGGGAGGAAACATCTAGAACAGCTCCAGATGTTCAGTAGGGAGAAAACATCTAGAACATCTCCAGATATCCAGGTGGGAGGAAACATCTAGAACATCTCCAGATGTTCAGGTGGGAGGAAACATCTAGAGCATCTCCAGATGATCAGGAGGGAGGAAACCTCTATAACAACTCCAGATGTTCAGGTGGGAGGAAACGTCTAGAACATCTGCAGGTGTTCAGGTGGGAGGAAACATCTAGAACATCTCCAAATGTACAGGTTAGAGGAAACATCTAGAACATCTCCAGATGTTCAAGTAAGAGGAAAAATCTAGAACATATCCGGATGTTCAGGAGGAAGGAAACATCTAGAACACCTCCAGATGTTCAGGAGGGAGGAAACATCTAGAACATCTCCAGATGTTCAGGTGGGAGGAAACATCTAGAACATCTCCAAATGTTCAGGTGAGAGGAAACATCTAGAACATCTCCAGATGTTCAAGTAAGAGGAAAAATCTAGAACATCTCCAGATGTTCAGGAGGGAGGAAACATCTATAACAACTCCAGATGTTCAGGTGGGAGGAAACGTCTAGAACATCTCCAGATGTTCAGGTGGGAGGAAACATCTAGAACAGCTCCAGATGTTCAATAGGGAGAAAACATCTAGAACATCTCCAGATATTCATGTGGGAGGAAACATCTAGCGCATCTCAACATGTTCAGGTGGGAAGAAATGTCGGGAACAGTTCCAGATGTTCAGGTGGAAGGAAACATCTAGAGCATCTCCAGATGATCAGGAGGGAGGAAACCTCTATAACAACTCCAGATGTTCAGGTGGGAGGAAACGTCTAGAACATCTCCAGATGTTAAGGTGAGGGGAAACATCTAGAACATCTCCAGATGTTCAGGTGGGAGGGAACATCTAGAGCATCTCCAGATGATCAGGAGGGAGGAAACCTCTATAACAACTCCAGATGTTCAGGTGGGAGGAAACGTCTAGAACATCTCCAGATGTTAAGGTGAGAGGAAATGTCTAGAACTTCTCCAGATGTTCAGGTGGGAGGAAACATCTAGAACATCTGCAGGTGTTCAGTTGGGAGGAAACATCTAGAACATCTCCAAATGTTCAGGTTAGAGGAAACATCTAGAACATCTCCAAATGTTCAAGTAAGAGGAAAAATCTAGAACATCTCCAGATGTTCAGGAGGAAGGAAACATCTAGAACACCTCCAGATGTTCAGGAGGGAGGAAACATCTAGAACATCTCCAGATGTTCATTAGGGTGGAAACGTCTGGAACTGTTCCAGATTTTCAGGTGAGAGGAAACATCTAGAACATCCACAGATGTTCAGCAGGGAGGAAACATCTAGAACATCTCCAGATCTTCAGTTGAGAGGAAACATCTAGAACATCCACAGATGTTCAGGAGGGAGGAAACATCTAGAACATCTCCAGATGTTCTGGTGGGAGGAAACATCTAGAACATCTCCAGATGTTCAGGTGGGAGGAAACATCTAGAACATCCCCAGATGTTCAGTTGAGAGGAAACATCTAGAACATCCACAGATGTTCAGGGTCAGAGAAAACATCTAGAACAGCTCCAGATTTTCAGGTGGAATGGAAACATCTAGAACATCTCCAGATATTAAGGTGGGAGGAAACATCTAGAACATCTCCATATTTTCAGATGGGAGGAAACATCTAGAACAGCTCCAGATGTTCAGGTGGGAGGAAATGTATGGAACATCTCCAGATGTTCAGGTGGGATTAAACATCTAGAACAGCTCCAGATGTTCAAGTGGGAGGAAACATCGAGAACATCTCCAGATGTTCAGGTGGGAGGAAAAATCTAGAACATTTCCAGATGTTCAGGTGGGAGGAAACATCAAGATCATCTCCAGATGTTCAGGTGGGAGGAAACATCTTGAACATCTCCAGATGTTCAGGTGGGAGGAAACATCTATAAAATCTGAAGATGTTCAGGTGGGAGGAAACATCTAGAGCAACTCCAGATGTTTAGGCGGGAGGACACATCTAGAACATCTCCAGATGTTCAGGTGGGAGGAAACATCTAGAACTTCTCCAGATGTTCTGGTGGGAGGAAACGTCTAGAACATCTCCAGATGTTCAGGTGGGAGGAAACATCTAGAACATCTCCAGATGTTCAGGTGGGAGAAAACATCTGGAACATCTCCAGATGTTCAGGTGGGAAGAAACGTCTAGAACATCTCGAGATGTTCAGGGGGGAGGAAAAGTCTAGAACATCTCCAGATGTTCAGGTGGGAGGAAACGTCTGGAACAGCTCCAGATGTTCAGGTGGGAGGAAACATCTTGAACAGCTCCAGATATTCAGGTGAGAGGAAACGTCTAGAACATCTCCAGATGTTCAAGTGGGAGGAAACATATAGAAGATCTCCAGATGTTCAGGTGGGAGGAAACTTCTAGAACATCTCCACATGTTCAGGTGGGAGGAAACATCTAAAACAGCTCCACATGTTAAGGTGGGAGAAAACATCTAGAACATCTGCAGATGTTCAGGTGGAAGGAAACATGTAAAACAGCTCCAGATGTTTAGGTGCGAGAAAACCTCTGAAACAGCTCCAGATGTTCAGTAGGGAGGAAACGTTTGGAACAGTTCAAGATGTTCAGGAGGGAGGAAACATCCAGAAGAGCTCCAGATGTTCAGTAGGGAAGAAACGTCTGGAACTGTTCCAGATTTTCAGGTGGGACGAAACATTTAGAACAGTTCCAGCTGTTCAGGAGGGAGCAAAAACCTAAAACAGCTCCAGATGTTCAGGACGGAGGAAAGATTTAGATCATCTCCAGATGTTCAGGTGGGAGGAAACGTGTAAAACATCTCAAGATGTTCAGGTGGGAGGAAACATCTGGAACATCGCCAGATGTTCAGGTGGGAGGAAACGTGTAAAACATCTCCAGATGTTCAGGTGGGAGGAAACATCTAGAGCATCTCCACATGTTTAGGTGGGAGGACATGTCGGGAACAGTTCCAGATGTTTAGGTGCGAGAAAAGCTCTGAAACAGCTCCAGAAGTTCAGTAGGGAGGAAACGTCTGGAACTGTTCCAGATTTTCAGGTGAGAGGAAACATCCAGACCATCCACAGATGTTCAAGAGAGAGGAAACATCTAGAAACTCCAGATGTTCAGGTGGGAGGAAACATCTAGAACATCTCCAGATGTTCAGTTGAGAGGAAACATCTAGAACATCAACAGATGTTCAGGAGGGAGGAAACATCTAGAACATCTCCAGATGTTCAGGTGGGAGGAAACATCTAGAACATCTCCAGATGTTCAGGTGGGAGGAAACTTCTAGAACATCACCAGATGTTCAGGTGGGAGGAAACATGTAAAACAGCTCCATATGTTTAGGTGCGAGAAAACCTCTGAAACAGCTCCAGATGTTCAGTAGGGAGGAACCGTTTGGAACAGTTCAAGATGTTCAGGAGGGAGGAAACATCCAGAAGAGCTCCAGATGTTCAGTAGGGAGGAAACGTCTGGAGCTGTTCCAGATTTTCAGGTGGGACGAAACATCTAGAACAGTTCCAGATGTTCAGGAGGGAGCAAACATCTAAACCCGCTCCAGATGTTCAGTAGGTAGGGAACGTCTGGAACTGTTCCAGAGATTCAGGTGGACGGAAACATCTAAGACAGCTCCAGATGTTCAGGACGGAGGAAACATTGAGAACAGTTCCAGATGTTCCCGTGAGAGGAAACATCTAAAACAGCTCCAGATGTTCAGGTGGGAGGAAATGTATGGAACAGTTGAAGATGTTCAGGAGGGACGAAACATCTAGAACAGTTCCAGATGTTCAGGAGGGAGGAAACATCTAAACCCGCTCCAGATGTTCAGTAGGTAGGGAACCTCTGGAACTGTTCCAGAGATTCAGGTGGACGGAAACATCTAAGACAGCTCCAGATGTTCAGGACGGAGGAAACATTGAGAACAGTTCCAGATGTTCCCGTGAGAGGAAACATCTAAAACAGCTCCAGATGTTCAGGTGGGAGGAAATGTATGGAACAGTTGAAGATGTTCAGGAGGGACGAAACATCTAGAACAGTTCCAGATGTTCAGGAGGGACGAAACATCTAAAACAGCTCCAGGTGTTCAGTAGGTAGGGAACGTCTGGAACTGTTCCAGAGATTCAGGTGGACGGAAACATCTAAGACAGCTCCAGATGTTCAGGACGGAGGAAACATTGAGAACAGTTCCAGATGTTCCCGTGAGAGGAAACATCTAAAACAGCTCCAGATGTTCAGGTGGGAGGAAATGTATGGAACAGTTGAAGATGTTCAGGAGGGACGAAACATCTAGAACAGTTCCAGATGTTCAGGAGGGAGGAAACATCTAAACCCGCTCCAGATGTTCAGTAGGTAGGGAACCTCTGGAACTGTTCCAGAGATTCAGGTGGACGGAAACATCTAAGACAGCTCCAGATGTTCAGGACGGAGGAAACATTGAGAACAGTTCCAGATGTTCCCGTGAGAGGAAACATCTAAAACAGCTCCAGATGTTCAGGTGGGAGGAAATGTATGGAACAGTTGAAGATGTTCAGGAGGGACGAAACATCTAGAACAGTTCCAGATGTTCAGGAGGGACGAAACATCTAAAACAGCTCCAGGTGTTCAGTAGGTAGGGAACGTCTGGAACTGTTCCAGAGATTCAGGTGGACGGAAACATCTAAGACAGCTCCAGATGTTCAGGTGGGAGGAAACGTCTAGAACATCTCCAGATGTTCAGGTGGAAGGAAACGTCTAGAACAGTTACAGATGTTCAGGTGGGAGGAAACGTCTAGAACATCTCCAGATGTTCAGGTGGGAGGAAACGTCTAGAACAGTTACAGATGTTCAGGTGGGAGGAAAAGTGTAGAACATCTCCAGATTTTCAGGTGGGAGGAAACATCTAGAACAGCTCCAGATGTTCAGGTGGGGGGTAACATCTCGAACATCTCCAGAAGTTCGGGTGGGAGAAAAAATGTAGAACATCTGCAGATATTCAGGTGGGATAAAACATCTAGAACATCTCCAGATGTTCAGGAGGGAGGAAACCTCTAGAACTTCTCCTGATGTTCAGTTGGGAGGAAACATCTAGAGCATCTCCGCATGTTCGGGTGGGAGGAAATGTCGGGAAGAGTTCCAGATGGTCAAGTGGGAGGAAACATCTAGAACAGCTCCAGATGATCTGGTGGGAGGAAACATCTAGAACATCTCCAGATGTTCAGGTGGGAGGAAACATCTAGAACATCTCCAGATATTCAGGAGAGAGGAAACATCTAGAACATCTCCAGATATTCAGGTGGGAGGAAAAATCTAGAGCATCTCCACATGTTCAGGTGGGAAGAAATGTCAGGAAAAGTTACAGATGTTCAGGTGGGAGGAAACGTCTAGAACATCTCCAGATGTTCAGGTGGAAGGAAACGTCTAGAACATCTCCAAATGTTCAGGTGGGAGGAAACATGTAGAACAGCTCCAGATTTTCAGGTGGGAGGAAACATCTATAACATCTCCAGAAGCTCGGGTGGAAGGAAAAACGTAGAACATCTCCAGATATTCAGGTGGGAGGAAACATCTAGAACATCTCCAGATGTTCAGGTGGGAGGAAACGTCTAGAACATCTCCAGATGTTCAGGTGGGAGGAAACGTCTAGAACAGTTACAGATGTTCAGGTGGGAGGAAACGTGTAGAACATCTCCAGATGTTCAGGTGGGAGGAAACATCTAGAACAGCTCCAGATGTTCAGGTGGGGGGTAACATCTCGAACATCTCCAGAAGTTCGGGTGGGAGGAAAAATGTAGAACATCTCCAGATATTCAGGTGGGAGGAAACATCTAAAACATCTGCAGATATTCAGGTGAAAGAAAACATCTAGAACATCTCCAGATGTTCAAGTGGGAGGAAACGTCTAGAACTTCTCCTGATGTTCAGTTGGGGGGAAACATCTAGAACATCTCCAGGTGTTCAGGTGGGAGGAAACATCTAGAAAAGTTCCAGATGTTCCCGTGGGAGGAAACATCTAGAGAATCTCCACATCTTCAAGTGGGAAGAAATGTCAGGAACAGTTCCAGATCTTCAGGTGGGAGGAAACGTCTAGAACATCTCCAGATGATCAGGAGGGAGGAAACGTCGAGACCATCTCCAGATGTTCAGTTGGGAGGAACAATCTAGAACATCTCCAGATGTTCAGGTGGGAGGAAACATCTAGATCATCTCCAGATGTTCAGGTGGGAGGAAACATCTTGAACATCTCCAGATGTTCAGGTGGGAGGAAACATCTAGAAAATCTGCAGATGTTCAGGTGGGAGGAAACATCTAGAGCAACTCCAGATGTTCATGTGGGAGGAAACGTCTAGAACATCTCCAGATGTTCAGGTGGGAGGAAACATGTAAAACAGCTCCAGATGTTTAGGTGCAAGAAAACCTCTGAAACATCTCCAGATGTTCAGTAGGGAGGAAACGTCTAGAACATCTCCAGATGTTCAGGTGGGAGGAAATGTATGGAACATCTCCAGATGTTCAGGTGGGAGGAAATGTATGGAACATCTCCAGATGTTCAGGTTGGAGGAAACATCGAGAACATTTCCAGATGTTCAGGTGGGAGGAAACATCTTGAACATCTCCAGATGTTCAGGTGGGAGGAAACATCTAGAACATCTTCAGATGTTCAGGTGGGAGGAAACATCTAGAGCAGCTCCAGATGTTCAGTTGAGAGGAAACATCTAGAACATCCACAGATGTTCAGGAGGGAGGAAACATCTAGGACATCTCCAGATGTTCTTCTGGGAGGAAACTTCTAGAACATCTCCAGATGTTCAGTTGAGAGGAAACATCTAGAACATCCACAGATGTTCAGGAGGGAGGAAACATCTAGGACATCTCCAGATGTTCTTCTGGGAGGAAACATCTAGAACATCTCCAGATGTTCAGGTGGGAGGAAACATCTAGAACATCCCCAGATGTTCAGTTGAGAGGAAACATCTAGAACATCCACAGATGTTCAGGTCAGAGAAAACATCTAGAACAGCTCCAGATTTTCAGGTGGGAGGAAACATCTAGAACATCTCCAGATGTTCAGGTGGGAGGAAATGTATGGAACATCTCCAGATGTTCAGGTGGGATTAAACATCTAAAACAGCTCCAGATGTTCAGTAGGGAGGAAACGTCTGGAACTGTTCCAGATTTTCAGGTGGGATGAAACATCTAAAACAGCTCCAGATGTTCAGGACGGAGGAAACATCTAGATCATCTCCAGATGTTCAGGTGGAAGGAAACATCTCGCACAGCTCCAGATGGTCAGGTGGGAGGAAACATCCAGAACATCTAGAGATGTTCAGGTGGGAGGAAACATCTGGAACATCTCCAGATGTTCAGGTGGGAGGAAACGTCTAGAACATCTCCAGATGTTCAGGTGGGAGGAAAGATCTAGATCATCTCCAGATGTTCAGGTGGGAGGAAACATCTAGAACATCCACAGATGTTCAGATGGGAGGAAATATCTAGAACAGCTCCAGATGTTCAGGTGGGAGGAAATGTATGGAACATCTCCAGATGTTCAGGTGGGATTAAACATCTAAAACAGCTCCAGATGTTCAGTAGGGAGGAAACGTCTGGAACAGTTCCAGATTTTCAGGTGGGATGAAACATCTAAAACAGCTCCAGATGTTCAGGACGGAGGAAACATCTGGATCATCTCCAGATGTTCAGGTAGAAGGAAACATCTAGAGCATCTCCAGATGATCAGGTGGGAGGAAAAGTCTGGAACAGTTCCAGATGTTCAGGTGGAAGGAAACATCTCGCACAGCTCCAGATGGTCAGGTGGGAGGAAACATCCAGAACATCTCCAGATGTTCAGGTGGGAGGAAAAATCAGGAACATCTCCAGATGTTCAGGTGGGAGGAAACGTCTAGAACATCTCCACATGTTCAGGTGGGAGGAAACATCTGGAGCATCTCCACATGTTCAGGTGGGAGGAAATGTCGGGAACAGTTCCAGATGTTTAGGTGCGGGAAAACCTCTGAAACAGCTCCAGATGTTCAGTAGGGAGGAAACGTTTGGAACAGTTCAAGATGTTCAGGGGGGAAGAAACATCTAGAAGAGCTCCAGATGTTCAGTAGGGAGGAAACGTCTGGAACTGTTCCAGATTTTCAGGTGAGAGGAAACATCTAGACCATCCACAGATGTTCAGGAGGGAGGAAACATCTAGAACATCTCCAGATGTTCATTAGGGTGGAAACGTCTGGAACTGTTCCAGATTTTCAGGTGAGAGGAAACATCTAGAACATCCACAGATGTTCAGCAGGGAGGAAACATCTAGAACATCTCCAGATCTTCAGTTGAGAGGAAACATCTAGAACATCCACAGATGTTCAGGAGGGAGGAAACATCTAGAACATCTCCAGATGTTCTGGTGGGAGGAAACATCTAGAACATCTCCAGATGTTCAGGTGGGAGGAAACATCTAGAACATCCCCAGATGTTCAGTTGAGAGGAAACATCTAGAACATCCACAGATGTTCAGGGTCAGAGAAAACATCTAGAACAGCTCCAGATTTTCAGGTGGAATGGAAACATCTAGAACATCTCCAGATATTAAGGTGGGAGGAAACATCTAGAACATCTCCATATTTTCAGATGGGAGGAAACATCTAGAACAGCTCCAGATGTTCAGGTGGGAGGAAATGTATGGAACATCTCCAGATGTTCAGGTGGGATTAAACATCTAGAACAGCTCCAGATGTTCAAGTGGGAGGAAACATCGAGAACATCTCCAGATGTTCAGGTGGGAGGAAAAATCTAGAACATTTCCAGATGTTCAGGTGGGAGGAAACATCAAGATCATCTCCAGATGTTCAGGTGGGAGGAAACATCTTGAACATCTCCAGATGTTCAGGTGGGAGGAAACATCTATAAAATCTGAAGATGTTCAGGTGGGAGGAAACATCTAGAGCAACTCCAGATGTTTAGGCGGGAGGACACATCTAGAACATCTCCAGATGTTCAGGTGGGAGGAAACATCTAGAACTTCTCCAGATGTTCTGGTGGGAGGAAACGTCTAGAACATCTCCAGATGTTCAGGTGGGAGGAAACATCTAGAACATCTCCAGATGTTCAGGTGGGAGAAAACATCTGGAACATCTCCAGATGTTCAGGTGGGAAGAAACGTCTAGAACATCTCGAGATGTTCAGGGGGGAGGAAAAGTCTAGAACATCTCCAGATGTTCAGGTGGGAGGAAACGTCTGGAACAGCTCCAGATGTTCAGGTGGGAGGAAACATCTTGAACAGCTCCAGATATTCAGGTGAGAGGAAACGTCTAGAACATCTCCAGATGTTCAAGTGGGAGGAAACATATAGAAGATCTCCAGATGTTCAGGTGGGAGGAAACTTCTAGAACATCTCCACATGTTCAGGTGGGAGGAAACATCTAAAACAGCTCCACATGTTAAGGTGGGAGAAAACATCTAGAACATCTGCAGATGTTCAGGTGGAAGGAAACATGTAAAACAGCTCCAGATGTTTAGGTGCGAGAAAACCTCTGAAACAGCTCCAGATGTTCAGTAGGGAGGAAACGTTTGGAACAGTTCAAGATGTTCAGGAGGGAGGAAACATCCAGAAGAGCTCCAGATGTTCAGTAGGGAAGAAACGTCTGGAACTGTTCCAGATTTTCAGGTGGGACGAAACATTTAGAACAGTTCCAGCTGTTCAGGAGGGAGCAAAAACCTAAAACAGCTCCAGATGTTCAGGATGGAGGAAAGATTTAGATCATCTCCAGATGTTCAGGTGGGAGGAAACGTGTAAAACATCTCAAGATGTTCAGGTGGGAGGAAACATCTGGAACATCGCCAGATGTTCAGGTGGGAGGAAACGTGTAAAACATCTCCAGATGTTCAGGTGGGAAGAAACATCTAGAGCATCTCCACATGTTTAGGTGGGAGGACATGTCGGGAACAGTTCCAGATGTTTAGGTGCGAGAAAAGCTCTGAAACAGCTCCAGAAGTTCAGTAGGGAGGAAACGTCTGGAACTGTTCCAGATTTTCAGGTGAGAGGAAACATCTAGACCATCCACAGATGTTCAAGAGAGAGGAAACATCTAGAAACTCCAGATGTTCAGGTGGGAGGAAACATCTAGAACATCTCCAGATGTTCAGTTGAGAGGAAACATCTAGAACATCAACAGATGTTCAGGAGGGAGGAAACATCTAGAACATCTCCAGATGTTCAGGTGGGAGGAAACATCTAGAACATCTCCAGATGTTCAGGTGGGAGGAAACTTCTAGAACATCACCAGATGTTCAGGTGGGAGGAAACATGTAAAACAGCTCCATATGTTTAGGTGCGAGAAAACCTCTGAAACAGCTCCAGATGTTCAGTAGGGAGGAACCGTTTGGAACAGTTCAAGATGTTCAGGAGGGAGGAAACATCCAGAAGAGCTCCAGATGTTCAGTAGGGAGGAAACGTCTGGAGCTGTTCCAGATTTTCAGGTGGGACGAAACATCTAGAACAGTTCCAGATGTTCAGGAGGGAGCAAACATCTAAACCCGCTCCAGATGTTCAGTAGGTAGGGAACGTCTGGAACTGTTCCAGAGATTCAGGTGGACGGAAACATCTAAGACAGCTCCAGATGTTCAGGACGGAGGAAACATTGAGAACAGTTCCAGATGTTCCCGTGAGAGGAAACATCTAAAACAGCTCCAGATGTTCAGGTGGGAGGAAATGTATGGAACAGTTGAAGATGTTCAGGAGGGACGAAACATCTAGAACAGTTCCAGATGTTCAGGAGGGAGGAAACATCTAAACCCGCTCCAGATGTTCAGTAGGTAGGGAACCTCTGGAACTGTTCCAGAGATTCAGGTGGACGGAAACATCTAAGACAGCTCCAGATGTTCAGGACGGAGGAAACATTGAGAACAGTTCCAGATGTTCCCGTGAGAGGAAACATCTAAAACAGCTCCAGATGTTCAGGTGGGAGGAAATGTATGGAACAGTTGAAGATGTTCAGGAGGGACGAAACATCTAGAACAGTTCCAGATGTTCAGGAGGGACGAAACATCTAAAACAGCTCCAGGTGTTCAGTAGGTAGGGAACGTCTGGAACTGTTCCAGAGATTCAGGTGGACGGAAACATCTAAGACAGCTCCAGATGTTCAGGTGGGAGGAAACGTCTAGAACATCTCCAGATGTTCAGGTGGAAGGAAACGTCTAGAACAGTTACAGATGTTCAGGTGGGAGGAAACGTCTAGAACATCTCCAGATGTTCAGGTGGGAGGAAACGTCTAGAACAGTTACAGATGTTCAGGTGGGAGGAAAAGTGTAGAACATCTCCAGATTTTCAGGTGGGAGGAAACATCTAGAACAGCTCCAGATGTTCAGGTGGGGGGTAACATCTCGAACATCTCCAGAAGTTCGGGTGGGAGAAAAAATGTAGAACATCTGCAGATATTCAGGTGGGATAAAACATCTAGAACATCTCCAGATGTTCAGGAGGGAGGAAACCTCTAGAACTTCTCCTGATGTTCAGTTGGGAGGAAACATCTAGAGCATCTCCGCATGTTCGGGTGGGAGGAAATGTCGGGAAGAGTTCCAGATGGTCAAGTGGGAGGAAACATCTAGAACAGCTCCAGATGATCTGGTGGGAGGAAACATCTAGAACATCTCCAGATGTTCAGGTGGGAGGAAACATCTAGAACATCTCCAGATATTCAGGAGAGAGGAAACATCTAGAACATCTCCAGATATTCAGGTGGGAGGAAAAATCTAGAGCATCTCCACATGTTCAGGTGGGAAGAAATGTCAGGAAAAGTTACAGATGTTCAGGTGGGAGGAAACGTCTAGAACATCTCCAGATGTTCAGGTGGAAGGAAACGTCTAGAACATCTCCAAATGTTCAGGTGGGAGGAAACATGTAGAACAGCTCCAGATTTTCAGGTGGGAGGAAACATCTATAACATCTCCAGAAGCTCGGGTGGAAGGAAAAACGTAGAACATCTCCAGATATTCAGGTGGGAGGAAACATCTAGAACATCTCCAGATGTTCAAGTGGGAGGAAACATCTAGAGCATCTCCACATGTTCAGGTGGGAGGAAATGTCGGGAACAGTTCCAGATGGTCAAGTGGGAGGAAACATCTAGTACATCTCCAGATGTTCAGGTGGGAGGAAACGTGTAGAACATCTCCAAATGTTCAGGTGAGAGGAAACCTCTAGAACATCTCCAGATGTTCAGGTGGGAGGAAACGTCTAGAACATCTCCAGATGTTCAGGTGGGAGGAAACGTCTAGAACAGTTACAGATGTTCAGGTGGGAGGAAACGTGTAGAACATCTCCAGATGTTCAGGTGGGAGGAAACATCTAGAACAGCTCCAGATGTTCAGGTGGGGGGTAACATCTCGAACATCTCCAGAAGTTCGGGTGGGAGGAAAAATGTAGAACATCTCCAGATATTCAGGTGGGAGGAAACATCTAAAACATCTGCAGATATTCAGGTGAAAGAAAACATCTAGAACATCTCCAGATGTTCAAGTGGGAGGTAACGTCTAGAACATCTCCAGATGTTCAGGTGGGAGGAAACATCTAGAAAATCTCCAGATGTTCATGTGGGATGAAACATCTAGAACATCTCCAGATGATCAGGTGGGAGGAAACGTCTAGAACTTCTCCTGATGTTCAGTTGGGGGGAAACATCTAGAACATCTCCAGGTGTTCAGGTGGGAGGAAACATCTAGAAAAGTTCCAGATGTTCCCGTGGGAGGAAACATCTAGAGAATCTCCACATCTTCAAGTGGGAAGAAATGTCAGGAACAGTTCCAGATCTTCAGGTGGGAGGAAACGTCTAGAACATCTCCAGATGATCAGGAGGGAGGAAACGTCGAGACCATCTCCAGATGTTCAGTTGGGAGGAACAATCTAGAACATCTCCAGATGTTCAGGTGGGAGGAAACATCTAGATCATCTCCAGATGTTCAGGTGGGAGGAAACATCTTGAACATCTCCAGATGTTCAGGTGGGAGGAAATGTATGGAACATCTCCAGATGTTCAGGTGGGAGGAAATGTATGGAACATCTCCAGATGTTCAGGTTGGAGGAAACATCGAGAACATTTCCAGATGTTCAGGTGGGAGGAAACATCTTGAACATCTCCAGATGTTCAGGTGGGAGGAAACATCTAGAACATCTTCAGATGTTCAGGTGGGAGGAAACATCTAGAGCAGCTCCAGATGTTCAGTTGAGAGGAAACATCTAGAACATCCACAGATGTTCAGGAGGGAGGAAACATCTAGGACATCTCCAGATGTTCTTCTGGGAGGAAACTTCTAGAACATCTCCAGATGTTCAGTTGAGAGGAAACATCTAGAACATCCACAGATGTTCAGGAGGGAGGAAACATCTAGGACATCTCCAGATGTTCTTCTGGGAGGAAACATCTAGAACATCTCCAGATGTTCAGGTGGGAGGAAACATCTAGAACATCCCCAGATGTTCAGTTGAGAGGAAACATCTAGAACATCCACAGATGTTCAGGTCAGAGAAAACATCTAGAACAGCTCCAGATTTTCAGGTGGGAGGAAACATCTAGAACATCTCCAGATGTTCAGGTGGGAGGAAATGTATGGAACATCTCCAGATGTTCAGGTGGGATTAAACATCTAAAACAGCTCCAGATGTTCAGTAGGGAGGAAACGTCTGGAACTGTTCCAGATTTTCAGGTGGGATGAAACATCTAAAACAGCTCCAGATGTTCAGGACGGAGGAAACATCTAGATCATCTCCAGATGTTCAGGTGGAAGGAAACATCTCGCACAGCTCCAGATGGTCAGGTGGGAGGAAACATCCAGAACATCTAGAGATGTTCAGGTGGGAGGAAACATCTGGAACATCTCCAGATGTTCAGGTGGGAGGAAACGTCTAGAACATCTCCAGATGTTCAGGTGGGAGGAAAGATCTAGATCATCTCCAGATGTTCAGGTGGGAGGAAACATCTAGAACATCCACAGATGTTCAGATGGGAGGAAATATCTAGAACAGCTCCAGATGTTCAGGTGGGAGGAAATGTATGGAACATCTCCAGATGTTCAGGTGGGATTAAACATCTAAAACAGCTCCAGATGTTCAGTAGGGAGGAAACGTCTGGAACAGTTCCAGATTTTCAGGTGGGATGAAACATCTAAAACAGCTCCAGATGTTCAGGACGGAGGAAACATCTGGATCATCTCCAGATGTTCAGGTAGAAGGAAACATCTAGAGCATCTCCAGATGATCAGGTGGGAGGAAAAGTCTGGAACAGTTCCAGATGTTCAGGTGGAAGGAAACATCTCGCACAGCTCCAGATGGTCAGGTGGGAGGAAACATCCAGAACATCTCCAGATGTTCAGGTGGGAGGAAAAATCAGGAACATCTCCAGATGTTCAGGTGGGAGGAAACGTCTAGAACATCTCCACATGTTCAGGTGGGAGGAAACATCTGGAGCATCTCCACATGTTCAGGTGGGAGGAAATGTCGGGAACAGTTCCAGATGTTTAGGTGCGGGAAAACCTCTGAAACAGCTCCAGATGTTCAGTAGGGAGGAAACGTTTGGAACAGTTCAAGATGTTCAGGGGGGAAGAAACATCTAGAAGAGCTCCAGATGTTCAGTAGGGAGGAAACGTCTGGAACTGTTCCAGATTTTCAGGTGAGAGGAAACATCTAGACCATCCACAGATGTTCAGGAGGGAGGAAACATCTAGACCATCCACAGATGTTCAGGAGGGAGGAAACATCTAGAACATCTCCAGATGTTCAGGTGGGAGGAAACATCTAGAACATCCCCAGATTTTCAGGTGGGAGGAAACATCCAGAATATCTCCAGATGTTCAGATGGGAGGAAACATCTAGAACAGCTCCAGATGTTCAGGTGGGAGGAAATATATGGAACATCTCCAGATGTTCAGGTGGGATTAAACATCTAGAACAGCTCCAGATGTTCAAGTGGGAGGAAACATCGAGAACATCCCCAGATTTTCAGGTGGGAGGAAACATCTAGAACAGCTCCAGATGTTCAGGTGGGAGGAAATGTCTAGAACATCTCCAGATGTTCAGGTGGGATTAAACATCTAGAACAGCTCCAGATGTTCAGGTGGGAGGAAAGATCTTGATCATCTCCAGATGTTCAGGTGGGAGGAAACATCTAGAACATCTCCAGATGTTCAGTTGAGAGGAAACATCTAGAACATCCCCAGATTTTCATGTGGGAGGAAACATCCAGAACATCTCCAGATGTTCAGGTGGAAGGAAACATCTAAAAAAGTTCCAGATGTGAAGGTGGGAGGAAACATCTAGAACATCTCCAGATGTTCATATGGGAGGAAACATCTAGAACAGCTCCAGATGTTCAGGTGGGAGGAAACGTATGGAACATCTCCAGATGTTCAGGTGGGAGGAAAGATCTAGATCATCTCCAGATGTTCAGGTTGGAGGAAACATCTTGAACATCTCCAGATGTTCAGGTGGGAGGAAAAATCTAGAGCAACTCCAGATGTTTAGGCGGGAGGACACATCTAGCACATCCCCAGATGTTCAGGTGGGAGGAAACGTCTAGAACATCTCCAGATGTTCAGGTGGGAGGAAACATGTAAAACAGCTCCATATGTTTAGGTGCGAGAAAACCTCTGAAACAGCTCCAGATGTTCAGTAGGGAGGAACCGTTTGGAACAGTTCAAGATGTTCAGGAGGGAGGAAACATCCAGAAGAGCTCCAGATGTTCAGGAGGGAGCAAACATCTAAACCCGCTCCAGATGTTCAGTAGGTAGGGAACGTCTGGAACAGTTCCAGAGATTCAGGTGGACGGAAACATCTAAAACAGCTCCACATGTTCAGGTGGGAGGAAACGTGTAGAACATCTGCAGATGTTCAGGTGGGAGGAAACGTCTAGAACATCTCCAGATGTTCAGATGGGAGGAAACATCTAGAACAGCTCCAGATGTTCAGGTGGGAGGAAACATCGAGAACATCTCCAGATGTTCAGGTGGGAGGAAATATCTAGAACATCTCCAGATTTTCAGGTGGGAGGAAACATCTAGATCATCTCCAGATGTTCAGGTGGGAGGAAACATCTTGAACATCTCCAGATGTTCAGATGGGAGGAAACATCTAGAACATCTCCAGATGTTCAGGTGGGAGGAAAAGTCTGGAACATCTCCAGATGTTCAGATGGGAGGAAACATCTAGAACAGCTCCAGATGTTCAGGTGGGAGGAAATGTCGAGAACATCTCCAGATGTTCAGGTGGGATTAAACATCTAGAACAGCTCCAGATATTCAGGTGGGAGGAAACATCGAGAACATCTCCAGATGTTCAGGTGGGAGGAAACATCTAGAACATCTGCAGATGTTCAAGTGGGAGGCAACATCTAGATCAGCTCCAGATGTTTAGGTGCGAGAAAACCTCTGAAACAGCTCCAGATTTTCAGTAGGGAGGAAACGTTAGGAACAGTTCAAGATGTTCAGGTGGGAGGAAACGTCTAGAACATCTCCAGATGTTCAAGTGGGAAGAAAACATATAGAAGATCTCCAGATGTTCAGGTGGGAGGATACTTCTAGAACATCGCCACATGTTCAGGTGGGAGGAAACATCTACAAACAGTTCCAGATGTTCCCATGGGAGGAAACATCTAAAACATCTCCAGATGTTCAGGTGGGAGGAAACATCTAGAACATCTGCAGATGTTCAGGTGGAAGGAAACATCTAGAGCAGCTCCAGATGTTCAGTGGGGAGGAAACGTTTGGAACAGTTCAAGACGTTCAGGAGGGAGGAAACATCTAGAACAGCTCCAGATGTTCAGTAGGGAGGAAACGTCTGGAACTGTTCCAGATTTTAAGGTGGGACGAAACATCTAGAACAGTTCCAGATGTTCACGTGGGAGGAAACTTCTAGAACATCGTCAGATGTTCAGGTGGGAGGAAATATTGAGAACAGTTCCAGATGTTCCCGTGAGAGGAAACATCTAAAACAGCTCCACATGTTCAGGTGGGAGGAAACGTCTAGAACATCTCCAGATGTTCAGGTGGGAGGAAACATCCAGAACACCTCCAGAAGTTCAGGCGGGAGGAAACGCCTAGAACATCTCCACATGTTCAGGTGGGAGGAAACATCTAGAGCATCTCCACATGCTCAGGTGGGAGGACATATCGGGAACAGTTCCAGATGTTCAAGTGGGAGGAAACATCTAGAACAGCTCCAGATGTTCAGGTGAGAGGAAACTTCTAGAACATCTCCAGATGTTCAGGTGGGAGGAAATATTGAGAACAGTTCCAGATGTTCCCGTGAGAGGAAACATCTAAAATAGCTCGACATGTTCAGGTGGGAAGAAACGTCTGGAACATCTCCAGATGTTCAGGTGGGAGGAAACATCCAGAACACCTCCAGATGTTCAGGTGGGAGGAAACGTGTAGAACATCTCCAGATGTTCAGGTGGGAGGAAACGTCTAGAACATCTCCACATATTCAGATGGGAGGAAACGTCTGGAACAGCTCCAGATGTTCAGGTGGGAGGAAACGTGTAAAACATCTCCAGATGTTCAGGTGGGAGGAAACATATGGAACATCTCCAGATGTTCAGTGGGGAGGAAACGTCTAGAACATCTCCACATGTTCAGGTGGGAGGAAACATCTAGAGCATCTCCACATGTTCAGGTGGGAGGACATATCGGGACCAGTTCCAGATGTTCAAGTGGGAGGAAACATCTAGAACAGCTCCAGATGTTCAGGAGGGAGGAAACGTCTAGAACATCTCCAGATGTTCAGGTAGAAGGAAACATCTAGAACATCTCCAGATATTCTTGTGGGAGGAAATGTCTAGAAACGCTCCAGATGTTCTGGTGGGAGGAAACGTCTACAACATCTCCAGATGTTCAGGTGGGAGGAAACATATGAAACATCTCCAGATGTTCAGGTGGGAGGAAACATCTAGAGCATCTCCACATGTTCAGGTGGGAGGACATATCGGGACCAGTTCCAGATGTTCAAGTGGGAGGAAACATCTAGAACACCTCCAGATGTTCAGGTGGGAGGAAACATCTAGAACATTTCCAGATGTTGAGGTGGGCGGAAACGTCAAGAGTATCTCCAGATGGTCAGGTGGGAGGAAACGTCTAGAACTTCTCCAGATGTTCAGGTGAGAGGATACATCTCGAACATCTCCAGATGTTCAGGTGGGAGGAAACATCTAGAACAGCTCCAGATGTTCAGGTGGGAGGAAACGTCTAGAACATCTCCAGATGTTCAGGTGGGAGGAAACGTCTAGAACAGCTCCAGATGTTCAGGTGGGAGGAAACATCTAGAGCATCTCCACATGTTCAGGTGGGAGGACATGTCGGGAACAGTTCCAGATGTTCAGGTGGGAGGAAACATCTAGAACAGCTCCAGATGTTCAGGTGAGAGGACATGTCGGGAACAGTTCCAGATGTTCAGGTGGGAGGAAACGCCTAGAACTTCTCCAGATATTCAGGTGAGAGGATACATCTCGAACATCTCCAGATGTTCAGGTGGGAGGAAACTTCTAGAACATCTCCAGATGTTCAGGTGGGAGGAAACATTGAGAACAGTTCCAGATGTTCCCGTGAGAGGAAACATCTAAAACATCTCCACATGTTCAGGTGGGAGGAAATATCTAGAGCATCTCCACCTGTTCAGGTGGGAGGACATGTCGGGAATAGTTCCAGATGTTCAAGTGGGAGGAAACGTCTAGAACTTCTCCAGATTTTCAGGTGAGAGGAAACATCTAGAACATCTCCAGATGTTCAAGTGGAAGGAAACATCTAAAACAGTTCCAGATGTTAAGGTGGGAGGAAACGTCTAGAACATCTCCAGATGTTCAGGTGGGAGGAAACGTGTATAACATCTCCAGATGTTCAGGTGAGAGGATACATCTCGAACATCTCCAGATGTTCAGGTGGGAGGAAACTTCTAGAACAGTTCCAGATGTTCCCATGGGAGGAAACATCTAAAACAGCTCCACATGTTCAGGTGGGAGGAAACATCTAGAACATCTCCAGATGTTCAGGAGGGAGGAAACGTCTAGAACATCTCCAGATGTTCTTGTAGGAGGAAATGTCTAGAAACGCTCCAGATGTTCTGGTGGGAGGAAACATCTACAACATCTCCAGATGTTCAGGAGGGAGAAAACATCTAGAACATCTCCAGATGTTCAGGAGGGAGGAAACGTCTAGAAAGTCTCCAGATGTTCAGGTGGGAGGAAACATCTAGAGCATCTCCACATGTTCAGGTGGGAGGACATGTCGGGAACAGTTCCAGATGTTCAGGTGGGAGGAAACATCTAGAGCATCTCCACATGTTCAGGTGAGAGGACATGTCGGGAACAGTTCCAGATGTTCAGGTGGGAGGAAACGTCTAGAACTTCTCCAGATGTTCAGGTGAGAGGATACATCTCGAACATCTCCAGATATTTAGGTGGGAGGAAACTTCTAGAACATCTCCAGATGTTCAGGTGGGAGGAAACATTGAGAACAGTTCCAGATGTTCCGGTGAGAGGCAAAATCTAAAACATCTCCAGATGTTCAGATGGGAGGAAACATCTAGAGCATCTCCACCTGTTCAGGTGGGAGGACATGTCGGGAACAGTTCCAGATGTTCAAGTGGGAGGAAACATCTAGAACAGCTCCAGATGTTAAGGTGGTAGGAAACGTCTAGAACATCTCCAGATTTTCAGTTGGGAGGAAACATCTAGAACATCTCCAGATGTTCAAGTGGAAGGAAACATCTGAAACAGTTCCAGATGTTAAGGTGGGAGGAAACATCTAGAACATCTCCAGATGTTCAGATGCGAGGAAACGTCTAGAACATCTCCAGATGTTCAGGTAGAAGGAAACATCTAGAACATCTCCAGATATTCTTGTGGGAGGAAATGTCTAGAAAAGCTCCAGATGTTCTGGTGGGAGGAAACATCTACAACATCTCCAGATGTTCAGGAGGGAGAAATCATCTAGAACATCTCCAGATGTTCAGGAGGGAGGAAACGTCTAGAACATCTCCAGATGTTCAGGTGGGAAGAAAACATCTAGAGCATCTCCACATGTTCAGGTGGGAAGACATGTTGGGAACAGTTCCAGATGTTCAGGTGGGAGGAAACATCTAGAACAGCTCCAGATGTTCAGGTGAGAGGACATGTTGGGAACAGTTCCAGATGTTCAGGTGGTAGGAAACATCTCGAACATCTCCAGATATTCAGGTGGGAGGAAACATCTAGAACAGCTCCAGATGTTCAGGTGAGAGGACATGTCGGGAACAGTTCCAGATGTTCAGGTAGGAGGAAACTTCTAGAACATCTCCAGATGTTCAGGTGTGAGGAAACGTCTAGAACATCTCCAGATGTTCAGGTGGGAGGAAACATGTCAAACAGCTCCAGATATTCAGGTAGGAGGAAACTTCTAGAACATCTCCACATGTTCACGTGGGAGGACATGTCGGGAAAAGTTCCAGATGTTCGGCTGGGAGGAAACATCTAGAGCATCTCCACATGTTCAGGTGGGAGGACATGTCGGGAAAAGTTCCAGATGTTCAGGTGGGAGGAAACGTCTAGAACTTCTCCAGATTTTCAGGTGGGAGGAAACATCTAGAACATCTCCAGATGTTCAAGTGGGAGGAAACATCTAGAACACCTCCAGATGTTCAGGTGGGAGGAAACATCAAGAACATTTCCAGATGTTGAGGTGGGCGGAAACGTCTAGAATATCTCCAGATGGTCAGGTGGGAGGAAACGTCTATAACATCTCCAGATGTTCAGGTGGGCGGAAACGTGTAGAACATCTCCAGATGTTCAGGAGGGAGGAAACGTCTAGAACATCTCCAGATGTTCAGGTAGAAGGAAACATCTAGAACTTCTCCAGATTTTCAGGTGGGAGGAAACATCTAGAACATCTCCAGATGTTCAAGTGGAAGGAAACATCTAAAACAGTTCCAGATGTTAAGGTGGGAGGAAACATCTAGAACATCTCCAGATGTTCAGATGGGAGGAAACATCTAGAACAGCTCCAGATGTTCAGGTGGGAGGAATCATCTTGAACATCTCCAGATGTTCAGGTGGGAGGAAAAATCCAGAACATCTCCAGAAGTTCAGGTGGGAGAAAACGTGTATAACGGCTCCAGATGTTCAGGTGGGAGGAAACGTCTAGAACATCTCCAGATGTTCAGGTGGGAGGACATGTCGGGAACAGTTCCAGATGTTCAAGTGGGAGGAAACATCTAGAACATCTCCAGATGTTGAGGTGGGAGGAAACATCTGGAACATCTCCAGATGTTCAGGTGGGAGGGAACGTCTAGAACTTCTCCAGATTTTCAGGTGGGAGGAAACATCTAGAACATCTCCAGATGTTCAAGTGGGAGGAAACATCTAGAACACCTCCAGATTTTCAGGTGGGAGGAAACATCAAGAACATTTCCAGATGTTGAGGTGGGCGGAAACGTCTAGAATATCTCCAGATGGTCAGGTGGGAGGAAACGTCTATAACATCTCCATATGTTCAGGTGGGCGGAAACGTGTAGAACATCTCCAGATGTTCAGGAGGGAGGAAACGTCTAGAACATCTCCAGATGTTCAGGTAGAAGGAAACATCTAGAACATCTCCAGATGTTCAGGTGGGAGGAAACGTCTAGAACATCTCCAGATGTTCAGGTAGAAGGAAACATCTAGAACATCTCCAGATATTCTTGTGGGAGGAAACATCTACAACATCTCCAGATGTTGAGGTGGGAGGAAACATCTAGAACATCTCCAGATGTTCAGGAGGGAGGAAACGTCTAGAACATCTCCAGATGTTCAGGTGGGAGGAAACATCTAGAGCATCTCCACATGTTCAGGTGGGAGGACATGTCGGGAACAGTTCCAGATGTTCAGGTGGGAGGAAACATCTAGAACAGCTCCAGATGTTCAGGTGAGAGGACATGTCGGGAACAGTTCCAGATGTTCAGGTGGGAGGAAACGCCTAAAACAGTTCCAGATGTTCCCATGGCAGGAAACATCTAAAACAGCTCCACATGTTCCCGTGAGAGGAAACATCTAAAACATCTCCCGATGATCAGGTGGCAGGAAACATCTAGTACATCTCCAGAGGTTCAAGTGGAAGTAAACATCTAAAACAGTTCCAGATGTTCAGGTGGGAGGACACATCTAGTACATCTCCAGATGTTCAGGTGGGAGGAAACATTGAGAACAGTTCCAGATGTTCCCGTGAGAGGAAACATCTAAAACATCTCCAGATGTTCAGGTGGGAGGAAATATCTAGAGCATCTCCACCTGTTCAGGTGGTAGGACATGTCTGGAATAGTTCCAGATGTTCAGGTGGGAGTAAATATCTAGAACATTTCCAGATGTTGAGGTGGGCGGAAACGTCTAGAATATCTCCAGATGGTCAGGTGGGAGGAAACGTCTAGAACTTCTCCAGATGTTCAGGTGAGAGGATACATCTCGAACATCTCCAGATGTTCAGGTGGGAGGAAACTTCTAAAACAGTTCCAGATGTTCCCATGGGAGGAAACATCTAAAACAGCTCCACATGTTCCCGTGAGAGGAAACATCTAAAACATCTCCCGATGATCAGGTGGCAGGAAACATCTAGTACATCTCCAGATGTTCAAGTGGAAGGAAACATCTAAAACAGTTCCAGATGTTCAGGTGGGAGGACACATCTAGAACATCTCCAGAAGTTCAGATGGGAGGAAACCTCTAGAACAGCTCCAGATGTTCAAGTGGAAGGAAACGTCTGGAACGGCTCCAGATGTTCAGGTGGGAGGAAACGTCTAAAACATCTCCAGATGTTCAGGTGGGAGGGAACGTCTAGAACATCTCCACATGTTCAGGTGGGAGGAAACATCTAGAGCATCTCCACATGTTCAGGTGGGAGGAAACATCTAGAACATCTCCAGATGTTCAGGAGGGAGGAAACGTCTAGAACATATCCAGATGTTCAGGTAGAAGGAAACAGCTGGAACATCTCCAGATATTCTTGTGGGAGGAAATGTCTAGAAACGCTCCAGATGTTCTGGTGGGAGGAAACATCTAGAACATCTCCAGATGTTCAGGAGGGAGAAAACATCTAGAACATCTCCAGATGTTCAGGAGGGAGGAAACGTCTAGAACATCTCCAGATGTTCAGGTGGGAGGAAACGTCTAGAACATCTCCACATGTTCAGGTGGGAGGAAACATCTAGAGCATCTCCACATGTTCAGGTGGGACGAAACGTCTAGAACATCTCAAGATGTTCAGGTGGGAGGAAACGTCTAGAACTTCTCCAGATGTTCAGGTGAGAGGAAACATCTAGAACATCTCCAGATGTTCAGGAGGGAGAAAACATCTAGAACATCTCCAGATGTTCAGGAGGGAGGAAATGTCTAGAACATCTCCAGATGTTCAGGAGGGAGAAAACATCTAGAACAGCTCCAGATGTTCAGGTGGGAGGAAACGTCTAGAACATCTCTAGATGTTCAGGTGGGAGGAAACATGTTAAACAGCTCCAGATGTTCAGGTGGGAGAAAACATCTAGAACAGCTCCAGATGTTCAGGTGGGAAGAAACATCTAGAACAGCTCCAGATGTTCAGGTGATAGGAAACGTCTAGAACATCTCTAGATGTTCAGGTGGGAGGAAACATGTCAAACAGCTCCAGATGTTCAGGTGGGAGAAAACATCTAGAACAGCTCCAGATGTTCAAGTGGGATGAAACATCTCGAACATCTCCAGAAGTTCAGGTGGGAGGAAACATCAAGAACATCTCCAGATGTTCAGGTGGGAGGAAACGTCTAGAACATCTCCACATGTTCAGGAGGGAGGAAACGTCTAGAACATCTCCAGATGTTCAGTTGAGAGGAAACATCTAGAACATCAACAGATGTTCAGGAGGGAGGAAACATCGAGAACATCTCCAGATGTTCAGGAGGGAGGAAACATCTAGAACATCTCCAAATGTTAAGGTGGTAGGAAACATCTAGAACTTCTCCAGATTTTCAGGTGGGAGGAAACATCTAGAACAGTTCCAGTTGTTAAGGTGGGAGGAAACATCTAGAGCATCTCCAGATGTTCAGATGGGAAGAAACATCTAGAAAAGCTCCAGATGTTCAGGTGGGAGGACAAATATAGAACACCTCCAGATGTTCTGGTGGGATTAAACATCTAGAACAGCTCCAGATGTTCAGGTTTGAGAAAACATCTAGAACAGCTCCAGATGTTCAAGTGGGATGAAACATCTCGAACATCTCCAGAAGTTCAGGTGGGAGGAAACATCAAGAACATCTCCAGATGTTCAGGTGGGAGGAAACATCTAGAACATCTCCAGATGTTCAGGTGGGAGTAAACGTCTAGAACATCTCCCGATGTTCAGGTGGGAGGAAACTTCTAGAACATCTCCAGATTTTCAGGTGGGAGGAAACATCTAGAACATCTCCAGATTTTCAGGTGGGAGGAAACATCTTGAACATCTGCAGATGTTCAGGTGGAAGGAAACATCTAGAGCAGCTCCAGATGTTCAGGTGGGAGGAAACATCTAGAACATCTCCAGATGTTCAGGTGGGAGGAAATGTCTAGAACATCTCCAGATGTTCAGGTGGGAAGAAACATATAGAACACCTCCAGATGTTCAGGTGGGATTAAACATCTAGAACAGCTCCAGATGTTCAGGTGGGAGAAAACATCTAGAACAGCTCCAGATGTTCAAGTGGGAGGAAACATCTAGAACAGCTCCAGATGTTCAGGTGGGAGGAAACGTCTAGAACATCTCCAGATGTTCAGGTGGGAGGAAACATGTCAAACAGCTCCAGATGTTCAGGTGGGAGAAAACATCTAGAACAGCTCCTGATGTTCAGGTGGGAGGAAACATCTCGAACATCTCCAGATGTTCAGTTGGGAGGAAACATCCAGAACATCTCCAGATGTTCAGGTGGGAGGAAACATCTAGAACATCTCCAGATGTTCAGTAGTGACGAAACATCTAGAACATCTCCAGATTTTCAGGTGGGAGGAACCATCTAAAACAGCTCCAGATGTTCAGTAGGTAGGGAACGTCTGGAACAGTTCCAGATGTTCAGGTGAAAGGAAACATCGAAAACAGCTCCATATGTTCAGGACGGAGGAAACATATAAATCATCTCCAGATGTTCATATGGGAGGAAACATCTAGAACACCTCCAGATGTTCAGGTGGGATTAAACATCTAGAACAGCTCCAGATGTTCAGGTGGGAGGAAACATCTAGAACAGCTCCAGATGTTCAGGTGGGAGGAAACATCTAGAACATCTCCATATTTTAAGGTGGGAGGAAACATCTAGAACATCTCCAGCTTTTCAGGTGGGAGGAAACATCTTGAAAATCTGCAGATGTTCAGGTGGAAGGAAACATCTAGAGCAGCTCCAGATTTTCAGGTGGGAGGAAACATCTAGGACATCTCCAGATGTTCAGGTGGGAGGAAATGTCTATAACAGCTCCAGATGTTCAGGTGGGAGGAAACATCTAGAACATTTCCAGATGTTCAGGTGGGAGGAAACATCTAGAACTTCTCCAGATGTTCAGGTGAGAGGATACATCTCTAACATCTCCAGATGTTCAGGTGGGAAGAAACTTCTAGAACAGTTCCAGATGTTCCCGTGGGACGAAACATCTCGAACATCTCCAGATGTTCAGGTGGGAGGAAATGTCTAGAAATGCTCCAGATGTTCTGGTGGGAGGAAACATCTAGAACATCTCCAGATGTTCAGGAGGGAGAAAACATCTAGAACATCTCCAGATGTTCAGGAGGGAGAAAACATCTAGAACATCTCCACATGTTCAGGAGGGAGGAAACGTCTAGAACATCTCCAGATGTTCAGTTGAGAGGAAACATCTAGAACATCCACAGATGTTCAGGAGGGAGGAAACATCGAGAACATCTCCAGATGTTCAGGAGGGAGGAAACATCTAGAACATCTCCAAATGTTAAGGTGGTAGGAAACATCTAGAACTTCTCCAGATTTTCAGGTGGGAGGAAACATCTAGAACAGTTCCAGTTGTTAAGGTGGGAGGAAACATCTAGAGCATCTCCAGATGTTCAGATGGGAAGAAACATCTAGAACAGCTCCAGATGTTCAGGTGGGAGGAAACGTCTAGAACATCTCTAGATGTTCAGGTGGGAGGAAACATGTTACACAGCTCCAGATGTTCAGGTGGGAGAAAACATCTAGAACAGCTCCAGATGTTCAGGTGGGAAGAAACATCTAGAACAGCTCCAGATGTTCAGGTGATAGGAAACGTCTAGAACATCTCTAGATGTTCAGGTGGGAGGAAACATGTCAAACAGCTCCAGATGTTCAGGTGGGAGAAAACATCTAGAACAGCTCTAGATGTTCAAGTGGGATGAAACATCTAGAACATCTCCAGAAGTTCAGGTGGGAGGAAACATCAAGAACATCTCCAGATGTTCAGGTGGGAGGAAACATCTAGAAAGTCTCCAGATGTTCAGGTGGGAGTAAACGTCTAGAACTTCTCCAGATGTTCAGGTGAGAGGATACATCTGAAACAGCTGCAGATGTTTAGGAGGGAGGAAACATCTAAAACAGCTCCAGATGTTCAGTAGGTAGGGAACGTCTGGAACAGTTCCAGATGTTCAGTTGAAAGGAAACATCGAAAACAGCTCCATATGTTCAGGACGGAAGAAACATATAAATCATCTCCAGATGTTCATATGGGAGGAAACATCTAGAACAGCTCCAGATTTTCAGGTGGGAGGAAACATCTTGAACATCTGCAGATGTTCAGGTGGGAGTAAACATCTTGAACATCTGCAGATGTTCAGGTGGAAGGAAACATCTAGAGCAGCTCCAGATGTTCAGGTGGGAGGAAACATCTAGAACATCTCCAGATGTTCAGGTGGGAGGAAATGTCTAGAACATCTCCAGATGTTCAGGTGGGAGGAAACATATAGAACACCTCCAGATGTTCAGGTGGGATTAAACATCTAGAACAGCTCCAGATGTTCAGGTGGGAGAAAACATCTAGAACAGCTCCAGATGTTCAAGTGGGATGAAACATCTCGAACATCTCCAGAAGTTCAGGTGGGAGGAAACATCAAGAACATCTCCAGATGTTCAGGTGGGAGGAAACGTCTAGAACATCTCCACATGTTCAGGAGGGAGGAAACGTCTAGAACATCTCCAGATGTTCAGTTGAGAGGAAACATCTAGAACATCAACAGATGTTCAGGAGGGAGGAAACATCGAGAACATCTCCAGATGTTCAGGTTTGAGAAAACATCTAGAACAGCTCCAGATGTTCAAGTGGGTTGAAACACATCGAACATCTCCAGAAGTTCAGGTGGGAGGAAACATCAAGAACATCTCCAGATGTTCAGGTGGGAGGAAACATCTAGAACATCTCCAGATGTTCAGGTGGGAGTAAACGTCTAGAACATCTCCCGATGTTCAGGTGGGAGGAAACTTCTAGAACATCTCCAGATTTTCAGGTGGGAGGAAACATCTAGAACATCTCCAGATTTTCAGGTGGGAGGAAACATCTTGAACATCTGCAGATGTTCAGGTGGAAGGAAACATCTAGAGCAGCTCCAGATGTTCAGGTGGGAGGAAACATCTAGAACATCTCCAGATGTTCAGGTGGGAGGAAATGTCTAGAACATCTCCAGATGTTCAGGTGGGAAGAAACATATAGAACACCTCCAGATGTTCAGGTGGGATTAAACATCTAGAACAGCTCCAGATGTTCAGGTGGGAGAAAACATCTAGAACAGCTCCAGATGTTCAAGTGGGAGGAAACATCTAGAACAGCTCCAGATGTTCAGGTGGGAGGAAACATCGAGAACATCTCCAGCTTTTCAGGTGGGAGGAAACATTTTGAAAATCTGCAGATGTTCAGGTGGAAGGAAACATCTAGAGCAGCTCCAGATTTTCAGGTGGGAGGAAACATCTAGAACATCTCCAGATGTTCATGTGGGAGGAAACATCTAGAACAGCTCCAGATGTTCAGGTGGGAGGAAACATCGAGAACATTTCCAGATGTTCAGGTGGGAGGAAACGTCTAGAACATCTCCAGATGTTCAGGTGGGAGGAAACGTCTAGAACATCTCCAGATGTTCAGGTGGGAGGAAACATCTAGAACTTCTCCAGATGTTCAGGTGAGAGGATACATCTCTAACATCTCCAGATGTTCAGGTGGGAATAAACGTCTAGAACAGTTCCAGATGTTCCCGTGGGACGAAACATCTCGAACATCTCCAGATGTTCAGGTGGGAGGAAATGTCTAGAAATGCTCCAGATGTTCTGGTGGGAGGAAACATCTAGAACATCTCCAGATGTTCAGGAGGGAGAAAACATCTAGAACATCTCCAGATGTTCAGGAGGGAGAAAACATCTAGAACATCTCCACATGTTCAGGAGGGAGGAAACGTCTAGAACATCTCCAGATGTTCAGTTGAGAGGAAACATCTAGAACATCCACAGATGTTCAGGAGGGAGGAAACATCGAGAACATCTCCAGATGTTCAGGAGGGAGGAAACATCTAGAACATCTCCAAATGTTCAGGTGGTAGGAAACATCTAGAACTTCTCCAGATTTTCAGGTGGGAGGAAACATCTAGAACAGTTCCAGTTTTTAAGGTGGGAGGAAACATCTAGAACAGCTCCAGATGTTCAGATGGGAAGAAACATCTAGAACAGCTCCAGATGTTCAGGTGAAAGGAAACGTCTAGAACATCTCTAGATGTTCAGGTGGGAGGAAACATGTTAAACAGCTCCAGATGTTCAGGTGGGAGAAAACATCTAGAACAGCTCCAGATGTTCAGGTGGGAAGAAACATCTAGAACAGCTCCAGATGTTCAGGTGATATGAAACGTCTAGAACATCTCTAGATGTTCAGGTGGGAGGAAACATGTCAAACAGCTCCAGATGTTCAGGTGGGAGAAAACATCTAGAACAGCTCCAGATGTTCAAGTGGGATGAAACAACTCGAACATCTCCAGAAGTTCAGGTGGGAGGAAACATCAAGAACATCTCCAGATGTTCAGGTGGGAGGAAACATCTAGAAAATCTCCAGATGTTCAGGTGGGAGGAAACGTCTAGAACTTCTCCAGATGTTCAGGTGAGAGGATACATCTGAAACAGCTGCAGATGTTTAGGAGGGAGGAAACATCTAAAACAGCTCCAGATGTTCAGTAGGTAGGGAACGTCTGGAACAGTTCCAGATGTTCAGTTGAAAGGAAACATCGAAAACAGCTCCATATGTTCAGGACGGAAGAAACATATAAATCATCTCCAGATGTTCATATGGGAGGAAACATCTAGAACAGCTCCAGATTTTCAGGTGGGAGGAAACATCTTGAACATCTGCAGATTTTCAGGTGGGAGGAAACATCTTGAACATCTGCAGATGTTCAGGTGGAAGGAAACATCTAGAGCAGCTCCAGATGTTCAGGTGGGAGGAAACAACTAGAACATCTCCAGATGTTCAGGTGGGAGGAAATGTCTTGAACATCTCCAGATGTTCAGGTGGGAGGAAACATATAGAACACCTCCAGATGTTCAGGTGGGATTAAACATTTAGAAAAGCTCCAGATGTTCAGGTGGGAGAAAACATCTAGAACAGCTCCAGATGTTCAAGTGGGAGGAAACGTCTACAACATCTCCACATGTTCAGGAGGGAGGAAACGTCTAGAACATCTCCAGATGTTCAGTTGAGAGGAAACATCTAGAACATCAACAGATGTTCAGGAGGGAGGAAACATCGAGAACATCTCCAGATGTTCAGGAGGGAAGAAACATCTAGAACATCTCCAAATGTTAAGGTGGTAGGAAACATCTAGAACTTCTCCAGATTTTCAGGTGGGAGGAAACATCTAGAACAGTTCCAGTTGTTAAGGTGGGAGGAAACATCTAGAGCATCTCCAGATGTTCAGATGGGAAGAAACATCTAGAACAGCTCCAGATGTTCAGGTGGGAGGAAACGTCTAGAACATCTCTAGATGTTCAGGTGGGAGGAAACATGTTAAACAGCTCCAGATGTTCAGGTGGGAGAAAACATCTAGAACAGCTCCAGATGTTCAGGTGGGAAGAAACATCTAGAACAGCTCCAGATGTTCAGGTGATAAGAAACGTCTAGAACATCTCTAGATGTTCAGGTGGGAGGAAACATGTCAAACAGCTCCAGATGTTCAGGTGGGAGAAAACATCTAGAACAGCTCCAGATGTTCAAGTGGGATGAAACATCTCGAACATCTCCAGAAGTTCAGGTGGGAGGAAACATCAAGAACATCTCCAGATGTTCAGGTGGGAGGAAACATCTAGAAAGTCTCCAGATGTTCAGGTGGGAGTAAACGTCTAGAACTTCTCCAGATGTTCAGGTGAGAGGATACATCTGAAACAGCTGCAGATGTTTAGGAGGGAGGAAACATCTAAAACAGCTCCAGATGTTCAGTAGGTAGGGAACGTCTGGAACAGTTCCAGATGTTCAGTTGAAAGGAAACATCGAAAACAGCTCCATATGTTCAGGACGGAAGAAACATATAAATCATCTCCAGATGTTCATATGGGAGGAAACATCTTGAACAGCTCCAGATTTGCAGGTGGGAGGAAACATCTTGAACATCTGCAGATTTTCAGGTGGGAGGAAACATCTTGAACATCTGCAGATGTTCAGGTGGAAGGAAACATCTAGAGCAGCTCCAGATGTTCAGGTGGGAGGAAACATCTAGAACATCTCCAGATGTTCAGGTGGGAGGAAATGTCTAGAACATCTCCAGATGTTCAGGTGGGAGGAAACATATAGAACACCTCCAGATGTTCAGGTGGGATTAAACATCTAGAAAAGCTCCAGATGTTCAGGTGGGAGAAAACATCTAGAACAGCTCCAGATGTTCAAGTGGGATGAAACATCTCGAACATCTCCAGAAGTTCAGGTGGGAGGAAACATCAAGAACATCTCCAGATGTTCAGGTGGGAGGAAACGTCTACAACATCTCCACATGTTCAGGAGGGAGGACACGTCTAGAACATCTCCAGATGTTCAGTTGAGAGGAAACATCTAGAACATCAACAGATGTTCAGGAGGGAGGAAACATCGAGAACATCTCCAGATGATCAGGAGGGAGGAAACATCTAGAACATCTCCAAATGTTAAGGTGGTAGGAAACATCTAGAACTTCTCCAGATTTTCAGGTGGGAGGAAACATCTAGAACAGTTCCAGTTGTTAAGGTGGGAGGAAACATCTAGAGCATCTCCAGATGTTCAGATGGGAAGAAACATCTAGAACAGCTCCAGATGTTCAGGTGGGAGAAAACATCTAGAACAGCTCCAGATGTTCAAGTGGGATGAAACATCTCGAACATCTCCAGAAGTTCAGGTGGGAGGAAACATCAAGAACATCTCCAGATGTTCAGGTGGGAGGAAACATCTAGAACATCTCCAGATTTTCAGGTGGGAGGAAACATCTAGAACATCTCCAGATTTTCAGGTGGGAGGAAACATCTTGAACATCTGCAGATGTTCAGGTGGAAGGAAACATCTAGAGCAGCTCCAGATGTTCAGGTGGGAGGAAACATCTACAACATCTCCAGATGTTCAGGTGGGAGGAAATGTCTAGAACATCTCCAGATGTTCAGGTGGGAAGAAACATATAGAACACCTCCAGATGTTCAGGTGGGATTAAACATCTAGAACAGCTCCAGATGTTCAGGTGGGAGAAAACATCTAGAACAGATCCAGATGTTCAAGTGGGATGAAACATCTCGAACATCTCCAGAAGTTCAGGTGGGAGGACACATCAAGAACATCTCCAGATGTTCAGGTGGGAGGAAACATCTAGAACATCTCCAGGTGTTCAGGTGGGAGTAAACGTCTAGAACTTCTCCAGATGTTCAGGTGGGAGGAAACTTCTAGAACATCTCCAGAAGTTCAGGTGGGAGGAAACATCAAGAACATCTCCAGATGTTCAGGTGGGAAGAAACATCTAGAACATCTCCAGATTTTCAGGTGGGAGGAAACATCTAGAACATCTCCAGATTTTCAGGTGGGAGGAAACATCTTGAACATCTGCAGATGTTCAGGTGGAAGGAAACATCTAGAGCAGCTCCAGATGTTCAGGTGGGAGGAAACATCTACAACATCTCCAGATGTTCAGGTGGGAGGAAATGTCTAGAACATCTCCAGATGTTCAGGTGGGAAGAAACATATAGAACACCTCCAGATGTTCAGGTGGGATTAAACATCTAGAACAGCTCCAGATGTTCAGGTGGGAGAAAACATCTAGAACAGATCCAGATGTTCAAGTGGGATGAAACATCTCGAACATCTCCAGAAGTTCAGGTGGGAGGACACATCAAGAACATCTCCAGATGTTCAGGTGGGAGGAAACATCTAGAACATCTCCAGGTGTTCAGGTGGGAGTAAACGTCTAGAACTTCTCCAGATGTTCAGGTGGGAGGAAACTTCTAGAACATCTCCAGATGTTCAGGTCGGAGTAAACGTCTAGAACTTCTCCAGATGTTCAGGTGGGAGGAAACTTCTAGAACATCTCCAGATGTTCAGGTGGGAGGAAACATCTAGAACAGCTCCACATGTTCAGGTGGGAGGAAACGTCTAGAAAAGCTCCAGATGTTCCGGTGTGAGGAAACATCTGGAACATCTCCAGATGTTCAGGAGGGAGGAAACATCAAGAACATCTCCAGATGTTCAGGTGGGAGGAAACATCTAGAAAAGTTCCAGATGTTCCCGTGGGAGGAAACATCTAAAACAGCTCCACATGTTCAGGTGGGAGGAAACATCTAGAACAGCTCCACATGTTCAGGTGGGAGGAAACGTCTAGAACATCTCCAGATGTTCAGGAGGGAGGAAACATCTCGAACATCTCCAGATTTTCAGGTGGGAGGAAATGTCTAGAAAAGCTCCAGATGTTCCGGTGTGAGGAAACATCTGGAACATCTCCAGATGTTCAGGAGGGAGGAAACATCAAGAACATCTCCAGATGTTCAGGTGGGAGGAAACATCTAGAAAGTCTCCAGATGTTCAGGTGGGAGGAAACGTCTAGAACTTCTCCAGATGTTCAGGTGAGAGGATACATCTGAAACAGCTGCAGATGTTTAGGAGGGAGGAAACATCTAAAACAGCTCCAGATGTTCAGTAGGTAGGGAACGTCTGGAACAGTTCCAGATGTTCAGTTGAAAGGAAACATCGAAAACAGCTCCATATGTTCAGGACGGAAGAAACATATAAATCATCTCCAGATGTTCATATGGGAGGAAACATCTAGAACAGCTCCAGATGTTCAGGTGTGAGGAAATGTATGGAACATCTCTAGATGTTCAGGTGGGATTAAACATCTAGAACAGCTCCAGATGTTCAGGTGGGAGGAAACATCTAGAACATCTCCAGATTTTCAGGTGGGAGGAAACATCTTGAACATCTGCAGATGTTCAGGTGGGAGGAAACATCTAGAGCAGCTCCAGATGTTCAGGGGGGAGGAAACATATAGAACATCTCCAGATGTTCAGGTGGGATTAAACATCTAGAACAGCTCCAGATGTTCAGGTGGGAGAAAACATCTAGTACAGCTCCAGATGTTCAAGTGGGATGAAACATCTCGAACATCTCCAGAAGTTCAGGTGGGAGGAAACATCAAGAACATCTCCAGATGTTCAGGTGGGAGGAAACATCTAGAACATCTCCAGATGTTCAGGTGGGAGTAAACGTCTAGAACATCTCCAGATGTTCAGGTGGGAGAAAACATCTAGAAAAGTTCCAGATGTTCCCGTGGGAGGAAACATCTAGAGCAGCTCCACATGTTCAGGTGGGAGGAAACATCTAGAACATCTCCAGATGTTCAGGAGGGAGGGAACATCTCGAACATCTCCAGATTTTCAGGTGGGAGGAAACATCTTGAACATCTCCAGATGTTCAGTAGTGACGAAACATGTAGAACATCTCCAGATGTTCAGGTGAAAGGAAACATCGAAAACAGCTGCATATGTTCAGGACGGAGGAAACATATAACTCATCTCCAGATATTCATATGGGAGGAAACATCTAGAACAGCTCCAGATGTTCAGTTGTGAGGAAATGTATGGAACATCTCCAGATGTTCAGGTGGGATTAAACATCTAGAACAGCTCCAAATGTTACTTTGGGAGGAAACATCTAGAACATCTCCAGATTTTCAGGTGGGAGGAAACATCTTGAACATCTGCAGATGTTCAGGTGGAAGGAAACATCTAGAGCAGCTCCAGATGTTCAGGTGGGATTAAACATCTAGAACAGCTCCAGATGTTACGGTGGGAGGAAACATCTAGAACATCTCCAGATTTTCAGGTAGGAGGAAACATCTAGAACATCTCCAGCTGTTCAGGTGGTAGGAAACATCTTGAACATCTGCAGATGTTCAGGTGGAAGGAAACATCTAGAGCAGCTCCAGATGTTCAGGTGGGAGGAAACATCTAGAACATCTCCAGATTTTCAGATGGGAGGAAATGTCTATAACAGCTCCAGATGTTCAGGTGGGAGGAAACATATAGAACACCTCCAGATGTTCAGGTGGGATTAAACATCTAGAACAGCTCCAGATGTTCAGGTGGGAGGAAACATCTACAACAGCTCCAGATGTTCAGGTGGGAGGAAACGTCTGGAACAGTTCAAGATGTTAAGGTGGGAGGAGACGTGTAAAACATCTCCATATTTTTAGGTGGGAGGAAACATCTGGAACATCTCCAGATGTTCAGGTGGGAGGAAACATGTAGAACATCTCCAGATGTTCAGGTGAAAGGAAACATCGAAAACAGCTGCATATGTTCAGGACGGAGGAAACATATAACTCATCTCCAGATATTCATATGGGAGGAAACATCTAGAACAGCTCCAGATGTTCAGTTGTGAGGAAATGTATGGAACATCTCCAGATGTTCAGGTGGGATTAAACATCTAGAACAGCTCCAGATGTTACGGTGGGAGGAAACATCTAGAACATCTCCAGATTTTCAGGTGGGAGGAAACATCTAGAACATCTCCAGCTGTTCAGGTGGGAGGAAACATCTTGAACATCTGCAGATGTTCAGGTGGAAGGAAACATCTAGAGCAGCTCCAGATGTTCAGGTGGGAGGAAACATCTAGAACATCTCCAGATGTTCAGATGGGAGGAAATGTCTATAACAGCTCCAGATGTTCAGGTGGGAGGAAACATATAGAACACCTCCAGATGTTCAGGTGGGATTAAACATCTAGAACAGCTCCAGATGTTCAGGTGGGAGGAAACATCTACAACAGCTCCAGATGTTCAGGTGGGAGGAAATGTCTGGAACAGTTCAAGATGTTAAGGTGGGAGGAAACTTCTAGAACATCTCCAGATGTTCCAGATCTCTTGTGGGAGGAAATGTCTAGAAATGCTCCAGATATTCTGGTGGGAGGAAACATCTAGAACATCTTCAAATGTTCAGGAGGGAGAAAACATCTAGAACATCTCCAGATGTTCAGGAGGGAGGAAACTTCTAGAACATCTCCAGATGTTCAGGTGGGAGGAAACATCTAGAAAAGTTCCAGAAGTTCCCGTGGGAGGAAACATCTAAAACAGCTCCACATGTTCAGGTGGGAGGAAACATCTAGAACAGCTCCACATGTTCAGGTGGAAGGAAACATCTCGAACATCTACAGGTTTTCAGGTGGGATGAAATGTCTAGAAAAGCTCCAGATGTTCCGGTGTGAGGAAGCATCTGAAACATCTCCAGATGTTCAGGAGGGAGGAAACATCTTGAACATCTCCAGATGTTCAGTAGTGACGAAACATCTAGAACATCTCCAGATGTTCAGGTGAAAGGAAACATCGAAAACAGCTCCATGTGTTCAGGACGGAGGAAACATATAACTCATCTCCAGATATTCATATGGGAGGAAACATCTAGAACAGCTCCAGATGTTCAGTTGTGAGGAAATGTATGGAACATCTCCAGATGTTCAGGTGGGATTAAACATCTAGAACAGCTCCAGATGTTACGGTGGGAGGAAACATCTAGAACATCTCCAGATTTTCAGGTGGGAGGAAACATCTAGAACATCTCCAGCTGTTCAGGTGGGAGGAAACATCTTGAACATCTGCAGATGTTCAGGTGGAAGGAAACATCTAGAGCAGCTCCAGATGTTCAGGTGGGAGGAAACATCTAGAACATCTCCAGATGTTCAGATGGGAGGAAATGTCTATAACAGCTCCAGATGTTCAGGTGGGAGGAAACATATAGAACACCTCCAGATGTTCAGGTGGGATTAAACATCTAGAACAGCTCCAGATGTTCAGGTGGGAGGAAACATCTACAACAGCTCCAGATGTTCAGGTGGGAGGAAACGTCTGGAACAGTTCAAGATGTTAAGGTGGGAGGAGACGTGTAAAACATCTCCAGATTTTTAGGTGGGAGGAAACTTCTAGAACATCTCCAGATGTTCCAGATCTCTTGTGGGAGGAAATGTCTAGAAATGCTCCAGATGTTCTGGTGGGAGGAAACATCTAGAACATCTTCAAATGTTCAGGAGGGAGAAAACATCTAGAACATCTCCAGATGTTCAGGAGGGAGGAAACTTCTAGAACATCTCCACATGTTCAGGTGGGAGGAAACATCTCGAACATCTACAGATTTTCAGGTGGGATGAAATGTCTAGAAAAGCTCCAGATGTTCCGGTGTGAGGAAGCATCTAGAACATCCACAGATGTTCAGGTGAGAGGAAACATCTGAAACAGCTGCAGATGTTCAGGAGGGAGGAAACATCTAAAACAGCTCCAGATGTTCAGTAGGTAGGGAATGTCTGGAACAGTTCCAGATGTTCAGTTGAAAGGAAACATCGAAAACAGCTCCATATGTTCAGGACGGAGGAAACATATAAATCATCTCCATATGTTCATATGGGAGGAAACATCTAGAACAGCTCCAGATGTTCAGGTGTGAGGAAATGTATGGAACATCTCTAGATGTTCAGGTGGGAGGAAACATCTAGAACATCTCCAGATTTTCAGGTGGGAGGAAACATCTAGAACATCTCCAGCTGTTCAGGTGGGAGGAAACATCTTGAACATCTGCAGATGTTCAGGTGGAAGGAAACATCTGGAGCAGCTCCAGATGTTCAGGGGGGAGGAAACATCTAGAACATCTCCAGATGTTCAGGTGGGAGGAAATGTCTATAACATCTCCAGATGTTCAGGTGGGAGGAAACATATAGAACACCTCCAGATGTTCAGGTGGGATTAAACATCTAGAACAGCTCCAGATGTTCAGGTGGGAGGAAACATCTCGAACAGCTCCAGATGTTCAGGTGGGAGGAAACATCTAGAACATCTCCATATTTTCAGGTGGGAGGAAACATCTAGAACATCTCCAGATGTTCAGGTGGGAGGAAACATCTAGAACTTCTCCAGATGTTCAGGTGAGAGGATACATCTGTAACATCTCCAGGTGTTCAGGTGGGAGAAAACATCTAGAACATCTCCAGATGTTCAGGAGGGAGGAACCGTCAAGAACATCTCCAGATGTTCAGTTGAGAAGATACATCTAGAACATCCACAGATGTTCAGGAGGGAGGAAACATCGAGAACATCTCCAGATGTTCAGGAGGGAGGAAACATCTAGAACATCTCCAGATGTTAAGGTGGTAGGAAACATCTAGAACTTCTCCAGATTTTCAGGTGGGAGGAAACATCTAGAACAGTTCCAGTTGTTAAGGTGGGAGGAAACATCTAGAACATCTCCAGATGTTCCGATGGGAAGAAACATCTAGAACAGCTCCAGATGTTCAGATGGGAAGAAACGTCTTGAACAGCTCCAGGTGTTCAGGTGGGAGGAAACGTGTAGAACAACTCCAGATGTTCAGGTGGGAAGAAAGGTCTAGAACATCTCCAGATGGTCAGGTGGGAGGAAACGTCTGGAACAGCTCCAGATGTTAAGGTGGGACGAAACATCTCGAACATCGCCAGATGTTAAGGTGGGAGGAAACGTATAAAACATCTCCAGATGTTCAGGTGGGAGGAAACATCTGGAACATCTCCAGATGTTCAGGTGGGAGGAAACGTCTAGAACATCTCCACATGTTCAGGTGGGAGGAAACATCTAGAAGATCTCCAGATGTTCAGGTGGGAGGAAACATCTAGAACATCTCCAGCTGTTCAGGTGGGAGGAAACATCTAGAGCAGCTCCAGATGTTCAGGTGGGAGGAAACATCTAGAACATCTCCAGATGTTCAGGTGGGAGGAAATGTCTATAACATCTCCAGATGTTCAGGTGGGAGGATAAATATAGAACACCTCCAGATGTTCAGGTGGGATTAAACATCTAGAACAGCTCCAGATGTTCAGGTGGGAGGAAACATCTAGAACAGCTCCAGATGTTCAGGTGGGAAGAAACATCTAGAACATCTCCAGATGTTCAGGAGGGAGGAAACATCTAGAACATCTCCAGATGTTAAGGTGGTAGGAAACATCTAGAACTTCTCCAGATTTTCAGGTGGGAGGAAACATCTAGAACATCTCCAGATGTTCAAGTGGAAGGAAACATCTAAAACAGTTCCAGTTGTTAAGGTGGGAGGAAACATCTAGAACATCTCCAGATGTTCAGATGGGAAGAAACATCTAGAACAGCTCCAGATGTTCAGATGGGAAGAAACGTCTTGAACAGCTCCAGGTGTTCAGGTGGGAGGAAACGTGTAGAACAACTCCAGATGTTCAGGTGGGAAGAAAGGTCTAGAACATCTCCAGATGGTCAGGTGGGAGGAAACGTCTGGAACAGCTCCAGATGTTAAGGTGGGACGAAACATCTCGAACATCGCCAGATGTTAAGGTGGGAGGAAACGTGTAAAACATCTCCAGATGTTCAGGTGGGAGGAAACATCTGGAACATCTCCAGATGTTCAGGTGGGAGGAAACGTCTAGAACATCTCCACATGTTCAGGTGGGAGGAAACATCTAGAACATCTCCAGATGTTCAGGCGGGAGGAAACATCTAGAACATCTCCAGCTGTTCAGGTGGGAGGAAACATCTAGAGCAGCTCCAGATGTTCAGGTGGGAGGAAACATCTAGAACATCTCCAGATGTTCAGGTGGGAGGAAATGTCTATAACATCTCCAGATGTTCAGGTGGGAGGATAAATATAGAACACCTCCAGATGTTCAGGTCGGATTAAACATCTAGAACAGCTCCAGATGTTCAGGTGGGAGGAAACATCTAGAACAGCTCCAGATGTTCAGGTGGGAAGAAACATCTAGAACATCTCCAGATGTTCAGGTGGGAGGAAACATCTAGAACATCTCCAGATGTTCAGGTGGGAGGAAACATCTAGAACATCTCCAGATGTTCAGGTGGGAGGAAACATCTAGAACATCTCCAGATGTTCAGGTGGGAGGAAACGTTTAGAAC
This sequence comes from Telmatherina bonti, assembly GCF_933228915.1. Classification (NCBI taxonomy): domain Eukaryota; kingdom Metazoa; phylum Chordata; class Actinopteri; order Atheriniformes; family Telmatherinidae; genus Telmatherina; species Telmatherina bonti. The sequence goes on from NC_136633.1 coordinate 1,867,871, forward strand.
ATCTCCAGATGTTCAGTTGGGAGGAAACATCTACAACATCTCCAGATGTTCAGGTGGGAGGAAACGTCAAGAACATCTCCAGATGTTCAGGTGGGAGGAAACATCTAGAACATCTCCAGATGGTCAGGTGGGAGGAAACATCTAGAACATCTCCAGATGTTCAGGTGGGAGGAAACATCTAGAACATCTCCAGATGTTCAGGTGGGAGGAAACGTCTAGAACATCTCCAGATGTTCAGGTGGGAGGAAACATCTACAACATCTCCAGATGTTCAGGTGGGAGGAAACGTCTACAACATCTCCAGATGTTCAGGTGGGAGGAAACTTCTAGAACTTCTACAGATGTTTAGGTGGGAGGAAACGTCTAGATCATCTCCAGATGTTCAGGTGGGAGGAAACATCTTGAACATCTCCAGATGGTCAGGTGGGAGGAAACATCTTGAACATCTCCAGATGTTCAGTTGAGAAGAAACATCTAGAACATCCACAGATGTTCAGGAGGGAGGAAACATCGAGAACATCTCCAGATGTTCAGGAGGGAAGAAACATCTAGAACATCTCCAGATGTTAAGGTGGTAGGAAACATCTAGAACTTCTCCAGATTTTCAGGTGGGAGGAAACATCTAGAACATCTCCAGATGTTCAAGTGGAAGGAAACATCTAAAACAGTTCCAGTTGTTAAGGTGGGAGGAAACATCTAGAACATCTCCAGATGTTCAGATGGGAAGAAACATCTAGAACAGCTCCAGATGTTCAGATGGGAAGAAACGTCTAGAACAGCTCCAGGTGTTCAGGTGGGAGGAAACGTGTAGAACAACTCCAGATGTTCAGGTGGGAAGAAAGGTCTAGAACATCTCCAGATGGTCAGGTGGGAGGAAACGTCTGGAACAGCTCCAGATGTTAAGGTGGGACGAAACATCTCGAACATCGCCAGATGTTCAGGTGGGAGGAAACGTGTAAAACATCTCCAGATGTTCAGGTGGGAGGAAACATCTGGAACATCTCCAGATGTTCAGGTGGGAGGAAACGTCTAGAACATCTCCACATGTTCAGGTGGGAGGAAATGTCTAGAACAGCTCCAGATATTCAGGTGAGAGGAAACATCTAGAACCTCTCCACATGTTCAAGTGGGAGGAAACATCTAGAACATCTCCAGCTGTTCAGGTGGGAGGAAATGTCTATAACATCTCCAGATGTTCAGGTGGGAGGATAAATATAGAACACCTCCAGATGTTCAGGTGGGATTAAACATCTAGAACATCTCCAGATGGTCAGGTGGGAGGAAACATCTTGAACATCTCCAGATGTTCAGGTGGGAAGAAACATCTAGAACATCTGCAGATGTTCAGGTGGAAGGAAACATCTAGAGCAGATCCAGATGTTCAGGAGGGAAGAAACATCTAGAACATCTCCAGATGTTCAGGTGGGAAGAAATGTCTATAACATCTCCAAATGTTCAGTTGGGAGGAAACAACTCGAACATCTCCAGATGTTCTTGTGGGAGGAAATGTCTGTAACAGCTCCAGATTTTCCGGTAGGAAGAAACATCTAGAACATCCAGATGTTCAGGTGGGAGGAAACATCTTGAACATCTCCAGATGTTCAGGTGGGAAGAAACATCTAGAACATCTGCAGATGTTCAGGTGGAAGGAAACATCTAGAACATCTCCAGATGGTCAGGTGGGAGGAAACATCTTGAACATCTCCAGATGTTCAGGTGGGAAGAAACATCTAGAACATCTGCAGATGTTCGGGTGGAAGGAAACATCTAGAGCAGATCCAGATGTTCAGGAGGGAAGAAACATCTAGAACATCTCCAGGTGTTCAGGTGGGAAGAAATGTCTATAACATCTCCAAATGTTCAGTTGGGAGGAAACATCTCGCACAGCTCCAGATGTTCAGGTGGGAGGAAACATCTCGAACATCTCCTGATGTTCTTGTGGGAGGAAATGTCTGTAACAGATCCAGATTTTCCGGTAGGAAGAAACATCTAGAACATCCAGATGTTCAGGTGGGAGGAAACATCTAGAACATCTCCAGATGTTCAGGTGGGAGGAAACATCTAGAACATCTCCAGATGTTCAGGTGGGAGGAAACATCTAGAACATCTCCAGATGTTCAGGTGGGAGGAAACATCTTGAACATCTGCAGATGTTCAGGTGGGAGGAAACGTCTACAACATCTCCAGATGTTCAGGTGGGAGGAAACATCTAGAATTTCTCCAGATGTTCAGGTGGGAGGAAACATCTAGAATTTCTCCAGATGTTCAGGTGGGAGGAAACGTCTAGAACATCTCCAGATGTTCAGGTGGGAGGAAACGTCTACAACATCTCCAGATGTTCAGGTGGGAGGAAACGTCTACAACATCTCCAGATGTTCAGGTGGGAGGAAACGTCTACAACATCTCCAGATGTTCAGGTGGGAGGAAACGTCTACAACATCTCCAGATGTTCAGGTGGGAGGAAATGTCTATAACAGCTCCAGATGTTCAGGTGGGAGGAAACATCTAGATCATCTCCAGATGTTTAGGTGGGAGGAAACATCTTGAACATCTCCAGATGTTCAGGTGGGTGGAAACATCTAGAACATCTCCAGATGTTCAGGTGGGAGGAAACGTCTAGAACATCTCGAGATGTTCAGGTGGGAGGAAACGTCTGGAACAGCTCCAGATGTTCAGGTGGGAGGAAACATCTAGAACATCTGCAGATGGTCAGGTGGGAGGAAACATCTTGAACATCTCCAGATGTTCAGGTGGGAGGAAACATCTTGAACATCTCCAGATGTTAAGGTGGGAAGAAACATCTAGAACATCTGCAGATGTTCAGGTGGAAGGAAACATCTAGAGCAGCTCCAGATGTTCAGGTGGGAGGAAACATCTAGAGCAGTTTCAGATGTTCCCATGGGAAGAAACATCTAAAACAGCTCCACATGTTCAGGTGGGAGGAAACCTCTAGAACATCTCCAGATGTTCAGGTGGGAGGAAACTTCTAGAACATCTCCAGATGTTCAAGTGGGAGGAAACATCTAGAAGATCTCCAGATGTTCAGGTGGGAGGAAACGTCTAGAACATCTCCACATTTTCAGGTGGGAGGAAACATCTAGAACAGTTTCAGATGTTCCCATGGGAGGAAACATCTAAAACAGCTCCACATGTTCAGGTGGGAGGAAACATCTAGAACATCTCCAGATGTTCAGGTGGGAGGAAACATCTTGAACATCTCCAGATGTTCAGGTGGGAGGAAACATCTAGAGCAGTTTCAGATGTTCCCATGGGAGGAAACATCTAAAACAGCTCCACATGTTCAGGTGGGAGGAAACCTCTAGAACATCTCCAGATGTTCAGGTGGGAGGAAACATCTAGAACATCTCCAGATGTTCAGTAGGGAGGATACGTCTGGAACTGTTCCAGGTTTTCAGGTGGGACGAAACATCTAGAACAGTTCCAGATGTTCAAGTGGGAGGAAATATGTTGAACATCTCCACATAGTCAGGTGGTAAGAAACATCTAGAACATGTCCAGATGTTCCGGTGGAAGGAAACATCTAGAACATTTCCAGATGTTCAGGTGGGAGGAAACATCTCCAACATCTCCAGATGTTCTTGTGGGAGGAAATGTCTGTAACATCTCCAGATTTTCCGGTAGGAAGAAACATCTAGAACATCCAGATGTTCAGGTGGGAGGAAACATCTAGAACATCTCCAGATGTTCAGGTGGGAGGAAACATCTAGAACATCTCCAGATGTTCAGGTGGGAGGAAACATCTAGAACATCTCCAGATGTTCAGGTGGGAGGAAACGTCTACAACATCTCCAGATGTTCAGGTGGGAGGAAACGTCTACAACATCTCCAGATGTTCAGGTGGGAGGAAACGTCTACAACATCTCCAGATGTTCAGGTGGGAGGAAACATCTAGAACTTCTCCAGATTTTCAGGTGGGAGGAAACGTCTAGAACATCTCCAGATGTTCAGGTGGGAGGAAACATCTAGAACATCTGCAGATGTTCAGGTGGAAGGAAACATCTAGAGCAGCTCCAGATGTTCAGGTGGGAGGAAACATCTAGAACATCTCCAGATGTTCAGGTGGGAGGAAATGTCTATAACAGCTTCAGATGTTCAGGTGGGAGGAAACATCTAGATCATCTCCAGATGTTTAGGTGGGAGGAAACATCTTGAACATCTCCAGATGTTCAGGTGGGTGGAAACATCTAGAACATCTCCAGATGTTCAGGGCGGTGGAAACGTCTAGAACATCTCGAGATGTTCAGGTGGGAGGAAACATCTGGAACAGCTCCAGATGTTCAGGTGGGAGGAAACATCTAGAACATCTGCAGATGTTCAGGTGGAAGGAAACATCTAGAGCAGCTCCAGATGTTCAGGTGGGAGGAAACATCTAGAACATCTCCAGATGGTCAGGTGGGAGGAAACATCTTGAACATCTCCAGATGTTCAGGTGGGAGGAAACATCTTGAACATCTCCAGATGTTCAGGTGGGAAGAAACATCTAGAACATCTGCAGATGTTCAGGTGGAAGGAAACATCTAGAGCAGCTCCAGATGTTCAGGTGGGAGGAAACATCTAGAGCAGTTTCAGATGTTCCCATGGGAAGAAACATCTAAAACAGCTCCACATGTTCAGGTGGGAGGAAACCTCTAGAACATCTCCAGATGTTCAGGTGGGAGGAAACTTCTAGAACAGCTCCAGATATTCAGGTGGGAGGAAACATCTAGAACATCTCCAGATGTTCAGGTGGGAGGAAACATCTTGAACATCTCCAGATGTTCAGGTGGGAAGAAACATCTAGAACATCTGCAGATGTTCAGGTGGAAGGAAACATCTAGAGCAGCTCCAGATGTTCAGGTGGGAGGAAACATCTAGAGCAGTTTCAGATGTTCCCATGGGAGGAAACATCTAAAACAGCTCCACATGTTCAGGTGGGAGGAAACCTCTAAAATATCTCCAGATGTTCAGGTGGGAGGAAACTTCTAGAACATCTCCAGATGTTCAGGTGGGAGGAAACGTCTATAACAGCTCCAGATGTTCAGGTGGGAGGAAACATCTAGAACATCTCCAGATGTTCAGCAGGGAGGATACGTCTGGAACTGTTCCAGGTTTTCAGGTGGGACGAAACATCTAGAACAGTTCCAGATGTTCAGGTGGGAGGAAAGATGTTGAACATCTCCACATAGTCAGGTGGTAAGAAACATCTAGAACATGTCCAGATGTTCCGGTGGAAGGAAGCATCTAGTACATCTCCAGATGTTCAGGTGGGAGGAAACATCTGGAACATCTCCAGATGTTCAGGTTGGAGGAAACGTCTAGAACATCTCCAGATGTTCAGGTGGGAGTAAACGTCTGGAACAACTCCAGATGTTCAGGTGGGAGGAAACATCTAGAAATGCCCCAGATATTCAGGTGAGAGGAAACATCTAGAACATCTCCAGATGTTCAGGTGGGAGGAAACATCTACAACATCTCCAGATGTTCAGGTGGGAGGAAGCGTCTACAACATCTCCAGATGTTCAGGTGGGAGGAAACGTCTAGAACTTCTCCAGATGTTTAGGTGGGAGGAAACGTCTAGAACATCTCCAGATGTTCAGGTGGGAGGAAACATCTACAACATCTCCACATTTTCAAGTGGGAGGAAACATCTAGAACAGTTTCAGATGTTCCCATGGGAGGAAACATCTAAAACAGCTCCACATGTTCAGGTGGGAGGAAACATCTAGAACATCTCCAGATGTTCAGGTGGGAGGAAACGTCTAGAACATCTCCAGAAGTTCAGGTGGGAGGAAACATGTAAAACAGCTCCAGATGTTCAGTGGGGAGGAAACGTTTGGAACAGTTCAAGACGTTCAGGAGGGAGGAAACATCTAGAACAGCTCCAGATGTTCAGTAGGGAGGAAACGTCTGGAACTGTTCCAGATTTTCAGGTGGGACGAAACATCTAGAACAGTTCCAGATGTTCACGTGGGAGGAAACGTGTTGAACATCTCCAGATGTTCTTGTGGGAGGAAATGTCTATAACAGCTCCAGATTTTCCGGTGGGAAGAAACATCTAGTACATCTCCAGATGTTCAGTTGGGAGGAAACGTCTAGAACATCTCCAGATGTTCAGGTGGGAGGAAACGTCTAGAAAATCTCCAGATGTTCCGGTGGGAGGAAACGTCTATAACATCTCCATATGTTCAGGTGGGAGGAAACATCTAGAACTTCTCCAGATTTTCAGGTGGGAGGAAATGTCTAGAACATCGCCAGATGTTCAGGTGGGAGGAAACATCTAGAACATCTCCAGATGGTCAGGTGGGAGGAAACATCTTCAACATCTCCAGATGTTCAGGTGGGAAGAAACATCTAGAACATCTGCAGATTTTCAGGTCGAAGGAAACATCTAGAGCAGCTCCAGATGTTCAGGTGGGAGGAAACATCTAGAGCAGTTTCAGATTTTCCCATGGGAGGAAACATCTAAAACAGCTCCACATGTTCAGGTGGGAGGAAACCTCTAGAACATCTCCAGATGTTAAGGTGGGAGGAAACATCTAGAACATCTCCAGATGTTCAGGTGGGAGGAAACATCTAGAACATCTCCAGATGTTCAGTAGGGAGGATACGTCTGGAACTGTTCCAGGTTTTCAGGTGGGACGAAACATCTAGAACAGTTCCAGATGTTCAGGTGGGAGGAAAGATGTTGAACATCTCCACATAGTCAGGTAGTTAGAAACATCTAGAACATCTCCAGATGTTCCGGTGGAAGGAAACATCTAGAACATCTCCAGATGTTCAGGTGGGAGGAAACATCTGGAACATCTCCAGATGTTCAGGTTGGAGGAAACGTCTAGAACATCTCCAGATGTTCAGGTGGGAGTAAACGTCTGGAACAACTCCAGATGTTCAGGTGGGAGGAAACATCTAGAACAGCTCCAGATATTCAGGTGAGAGGAAACATCTAGAACATCTCCAGATGTTCAAGTGGGAGGTAACATCTATAAGATCTCCATATGTTCAGGTGGGAGGAAACTTCTAGAACATCTGCACATGTTCAGGTGGGATGAAACATCTAGAACAGTTCCAGATGTTCCCATGGGAGGAAACATCTAAAACATCTCCACATGTTCAGGTGGGAGGAAAAATCTAGAACAACTCCAGATGTTCAGGTGGGAGGAAACGTCTAGAACATCTCCAGAAGTTCAGGTGGGAGGAAACATGTAAAACAGCTCCAGATGTTAAGTGGGGAGGAAACGTTTGGAACAGTTCAAGACGTTCAGGAGGGAGTAAACATCTAGAACAGCTCCAGATGTTCAGTAGGGAGGAAACGTCTGGAACTGTTCCAGATTTTCAGGTGGGACGAAACATCTAGAACAGTTCCAGATGTTCACGTGGGAGGAAAGTGTGTTGAACATGTCCAGATATTCAGGTGGTTGGAAACATGTAGAACATCTCCAGATGTTCAGGTGGAAGGAAAAATCTAGAACATCTCCCAATGTTCAGTTGGGAGGAAACATCTCGCACAGCTCCAGATGTTCAGGTGGGAGGAAACATCTCGAACATCTCCAGATGTTCTTGTGGGAGGAAATGTCTATAACAGCTCCTGATTTTCCGGTGGGAAGAAACATCTAGAACATCTCCAGATGTTCAGTTGGGAGGAAACGTCTAGAACATCTCCAGATGTTCAGGTGGGAGGAAACGTCAGGAACAGCTCCAGATGTTCAGGTGGGAGGAAACGTCTAGAACATCGCCAGATGTTCAGGTGGGAGGAAACGTGTAAAACATCTCCAGATGTTCAGGTGGGAGGAAACATCTAGAGCATCTCCACATGTTCAGGTGGGAGGACATGTTGGGAACAGTTCCAGATGTTCAGGTGTGAGGAAACATCTAGAACAGCTCCAGATGTTAAGGTGGGAGGAAACATCTAAAACAGCTCGACATGTTCAGGTGGGAGGAAACGTCTAGAACTTCTCCAGATGTTCAGGTGAGAGGATACATCTCGAACATCTCCAGATGTTCAGGTGGGAGGACACTTCTAGAACATCTCCAGATGTTCAGGTGGGAGGAAACATTGAGAACAGCTCCAGATGTTCCCGTGAGAGGAAACATCTAAAACAGCTCCACATGTTCAGGTGGGAGGAAACGTCTAGAACATCTCCACATGTTCAGGTGGGAGGAAACGTGTAGAAAATCTCCAGATGTTCAGGTGGGAGGAAACGTCTGGAACATCTCCAGATGTTCAGGTGGGAGGAAACATTGAGAACAGCTCCAGATGTTCCCGTGAGAGGAAACATCTAAAACAGCTCCACGTGTTCAGGTGGGAGGAAACATCTAGAACATCTCCACATGTTCAGGTGGGAGGAAACGTGTAGAAAATCTCCAGATGTTCAAGTGGGAGGAAACATCTAGAAGATCTCCAGATGTTCAGGTGGGAGGAAACTTCTAGAACATCTCCACATGTTCAGGTGGGAGGAAACATCTAGAACAGTTCCAGATGCTCCCATGGGAGGAAACATCTAAAACAGCTCCACATGTTCAGGTGGGAGGAAACATCTAGAACATCTCCAGATGTTCAGGAGGGAGGAAACGTCTAGAACATCTCCAGAAATTCAGGTGGGAGGAAACATGTAAAACAGCTCCAGATGTTCAGTGGGGAGGAAACGTTTGGAACAGTTCAAGACGTTCAGGAGGGAGGAAACATCTAGAACAGCTCCAGATGTTCAGTAGGGAGGAAACGTCTGGAACTGTTCCAGATTTTCAGGTGGGACTAAACATCTAGAACAGTTCCAGATGTTCACGTGGGAGGAAACGTGTTGAACATCTCCAGATATTCAGGTGGTTGGAAACATGTAGAACATCTCCAGATGTTCAGGTGGAAGGAAACATCTAGAACATCTCCAAATGTTCAGTTCGGAGGAAACATCTCGCACAGCTCCAGATGTTCAGGTGGGAGGAAACATCTCGAACATCTCCAGATGTTCTTGTGGGAGGAAATGTCTATAACAGCTCCAGATTTTCCTGTGGGAAGAAACATCTAGAACATCTCCAGATGTTCAGGTGGGAGGAAACGTCTAGAACATCTCCAGATGTTCAGGTGGGAGGAAACGTCTAGAAAATCTCCAGATGTTCAGGTGGGATGAAACGTCTAGAACATCTCCAGATGTTCAGGTGGGAGGAAACATCTAGAACTTCTCCAGATTTTCAGGTGGGAGGAAACGTCTAGAACATCTCCAGATGTTCAGGTGGGAGGAAACATCTAGAACATCTCCAGATGGTCAGGTGGGAGGAAACATCTTGAACATCTCCAGATGTTCAAGTGGGAAGAAACATCTAGAACATCTGCAGATGTTCAGGTGGAAGGAAACATCTAGAGCAGCTCCAGATGTTCAGGTGGGAGGAAACATCTAGAACATCTCCAGATGTTCAGGTGGGAGGAAATGTCTATAACAGCTCCAGATCTTCAGGTGGGAGGAAACATCTAGAACATCTCCAGATGTTCAGGTGGGAGGAAACGTCTAGAACATCTCCAGATGTTCAGGTGGGAGGTAACATCTAGAACATCTCCAGATGTTCAGTAGGGAGGATACGTCTGGAACTGTTCCAGGTTTTCAGATGGGACGAAACATCTAAAACAGTTCCAGATATTCAGGTGGGAGGAAAGATGTTGAACATCTCCACATAGTCAGGTGGTTAGAAACATCTAGAACATCTCCAGATGTTCCGGTGGAAGGAAACATCTAGAACATCTCCAGATGTTCAGGTGGGAGGAAACATCTAGAACATCTCCAGATGTTCAGGTGGGAGGAAACGTCTAGAACATCTCCAGATGTTCAGGTGGGAGGAAACGTCTAGAACATCTGGAGATGTTCAGGTGGAAGGAAACGTCTAGAACATCTCCACATGTTCAGGTGGGAGGACATATCGGGAACAGTTCCAGATGTTCAAGTGGGAGGAAACATCTAGAACAGCTCCACATGTTCAGGTGGGAGGAAACGTCTAGAACATCTCCAGATGTTCAGGTGGGAGGAAACATCCAGAACACCTCCAGAAGTTCAGGTGGGAGGAAACGTGTAGAACATCTCCAGATGTTCAGGTGGGAGGAAACGTCTAGAACATCTCCAGATATTCAGGTGGGAGGAAACATCTGGAACAGCTCCAGATGTTCAGGTGGGAGGAAACGTGTAAAACATCTCCAGATGTTCAGGTGGGAGGAAACTGTGGTGGAAAATACTCTGGTCCTGAGAAGTTGTAATACATCTAAGAGTCAACTGTCTTCTTACAATGAACATTTTATTATAAACTAATACAAGCACACGCTGGAGCTTGGAGAGAGAACTCTCTCTGCAGATGCTGAAGTAACACCCAATTATAAACCATGCTTAACTCCTCCTAGTTGCTGAGCACACCATATGAAACAATCATTATCTCTTATTTAAGACTAAACTGAACTCACTAAGCATCAATCACTCACTATATTACTTTATTACCTTTAACCTCTAACCTTTAGACAACTGGTCAACCGAGCAGTTGACAAAAACAGATGCCCTGCATGAAACTCTTCCTGTCTCAGACTCTGTATGCACATTCAAGACAAGGATCATATAACTTAAAGAAAGCTTTGTGCATAGACACAAAACACAGCAGGATCACAGCAAATCAATGCATATATGTCTAATACTTAATTCAAACCAAACTCATAACAATTTTCCCCAACACTCTCCCTCCTCTTGGTCCTACAGGACCAACAATAAGAAGACAAATTGTTATCAGAACGCAAAAATACATACAGAAGACAACATTCTCAAAACATCAGGAGCCTCATGCCTATAAGGTTTTAAAAGAATCTTTCAGAAATTACAATAGTGAGGAGCCATTTGCTTCAGCTTCAAAATCTGAGTCTAACAATAAATGTAAGAAAAGTGGAAACAAATCATTCCTCTTAGGGGGTGACAGAGGTGTAGTGAAGACACTGTCGGCGTTCTGGTGGGACTTGGCATATCACAGTGGCAGTGGAGCGCTTTTTTTTTTTTTTCACCTCTCACTGATCTTGCTTGAGAGCGAAGGCTGGTCTTCAGGCGTGAGAGTAGACTATCTCACTTACCCACGCAACCACAGGGATTATTCTGCCCTTTGTTGGGTGGTGCGTTATTCTTCTTTAATTTCAGACTGAAGCGCTTCAGGAGGTTCAAGCAATCTGTAGTGCCAAGCAGCTCACTCTGCGACCTTTACCGCTGTCTGGGTCGTCAGGAAAACCTGAAATGGCCTAAACCATCGATGTTGGTTCCAGCGCTGATGTTTAAAGCTTCTCATCAGGACAAAATGAAGTGAATAGAGCTGCATAGATGCTGATTCATGAAGGGCAGCTTTCACCTGTGTGCAAATGCCTGAAAAGGGTTCTTATGAGGTTAGGACAGTATGTTAAAACATTACTTTCACACAGAGCTGTGTCTGAACAGGCAGTCTTGGAAGGAACCATGCCCACTTGGGTGAGGGTCCTGCAAAAAGAATCACAAAAAGGCCCATGTTTCCATGTTACGCATGTACATCAGAACCAGAAAAAGTACTTTTGGTCCAAGGAAGATCTGAAAAGAGAGCCAGAAGGAAATTTCCCCGTCTGCAACCTGTGGGAGGAAAACATTCAGGAAAATGGCATCCAGAAAGTCATTCATAAGAGAGCGCCAAAACATGGACTTGTTTTCAGCTAAAGAGTAAGCTCAAGTAAGCACGAGAACTGAGACGGGAGAGCTGCAGCCTCCACCGTGTCACAGTCAGAGCAAACAGCATCAAAAGGAAAATCAAGTCAGGGTCAACTAGAGGTCGGTCAGGGGCCAGGCCTGGGGGGTGCAAAGGATAGTCAGTTTCAGCTAAACAGTCATGGAGTAAAACATGAACAATACAAAGCAACAGTTAGGGCCACTCAGTTATCTGGTAGGTAAGCATTCAAAGTAACCAAATTCATTTAATTAATTATTGCAAAGTTCCTATCAGGTAGTCTCATCTTAACCAACAACCAGAAAAATCCTCTAGTACTGCATAGCAGAACATGTGTCAAACTGGACTCCCAGCAGTCTGACCAACACTTATCCATGCTGGAATTTCCTTTCTGATTTACTGCTCGTGTTGTTTATGTCATGTCTGCTAAATGACAGAAGCAGAACCACACTGAAGAATCTCTGCATATATTAAATAAAGCTCATTCAGAACTGTTGATTTAATCAGTAATGTAGTCTAGTTTAGTCTCATGGTTTACTCTGATTTGTCTCTCTTAGACTCCAACAGACCCATTCAGGAGCAACACACACAAAACTGAGATCATAATAAGACTGGCTTTCTATTCCAAATATATTGTAAACATAAGCATAAGCATAAAGCAACAAGATGTAAACCCATCTTTAACAGCTGGACTTCAGGTACTGAACAGCCAGAGACCTTCAGGTCATAATAAAGCTGTTTGTTTTCTATCTACATTTGAACTTAAGCAGCATTTAGAAACAAACTTCTAATACTGATGGTAAAACTGTTTTCATCTACAACAACACGACGCACACATGTACGTGCACACACTCACAGCAGCACTTCTTCCTTAATGATTTTAATGCAAACGTGTGTAACAGAAAAGGCCAAGGCTAACGGTTTAGCATAGTTAGCTTAACTTTGGAAGTATCAATACTGTTCAAATAATCTGCCTCATATTCATGTTATTTTGAGGACATACAGGGCTTAAATGACTTGTTTGTTTACTTATTAAGCGTGTTAACTAAGAGACTGGTCTGTTTACTGGCAGCCATCGCAAGAGTTGGTTCTACTCTTTAAACAAAAATCATCTGATGTGTATTTTAACCACTGAGCATATCTGCTTTAATTCAAAATAATGAATTCTGATTAGGGATGAAACACCAAGCTGTCAGCAAATAAAACACGGAGATTGTTGTACCTGTGTTGCATTCGCTGAAGTCAGGAAATTACAAAACTACCTTCTTATTTAATGTCATATAGCGGCTTATTTTTTCTCTTTTGACATCTATTCTGTCTCAAACATTAAAAACTTAGTATTCATCACTTTTTTTATTTTTATTTTATAAGGCACAGCGTGCCAGAAGTTGACTTGTCTGTATGAACTGTTCAGCTTCCCTGCAGCAAAGCAGAGATGTCTGTGTCATTGTTCAGTTGCAGAAGTCTGCAGGAGTGCAACATTTTATGCATGCTCATAAATGTGGTATAAAGCTAAGCAGAAACAGTGAGTAAATGTTTGGTTGTAGGGCCTCATTCCTTGGCCTGGTCTTGTGGATAATCATTCAGCTCGTATCACTCGATCTGCTCAGGAGTCAGACGCACCACAGCCACCATGCTCTCCTCCAATCAGCATACAATCAGAAATTCATGCCAGGAAGTGCCCGACACATGTTCATCAAAGCTTCCTGGTAGATAAATCAGGTTCATATGTGTAATTAATTAAGAGTAACATGTAAAGGATCAGAGAGTGGGCAAAAGTTCAAGGAAGGAGATCCAGGTTTTCCACAGAGAACTGAGTGAACCCAACAGTCTTTCTGACAGAATCAGGGTGCAGCTTATTCCAGAAAACATCATCTGACTCTGTAGTCGGGGTGGGATTTGTGCTGCCTGCCGGCCACATCCGCTAGTCTTTTACTTCCAGAAAATCCCACAACTGAAACACAGTCTGAGGACAAGGAGGATCCATCACCTCCAGAGGTCAAAGGTGAAAATCCAGCTCACATGTCCACCATAGGAGCCATATCCACACTGTTCACAGTCACAACCAACAGGGCTCTGCCAGACCCTCTGGTTCTGGGATCTCCGGGCCCCATCAGCAGCGGCCGGGTCGATGCAGCCACATCTGCATATCAGGTTCTGCTCCAGGACTCAGAGCTGACACAGAAGGGAGGTGGAATGATGCTTTAGGTTGTAGGGACCGTTTCTGCTCCAGTCTCCTGACTGACCACGCGTGACACCCAGAACTCTACGGTGACCCGGATCAAGAACTCACTCTCCCCAGCCCCTCCTCTGAATCCCCTCAGGCAGGATAGACATTTGAGGTCCAAGCTGCATGCTGACAAGGGTTTAGAAGGGAAAGCTGCAATGCGTCCAACACCATACAGCAGACGAGCTTTTGAGACTGAACCATTTGGTCATGTGGTGTATTTTCTTCTCCAGTAAGGGGAAAATAAAGATCATAGCCTCATAATTATAATAGTTTTCTTCTGAATCCTGTGGCAAACATATTATGTGGACCATGTTCTGTGCTGTGAACATCATGTAACTTGAATATTACATTGTAATTGTGTGTGTGAGACTATATTATCAGTGGATTCATAACTCAGTTCTCTCCTGGGAAAGCTGAACATGATCTTGCTAAGAAGATACACTTGTTCTGAGAACTTCTCTTCTCGCCGTTAGCTCACATTTAGCTAAAGTGAACTTATTGCAAGGGAAATTTACTCTGGCACGTTACGTTGGTTCACCATTCCTATTTTAAGGTCAAGAATTTTCTTTTTTTCCTAACATTATGCTTATTTTCAGCATCCTTCAGCTGCATTATTTATTTCCAGTTTATCTAGATTTATTTAGACATGCTAGGCATAAATTTATAATAGCAGTAGTAAAGGAATAAAAATCACCTTATGAATGTCTGAAAGGGAACAGACAGAAACCTAAGCTTATTGCCTACACAATGTACAGTAATTTAACATAGTAAGTTCCTAATACTATAAATCACATCTCTCACATTTCAGATTTTTCATTCTTAATATGTTGTTGCTCTTTAAAATGTTCTCAGGTGATAATAAAGAATTGCTTTTCCTTAGGAAAAGGTTCCCACATTCATACAGGGAGTGGCTTTTATGCTCTTATAAAAGCTTAAGGAAGAAAAGCACAAGCAGCTTTTTTACACAGGATTTATATGTTTGTTTCTGCCTAACATGCTATGACATCATCTCCTTCAGTGAGCAGAAGGCATTTAATGAACACACTCTTTTCCTCACTTCCTTCTCTCATACATTTTTTGTTGTTTGTTTTTTTCTTTTTTTCTTTTTTTTTTTTTACTGCAGTAAATTAGATTTTACACAAACAATTCACTTCAACAGTTGGATGAATGCATGTGAATGGGTCGTGCCCCCACGTTTGTCTACCCCCACACAAGCTTCTTGGCTCTCCTGCGAGAGTCCGGTGTGGCTTCACAAGACGTGGTTTTAATTCTCCACACAATCAGTCCAATCAAGTTTAACACAGGAAATTTTACACAACAACCCCAGTTTCCCCTCACATGAAGACAGAGATTTCAACTTCTTAATGGTGCTGTACATCAACCTCCTACTGCAAAGGAACTAGTTCTGTTTGCAGCAGATGTACACAGAGGGTCAATCCCACACCTTTGTAGAATTATCAGGCAAAATTCTCAATGTCTCCAGAAACCAGCCCACACAGTTTCTTCTCTGTTCCTCCTCAGTCAAGATGGCTTTCCTCTCAGTCTTCTAACTCAAGGTTGGCCTGGTCTTGCTTCTCGAGCTCACAGGACTTACTGACTAATTTACTGGTCTCGGTCTTGTAACTCACAAGATTTACTGGTCTGGTCTTGCTACGTCTAGCTCACAGCACTTACGACTTGGTCTTGTTACTCACGATTTTTAACTTAAACTTTAACCTAAACTTAACTTAAACTCACAGGATTTTATTTATGACGTCAACCTGATCTCGTCTTAAGTTATTCTCTTATCCCTTGAGTTATTCTTTCGATGAGGAGGTGAGGAGAATCCCTGTCACAATGAGAATAATGAAGACAATTGACCACAAAACAGAAAAATATTGTGATTATTAATTAAGATATTGATTATTAATTTGTGATAAATTTCTAGTAATGTTTGACTCCAGTTTGAGTCTGAAAATTAATATAAATTTAGAATAACACTTCTCACCATTGTCTTTTCACACTGGTTCAGAAGGAGTCCTGGCGTAGTCGACCACGGGTGGGAGAAAGACGTCCTGTCCTCTGAAATTCTCTAATTGAGGTTCTTAGGATGAATCTGTGGATTCAGGTGGCCAACCCGTCTATCCCCAACCTGGGCGAACTGACGCAGGATCCCGAGACGAGCCCCCAAAAACTGTGGTGGAAAATACTCTGGTCTTGAGAAGTTGTAATACATCTAAGAGTCAACTGTCTTCTTACAATGAACATTTTATTATAAACTAATACAAGCACACGCTGGAGCTTGGAGAGAGAACTCTCTCTGCAGATGCTGAAGTAACACCCAATTATAAACCATGCTTAACTCCTCCTAGTTGCTGAGCACACCATATGAAACAATCATTATCTCTTATTTAAGACTAAACTGAACTCACTAAGCATCAATCACTCACTATATTACTTTATTACCTTTAACCTCTAACCTTTAGACAACTGGTCAACCGAGCAGTTGACAAAAACAGATGCCCTGCATGAAACTCTTCCTGTCTCAGACTTTGTATGCACATTCAAGACAAGGATCATATAACTTAAAGAAAGCTTTGTGCATAGACACAAAACACAGCAGGATCACAGCAAATCAATGCATATATGTCTAATACTTAATACAAACCAAACTCATAACAATTTTACCCAACAAAACATATGGAACATCTCCAGATGTTCAGGCGGGAGGAAACGTCTAGAACATCTCCACATGTTCAGGTGGGAGGAAACATCTAGAGCATCTCCACATGTTCAGGTGGGAGGAAACATCTAGAACACCTCCAGATGTTCAGGTGGGAGGAGACATCTAGAACACCTCCAGATGTTCAGGTGGGAGGAAACATCTAGAACATTTCCAGATGTTGAGGTGAGAGGATACATCTCGAACATCTCCAGATGTTCAGGTGGGAGGAAACATCTAGAACAGTTCCAGATGTTCCCGTGGGAGGAAACATCTAAAACAGCTCCACATGTTCAGGTGGGAGGAAACATCTAGAACATCTCCAGATGTTCAGGTGGGAGGAAACATCTAGAACATTTCCAGATGTTGAGGTGGGAGGAAACGTCTAGAATATCTCCAGATGGTCAGGTGGGAGGAAACATCTAGAACACCTCCAGATGTTCAGGTGGGAGGAGACATCTAGAACACCTCCAGATGTTCAGGTGGGAGGAAACATCTAGAACATTTCCAGATGTTGAGGTGAGAGGATACATCTCGAACATCTCCAGATGTTCAGGTGGGAGGAAACATCTAGAACAGTTCCAGATGTTCCCGTGGGAGGAAACATCTAAAACAGCTCCACATGTTCAGGTGGGAGGAAACATCTCGAACATCTCCAGATGTTCAGGTGGGAGGAAACATCTAGAACAGTTCCAGATGTTCCCGTGGGAGGAAACATCTAAAACAGCTCCACAAGTTCAGGTGGGAGGAAACATCTAGAACATCTCCAGATGTTCAGGTGGGAGGAAACATCTAGAACATTTCCAGATGTTGAGGTGGGAGGAAACGTCTAGAACTTCTCCAGATGTTCAGGTGAGAGGATACATCTCGAACATCTCCAGATGTTCAGGTGGAAGGAAACATCTAGAACATCTCCAGATGATCAGGTGGGAGGAAACGTCTGGAACAGCTCCAGATGTTCAGGTGGGAGGAAACATCTCGCACAGCTCCAGATGGTCAGGTGGGAGGAAACATCCTGAACATCTCCAGATGTTCAGGTGGCAGGAAAAAACCAGAACATCTCCAGAAGTTCAGGTGGGAGGAAATGTGTAGAACATCTCCAGATGTTCAGGTGGGAGGAAACGTGTAAAACATCTCCAGATGTACAGGTGGGAGGAAAGGTCAGGAACAGCTCCAGAGGTTCAGGTGGGAGGAAACGTGTAAAACATCTCCAGATGTACAGGTGGGAGGAAACATCTGGAACATCTCCAGATGTTCAGGTGGGAGGAAACGTCTAGAACATCTCCACATGTTCAGGTGGGAGGACATGTCGGGAACAGTTCCAGATGTTCAGGTGGGAGGAAACATCTAGAACAGCTCCAGATGTTCAGGTGAGAGGACATGTCGGGAACAGTTCCAGATGTTAAGGTGGGAGGACATGTCGGGACCAGTTCCAGATGTTCAGGTGGGAGGAAACATCTAGAACAGCTCCAGATGTTCAGGTGAGAGGACATGTCGGGAACAGTTCCAGATGTTAAGGTGGGAGGAAACGTGTAGAACTTCTCCAGATGTTTAGGTGAGAGGAAACTTCTAGAACATCGCCAGATGTTCAGGTGGGAGGAAACATATGGAACATCTCCAGATGTTCAGGAGGGAGGAAACGTCTAGAACATCTCCACATGTTCAGGTGGGAGGAAACATCTAGAGCATCTCCACATGTTCAGGTGGGAGGACATATCGGGACCAGTTCCACATGTTCAGGTGGGAGGAAACGTCTAGAACATCTCCAGATGTTCAGGTGGGAGGAAACATCCAGAACACCTCCAGAAGTTCAGGTTGGAGGAAACGTCTAGAACATCTCCAGATATTCAGGTGGGAGGAAACGTCTGGAACAGCTCCAGATGTTCAGGTGGGAGGAAATGTGTAAAACATCTCCAGATGTTCAGGTGGGAGGAAACAAATGGAACATCTCCAGATGTTCAGGCGGGAGGAAACGTCTAGAACATTTCCACATGTTCAGGTGGGAGGAAACATCTAGAGCATCTCCACATGTTCAGGTGGGAGGACATGTCGGGAACAGTTCCAGATGTTCAAGTGGGAGGAAACATCTAGAACAGCTCCAGAGGTTCAGGTGGGAGGAAACATCTGGAACACCTCCAGATGTTCAGGTGGAAGGAAACATCTAGAACATTTCCAGATGTTGAGGTGGGAGGAAACTTCTAGAACATCGCCAGATGTTCAGGTGGGAGGAAATATTGAGAACGGTTCCAGATGTTCCCATGAGAGGAGACATCTAAAACAGCTCCACATGTTCAGGTGGGAGGAAACGTCTAGAACATCGCCAGATGTTCAGGTGGGAGGAAACGTGTAAAACATTTCCAGATGTTCAGGTGGGAGGAAACATATGGAACATCTCCAGATATTCAAGTGGGAGGAAACATCTAGAACAGCTCCACATGTTCAGGTGGGAGGAAACATCTAGAACACCTCCAGATGTTCAGGTGGGAGGAAACATCTAGAACATTTCCAGATGTTGAGGTGGGCAGAAACGTCTAGAATATCTCCAGATGGTCAGGTGGGAGGAAACGTCTCGAACATCTCCAGATGTTCCCGTGGGAGGAAACATCTAAAACAGCTCCACATGTTCAGGTGGGAGGAAACATCTAGAACATCTCCACATGTTCAGGTAGAAGGAAATGTCTAGAAATTTTCCAGATATTCTTATGGGAGGAAATGTCTAGAAACGCTCCAGATGTTCTGGTGGGAGGAAACATCTACAACATCTCCAGAGGTTCAGGAGGGAGAAAACATCTAGAACATCTCCAGATGTTCAGGAGGGAGGAAACGTGTAGAACTTCTCCAGATGTTCAGGTGAGAGGAAACTTCTAGAACATCGCCAGATGTTCAGGTGGGAGGAAACGTGTAGAACTTCTCCAGATGTTCAAGTGAGAGGAAACTTCTAGAACATCGCCAGATGTTCAGGAGGGAGGAAACGTGTAGAACTTCTCCAGATGTTCAGGTGAGAGGAAACTTCTAGAACATCGCCAGATGTTCAGGTGGGAGGAAACATATGGAACATCTCCAGATGTTCAGGCGGGAGGAAACATCTAGAGCATCTCCACATGTTCAGGTGGGAGGACATATCGGGACCAGTTCCAGATGTTCAAGTGGGAGGAAACATCTAGAACAGTTCCAGATGTTCCCGTGAGAGGACACATCTAAAACAGCTCCACATGTTCAGGTGGGAGGAAACGTCTAGAACATCTCCAGATGTTCAGGTGGGAGGAAACATCCAGAACACCTCCAGAAGTTCAGGTTGGAGGAAACGTCTAGAACATCTCCAGATATTCAGGTGGGAGGAAACGTCTGGAACAGCTCCAGATGTTCAGGTGGGAGGAAACGTGTAAAACATCTCCAGATGTTCAGGTGGGAGGAAAAAAATGGAACATCTCCAGATGTTCAGGCGGGAGGAAACGTCTAGAACATTTCCACATGTTCAGGTGGGAGGAAACATCTAGAGCATCTCCACATGTTCAGGTGGGAGGAGATATTGAGAACAGTTCCAGATGTTCCCGTGAGAGGAAACATCTAAAACAGCTCGACATGTTCAGGTGGGAGGAAACGTCTAGAACATCTCCAGATGTTCAGGTGGGAGGAAACATCCAGAACACCTCCAGAAGTTCAGGTGGGAGGAAACGTGTAGAACATATCCAGATGTTCAGGTGGGTGGAAACGTCTAGAACATCCCCAGATATTCAGGTGGGAGGAAACGTCTGGAACAGCTCCAGATGTTCAGGTGGGAGGAAACGTGTAAAACATCTCCAGATGTTCAAGTGGGAGGAAACATCTAGAACAGCTCCAGATGTTCAGGTGCGAGGAAACGTCTAGAACATCTCCAGCAGGTCAGGTGGGAGGAAACGTCTGGAACGGCTCCAGATGTTCAGGTGAGAGGATACATCTCGAACATCTCCAGATGTTCAGGTGGGAGGAAACATCTAAAACAGCTCCAGAGGTTCAGGAGGGAGAAAACATCTAGAACATCTCCAGATGTTCAGGAGGGAGGAAACGTGTAGAACTTCTCCAGATGTTCAGGTGAGAGGAAACTTCTAGAACATCGCCAGATGTTCAGGTGGGAGGAAACATATGGAACATCTCCAGATGTTCAGGCGGGAGGAAACGTCTAGAACATCTCCACATGTTCAGGTGGGAGGACATATCGGGACCAGTTCCAGATGTTCAAGTGGGAGGAAACATCTAGAACAGTTCCAGATGTTCCCGTGAGAGGACACATCTAAAACAGCTCCACATGTTCAGGTGGGAGGAAACGTCTAGAACATCTCCAGATGTTCAGGTGGGAGGAAACATCCAGAACACCTCCAGAAGTTCAGGTTGGAGGAAACGTCTAGAACATCTCCAGATATTCAGGTGGGAGGAAACGTCTGGAACAGCTCCAGATGTTCAGGTGGGAGGAAACGTGTAAAACATCTCCAGATGTTCAGGTGGGAGGAAACAAATGGAACATCTCCAGATGTTCAGGCGGGAGGAAACGTCTAGAACATTTCCACATGTTCAGGTGGGAGGAAACATCTAGAGCATCTCCACATTTTCAGGTGGGAGGAGATATTGAGAACAGTTCCAGATGTTCCCGTGAGAGGAAACATCTAAAACAGCTCGACATGTTCAGGTGGGAGGAAACGTCTAGAACATCTCCAGATGTTCAGGTGGGAGGAAACATCCAGAACACCTCCAGAAGTTCAGGTGGGAGGAAACGTGTAGAACATATCCAGATGTTCAGGTGGGTGGAAACGTCTAGAACATCCCCAGATATTCAGGTGGGAGGAAACGTCTGGAACAGCTCCAGATGTTCAGGTGGGAGGAAACGTGTAAAACATCTCCAGATGTTCAAGTGGGAGGAAACATCTAGAACAGCTCCAGATGTTCAGGTGCGAGGAAACGTCTAGAACATCTCCAGCAGGTCAGGTGGGAGGAAACGTCTGGAACGGCTCCAGATGTTCAGGTGAGAGGATACATCTCGAACATCTCCAGATGTTCAGGTGGGAGGAAACATCTAAAACAGCTCCACATGTTCAGGTGGGAGGAAACATCTAGAACATCTCCAGATGTTCGGGAGGGAGGAAACGTCTAGAACATCTCCAGATGTTCAGGTGGAAGGAAACATCTGGAACATCTCCAGATATTCTTGTGGGAGGAAATGTCTAGAAACGCTCCAGATGTTCTGGTGGGAGGAAACATCTACAACATCTCCAGATGTTCAGGAGGGAGAAAACATCTAGAACATCTCCAGATGTTCAGGAGGGAGGAAACATCTAGAACATCTCCAGATGTTCAGGTGGGAGGAAACATCTAGAGCATCTCCACATGTTCAGGTGGGAGGAAACATCTAGAACATCTCCAGATGTTCAGTGGGAGGACATGTCGGGAAAAGTTCCAGATGTTCAGGTGGGAGGAAACGTCTAGAACTTCTCCAGATGTTCAGTTGAGAGGATACATCTCGAACATCTCCAGATATTCAGGTAGGAGGAAACTTTGATAACGGTTCCAGATGTTCCCGTGAGAGGAAACATCTAACACATCTCCAGATGTTCAGGTGGGAGGAAACATCTAGAGCATCTCCACATGTTGAGGTGGTAGGACATGTCGGGAACAGTTCCAGAGGTTCAAGTGGGAGGAAACATGTCAAACAGCTCCAGATGTTCAGGTGGGAGAAAACATCTAGAACAGCTCCTGATGTTCAGGTGGGAGGAAACATCTAGAACATCTCCAGATGGTCAGGTGGGAGGAAACGTCTGGAACAGCTCCAGATGTTCAGGTGGGAGGAAACGTCTGGAACAGCTCCAGATGTTCAGGTGGGAGGAAACGTCTGGAACAGTTCAAGATGTTAAGGTGGGAGGAGACGTGGAAAACATCTCCAGATGTTGAGGTGGGAGGAAACATCTGGAACATCTCCAGATGTTCAGCTGGGAGGAAACGTCTAGAACATCTCTACATGTTCAGGTGGGAGGAAACATCTAGAGCATCTCCACATGTTCAGGTGGGAGGAAACGTCTAGAACATCTCAAGATGTTCAGGTGGGAGGAAACGTCTAGAACTTCTCCAGATGTTCAGGTGAGAGGATACATCTCTAACATCTCCAGATGTTCAGGTGGGAGGAAACATCTAGAACAGCTCCAGATGTTCAGGTGGGAGGAAACATCCAGAACACCTCCAGAAGTTCAGGTGGGAGGAAACGTGTAGAACATATCCAGATGTTCAGGTGGGTGGAAACGTCTAGAACATCCCCAGATATTCAGGTGGGAGGAAACGTCTGGAACATCTCCAGATGTTCAAGTGGGAGGAAACATCTAGAACAGCTCCAGATGTTCAGGTGCGAGGAAACGTCTAGAACATCTCCAGCAGGTCAGGTGGGAGGAAACGTCTGGAACGGCTCCAGATGTTCAGGTGAGAGGATACATCTCGAACATCTCCAGATGTTCAGGTGGGAGGAAACATCTAAAACAGCTCCAGAGGTTCAGGAGGGAGAAAACATCTAGAACATCTCCAGATGTTCAGGAGGGAGGAAACGTGTAGAACTTCTCCAGATGTTCAGGTGAGAGGAAACTTCTAGAACATCGCCAGATGTTCAGGTGGGAGGAAACATATGGAACATCTCCAGATGTTCAGGCGGGAGGAAACGTCTAGAACATCTCCACATGTTCAGGTGGGAGGACATATCGGGACCAGTTCCAGATGTTCAAGTGGGAGGAAACATCTAGAACAGTTCCAGATGTTCCCGTGAGAGGACACATCTAAAACAGCTCCACATGTTCAGGTGGGAGGAAACGTCTAGAACATCTCCAGATGTTCAGGTGGGAGGAAACATCCAGAACACCTCCAGAAGTTCAGGTTGGAGGAAACGTCTAGAACATCTCCAGATATTCAGGTGGGAGGAAACGTCTGGAACAGCTCCAGATGTTCAGGTGGGAGGAAACGTGTAAAACATCTCCAGATGTTCAGGTGGGAGGAAACAAATGGAACATCTCCAGATGTTCAGGCGGGAGGAAACGTCTAGAATATTTCCACATGTTCAGGTGGGAGGAAACATCTAGAGCATCTCCACATGTTCAGGTGGGAGGAGATATTGAGAACAGTTCCAGATGTTCCCGTGAGAGGAAACATCTAAAACAGCTCGACATGTTCAGGTGGGAGGAAACGTCTAGAACATCTCCAGATGTTCAGGTGGGAGGAAACATCCAGAACACCTCCAGAAGTTCAGGTGGGAGGAAACGTGTAGAACATATCCAGATGTTCAGGTGGGTGGAAACGTCTAGAACATCCCCAGATATTCAGGTGGGAGGAAACGTCTGGAACAGCTCCCGATGTTCAGGTGGGAGGAAACGTGTAAAACATCTCCAGATGTTCAAGTGGGAGGAAACATCTAGAACAGCTCCAGATGTTCAGGTGCGAGGAAACGTCTAGAACATCTCCAGCAGGTCAGGTGGGAGGAAACGTCTGGAACGGCTCCAGATGTTCAGGTGAGAGGATACATCTCGAACATCTCAAGATGTTCAGGTGGGAGGAAACATCTAAAACATCTCCAGATGTTCGGGAGGGAGGAAACGTCTAGAACATCTCCAGATGTTCAGGTGGAAGGAAACATCTGGAACATCTCCAGATATTCTTGTGGGAGGAAATGTCTAGAAACGCTCCAGATGTTCTGGTGGGAGGAAACATCTACAACATCTCCAGATGTTCAGGAGGGAGAAAACATCTAGAACATCTCCAGATGTTCAGGAGGGAGGAAACATCTAGAACATCTCCAGATGTTCAGGTGGGAGGAAACATCTAGAGCATCTCCACATGTTCAGGTGGGAGGAAACATCTAGAACATCTCCAGATGTTCAGTGGGAGGACATGTCGGGAAAAGTTCCAGATGTTCAGGTGGGAGGAAACGTCTAGAACTTCTCCAGATGTTCAGGTGAGAGGATACATCTCGAACATCTCCAGATATTCAGGTAGGAGGAAACTTTGATAACGGTTCCAGATGTTCCCGTGAGAGGAAACATCTAACACATCTCCAGATGTTCAGGTGGGAGGAAACATCTAGAGCATCTCCACATGTTGAGGTGGTAGGACATGTCGGGAACAGTTCCAGAGGTTCAAGTGGGAGGAAACATGTCAAACAGCTCCAGATGTTCAGGTGGGAGAAAACATCTAGAACAGCTCCTGATGTTCAGGTGGGAGGAAACATCTAGAACATCTCCAGATGGTCAGGTGGGAGGAAACGTCTGGAACAGCTCCAGATGTTCAGGTGGGAGGAAACGTCTGGAACATCTCCAGATGTTCAGGTGGGAGGAAACGTCTGGAACAGTTCAAGATGTTAAGGTGGGAGGAGACGTGGAAAACATCTCCAGATGTTGAGGTGGGAGGAAACATCTGGAACATCTCCAGATGTTCAGCTGGGAGGAAACGTCTAGAACATCTCTACATGTTCAGGTGGGAGGAAACATCTAGAGCATCTCCACATGTTCAGGTGGGAGGAAACGTCTAGAACATCTCAAGATGTTCAGGTGGGAGGAAACGTCTAGAACTTCTCCAGATGTTCAGGTGAGAGGATACATCTCTAACATCTCCAGATGTTCAGGTGGGAGGAAACATCTAGAACAGCTCCAGATGTTCAGGTGGGAGGAAACATCTAGAACATCTCCAGCTTTTCAGGTGGGAGGAAACATCTTGAAAATTTGCAGATGTTCAGGTGGAAGGAAACATCTAGAGCAGCTCCAGATGTTCAGGTGGGAGGAAACATCTAGAACATCTCCAGATGTTCAGGTGGGAGGAAATGTCTATAACAGCTCCAGATGTTCAGGTGGGAGGAAACATCTAGAACACCTCCAGATGTTCAGGTGGGAGGAAACATCGAGAATATTTCCAGATGTTGAGGTGGGAGGAAACGTCTAGAACATCTCCAGATGTTCAGGTGGGAGGAAACGTGTAGAACATCTCCAGATGTTCAGGTGGGAGGAAACGTCTAGAACTTCTCCAGATGTTCAGGTGAGAGGATACATCTCTAACATCTCCAGATATTCAGGTGGGAAGAAACTTCTAGAACAGTTCCAGATGTTCCCGTGGGACGAAACATCTCGAACATCTCCAGATGTTCTTGTGGGAGGAAATGTCTAGAAATGCTCCAGATGTTCTGGTGGGAGGAAACATTTAGAACATCTCCAGATGTTCAGGAGGTAGAAAACATCTTGAACATCTCCAGATGTTCAGGAGGGAGGAAACGTCTAGAACATCCCCAGATGTTCAGTTGAGAGGAAACATCTAGAACATCCACAGATGTTCGGGAGGGCGGAAACATCGAGAACATCTCCAGATGTTCAGGAGGGAGGAAACATCTAGAACATCTCCAGATGTTCAAGTGGAAGGAAACATCTAAAACAGTTCCAGTTGTTAAGGTGGGAGGAAACATCTAGAACATCTCCAGATGTTCAGATGGGAAGAAACATCTAGAACAACTTCAGATGTTCAAGTGGGAGGAAACATCTACAACAGCTCCAGATGTTCAGGTGGAAAGAAAAATCTCGAACATCTCCAGATGTTCGGGTGGGAGGAAATATCCAGAACATCTCCAGAAGTTCAGGTGGGAGGAAACGTGTAGAACAACTCCAGATGTTGAGGTGGGAGGAAACGTCTAGAACATCTCCAGATGGTCAGGTGGGAGGAAACGTCTGGAAGAGCGCCAGATGTTCAGGTGGGAGGAAACGTCTAGAACATCTCCACATGTTCAGGTGGGAGGAAACATCTAGAGCATCTCCACATGTTCAGGTGGGAGGACATGTCGGGAACAGTTCCAGATGTTCAGGTGAGAGGATACATCTCGATCTCCAGATGTTCAGGTGGGAGGAAACGTCTAGAACAGTTCCAGATGTTCCCGTGGGAGGAAACATCTAAAACAGCTCCACATGTTCAGGTGGGAGGAAACATCTAGAACATCTCCAGTTGTTCAGGTGGGAGGAAACGTCTAGAACTTCTCCAGATGTTCAGGTGAGAGGATACATCTCTAACATCTCCAGATGTTCAGGTGGGAGGAAACATCTAGAACAGCTCCAGATGTTCAGGTGGGAGGAAACATCTAGAACACCTCCAGATGTTCAGTTGGGAGGAAACATCGAGAACATTTCCAGATGTTGAGGTGGGAGGAAAGGTCTACAACATCTCCAGATGTTCAGGTGAGAGGATACATCTCTAACATCTCCAGATGTTCTTGTGGGAGGAAATGTCTAGAAATGCTCCAGATGTTCAGGTGAACGGAAACATCGAAAACAGCTCCATATGTTCAGGACGGAGGAAACATATAAATCATCTCCAGATGTTCATATGGGAGGAAACATCTAGAACAGCTCCAGATGTTCAGGTGTGAGGAAATGTATGGAACATCTCCAGATGTTCAGGTGGGATTAAACATCTAGAACAGCTCCAGATGTTCAGGTGGGAGGAAACATCTAGAACATCTCCAGCTGTTCAGGTGGGAGGAAACATCTTGAACATCTCCAGATGTTCAGGTGGGAACAAACGTCTAGAACATCTCCAGATGTTCAGGTGGGAGGAAACATCTAGAACATCTCCAGATGTTCAGTTGTGAGGAAAGATGTTGAACATCTCCACATAGTCAGGTGGTTAGAAACATCTAGAACATCTCCAGACGTTCAGTAGGGAGGATACGACTGGAACTGTTCCAGGTTTTCAGGTGGGACGAAACATCTAGAACAGTTCCAGATGTTCAGGTGGGAGGAAAGATGTTGAACATCTCCACATAGTCAGGTGGTTAGAAACATCTAGAACATCTCCAGATGTTCCGGTGGAAGGAAACATTTAGAACATCTCCAGATGTTCAGGTGGGAGGAAACATCTACAACTTCTCCAGATGTTCAGGTGGGAGGAAACGTCTAGAACATCTCCAGATGTTCAGGTGGGAGGAAACATCTAGAACATCTCCAGATGTTCAGGTGGGAGAAAACACCTGGAACATCTCCAGATGTTCAGGTGGGAGGAAACGTCTAGAACATCTCGAGATGTTCAGGTGGGAGGAAACATCTTGAACAACTCCAGATGTTCAGGTGGGAGGAAACGTCTAGAACATCTCCAGATGTTCAGGTGGGAGGAAACATCTGGAACAGCTCCAGATGTTCAGGTGGGAGGAAACATCTAGAACAGCTCCAGATATTGAGGTGAGAGGAAACGTCTAGAACATCTCCAGATGTTCAAGTGGGAGGAAACATCTAGAAGATCTCCAGATGTTCAGGTGGGAGGAAACTTCTAGAACATCTCCACATGTTCAGGTGGGAGGAAACATCTAGAACAGTTCCAGATGTTCCCATGGGAGGAAACATCTAAAACAGCTCCACATGTTCAGGTGGGAGAAAACATCTAGAACATCTCCACATGTTCAGGTGGGAGGAAACATCTAGAACATCTGCAGATTTTCAGGTGGAAGGAAACATCTAGAACAGTTCCAGATGTTCCCATGGGAGGAAACATCTAAAACAGCTCCACATGTTCAGGTGGGAGGAAACATCTAGAACATCTCCAGATGTTCAGGTGGGAGGAAACGTCTAGAACATCTCCAGAAGTTCAGGTGGGAGGACACATGTAAATCAGCTCCAGATGTTCAGTGGGGAGGAAACGTTTGGAACAGTTCAAGACGTTCAGGTGGGAGGAAACATCTAGAACATCTCCAGATGTTCAAGTGGGAGGAAACATCTAGAATATCTCCAGATGTTCCGGTGGGAGGAAACTTCTAGTACATCTCCACATGTTCAGGTGGGAGGAAACATCTGGAACAGTTCCAGATGTTCCCATGGGAGGAAACATCTAGAACATCTCCAGATGTTCAGGTGGGAGGAAACGTCTAGAACATCTCCAGAAGTTCAGGTGGGAGGAAACATGTAATACAGCTCCAGATGTTCAGGTGGGAGGAAAGATGTTGAACATCTCCACATAGTCAGGTGGTTAGAAACATCTAAAACATCTCCAGATGTTCCGGTGGAAGGAAACATCTAGAACATCTCCAGATGTTCAGGTGGGAGGAAACATCTAGGACTTCTCCAGATATTCAGGTGGGAGGAAACGTCTAGAACATCTCCACATATTCAGGTGAGAGGAAACATCTCGAACATCTCCAGATGTTCAGTAGGGAGGATACGTCTGGAACTGTTCCAGGTTTTCAGGTGGGACGAAACATCTAGAACAGTTCCAGATGTTCAGGTGGGAGGAAAGATGTTGAACATCTCCACATAGTCAGGTGGTTAGAAACATCTAGAACATCTCCAGATGTTCAGGTGGGAGGAAACGTCTAGAACATCTCCAGAAGTTCAGGTGGGAGGAAACATGTAAAACAGCTCCAGATGTTCAGGTCGGAGGAAAGATGTTGAACATCTCCACATAGTCAGGTGGTTAGAAACATCTAAAACATCTCCAGATGTTCCGGTGGAAGGAAACATCTAGAACATCTCCAGATGTTCAGGTGGGAGGAAACATCTAGGACTTCTCCAGATATTCAGGTGGGAGGAAACGTCTAGAACATCTCCACATATTCAGGTGAGAGGAAACATCTCGAACATCTCCAGATGTTCAGGTGGGAGGAAACATCTACAACTTCTCCAGATGTTCAGGTGGGAGGAAACGTCTAGAACATCTCCAGATGTTCAGGTGAGAGGAAACATCTAGAACATCCACAGATGTTCAGGTGAGAGGAAACATCTGAAACAGCTCCAGATGTTCAGGAGGGAGGAAACATCTAAAACAGCTCCAGATGTTCAGTAGGTAGGGAATGTCTGGAACAGTTCCAGATGTTCAGGTGAAAGGAAATATCGAAAACAGCTCCATATGTTCAGGACGGAGGAAACATATAAATCATCTCCAGATGTTCATATGGGAGGAAACATCTAAAACAGCTCCAGATGTTCAGGTGGGAGGAAATGTATGGAACATCTCCAGATGTTCAGGTGGGATTAAACATCTAGAACAGCTCCAGATGTTCAGGTGGGAGGAAACATCTTGAACATCTCCAGATGTTCAGGTGGGAAGATACATCTAGAACATCTGCAGATGTTCAGGTGGAAGGAAACATCTAGAACATCTCCAGATGTTCAAGTGGGAGGAAACTTCTAGAACATCTCCACATGTTCAGGTAGGAGGAAACTTCTAGAACATCTCCAGATGTTCAGGTGGGAAGAAACATCTAGAACAGTTCCAGATGTTCCCATGTGAGGAAACATCTAATATAGCTCCACATGTTCAGGTGGGAGGAAACATCTAGAACATCTCCAGATGTTCCGGTGGAATGAAACATCTAGAACATCTCCAGATGTTCAGGTGGGAGGAAACGTCTAGAACATCTCCAGATGTTCTGGGGGGAGGAAACGTCTAGAACATCTCCAGATGTTCAGGTGGGAGGAAACATCTGGAACATCTCCAGATGTTCAGGTGGGAGGAAACATCTAGAACATCTCCAGATGTTCAGTAGGGAGGATACGTCTGGAACTGTTCCAGGTTTTCAGGTGGGACGAAACATCTGGAACAGTTCCAGATGTTCAGGTGGGAGGAAATGTATGGAACATCTCCAGATGTTCAGGTGGGATTAAACATCTAGAACAGCTCCAGATGTTCAGGTGGGAGGAAACATCTATAACATCTCCAGATGTTCAGGTGGGAGGAAACATCTTTAACATCTCCAGATGTTCAGGTGGGAGGAAACATCTTGAACATCTCCAGATGTTCAGGTGGGAGGAAACATCTAGAGCAGCTCCAGATGTTCAGATGGGAGGAAACATCTAGAACATCTCCAGATGTTCAGGTGGGAGGAAATGTCTATAACAGCTCCAGATGTTCAGGTGGGAGGAAATATATGGAACATCTCCAGATGTTCAGTAGGGAGGATACGTCTGGAACTGTTCCAGGTTTTCAGGTGGGACGAAACATCTAGAACAGTTCCAGATGTTCCGGTGGAAGGAAACATCTAGAACATCTCCAGATGTTCCGGTGGAAGGAAACATCTAGAACATCTCCAGATGTTCAGGTGGGAGGATACATCTAGAACATCTCCAGATGTTCAGGTGGGAGAAAACGTCTAGAACATCTCCAGATGTTCAGGTGGGAGGAAACGTCTGGAACAGCTCCAGATGTTCAGGTGGGAGGAAACATCTAGAACAGCTCCAGATATTCAGGTGAGAGGAAACATCTAGAATATCTCCAGATGTTCAAGTGGCAGGAAACATCTAGAACATCTCCAGATGTTCAGGTGGGAGGAAACATCTAGAACAGTTCCAGATGTTCAGGTGGGAGGAAACTTCTAGAACATCTCCAGATTTTCAGGTGGGAGGAAACATCTTGAACATCTCCAGATGTTCAGGTGGGAAGAAAAATCTAGAACATGTGCAGATGTTCATGTGGGAGGAAACATCTAGAGCAGCTCCAGATGTTCAGGTGGGAGGAAACATCTAGAACAGTTCCAGATGTTCCCATGGGAGGAAACATCTAAAACAGCTCCACATGTTCAGGTGGGAGGAAACATCTAGAGCATCTCCAGATGTTCAGGTGGGAGGAAACATCTAGACATCTCAAGATGTTCAGGTGGGAGGAAACGTCTAGAACATCTCCAGAAGTTCAGGTGGGAGGACACATGTAAAACAGCTCCAGATGTTCAGTGGGGAGGAAACGTTTGGAACAGTTCAAGACGTTCAGGTGGGAGGAAACATCTAGAACAGCTCCAGATATTCAGGTGAGAGGAAACATCTAGAACATCTCCAGATGTTCAAGTGGGAGGAAACATCTAGAATATCTCCAGATGTTCAGGTGGGAGGAAACTTCTAGAACATCTCCACATGTTCAGGTGGGAGGAAACATCTAGAACAGTTCCAAATGTTCCCATGGGAGGAAACATCTAGAACATCTCCAGATGTTCAGGTGGAAGGAAACATCTAAAGCATCTCAAGATATTCAGGTGGGAGGAAACGTCTAGAACATCTCCAGATATTCAGGTGAGAGGAAACATCTAGAACATCTCCAGATGTTCAGGTGGGAGGAAACATCTTGAACATCTCCAGATGTTCAGGTGGGAGGAAACATCTTGAACATCTCCAGATGTTCAGGTGGGAGGAAACATCTAGAGCAGCTCCAGATGTTCAGATGGGAGGAAACATCTACAACATCTCCAGATGTTCAGGTGGGAGGAAATGTCTATAACAGCTCCAGATGTTCAGGTGGGAGGAAATATCTAGAACATCTCCAGATGTTCAGGTGGGAGGAAACGTCTAGAACATCTCCAGATGTTCAGGTGGGAGGAAACATCTAGAACATCTCCAGATGTTCAGTAGGGAGGATACGTCTGGAACTGTTCCAGGTTTTCAGGTGGGACGAAACATCTAGAACAGTTCCAGATGTTCAGGTGGGAGGAAAGATGTTGAACATCTCCACATTGTCAGGTGGTTAGAAACATCTAGAACATCTCCAGATGTTCCGGTGGAAGGAAACATCTAGAACATCTCCAGATGTTCAGGTGGGAGGATACATCTAGAACATCTCCAGATGTTCAGGTGGGAGAAAACATCTAGAACATCTCCAGATGTTCAGGTGGGAGGAAACGTCCAGAACATCTCCAGATGTTCTGGGGGGAGGAAACGTCTAGAACAGCTCCAGATGTTCAGGTGGGAGGAAACGTCTGGAACAGCTCCAGATGTTCAGGTGGGAGGAAACATCTAGAACAGCTCCAGATATTCAGGTGAGAGGAAACATCTAGAATATCTCCAGATGTTCAAGTGGCAGGAAACATCTAGAACATCTCCACATGTTCAGGTGGGAGGAAACATCTAGAACATCTCCAGATTTTCAGGTGGGAGGAAGCATCTTGAACATCTCCAGATGTTCAGGTGGGAAGAAACATCTAGAACATGTGCAGATGTTCATGTGGGAGGAAACATCTAGAGCAGCTCCAGATGTTCAGGTGGGAGGAAACATCTAGAACAGTTCCAGATGTTCCCATGGGAGGAAACGTCTGGAACAGCTCCAGATGTTCAGGTGGGAGGAAACATCTAGAACAGCTCCAGATATTCAGGTGAGAGGAAACATCTAGAACATCTCCAGATGTTCAAGTGGGAGGAAACATCTAGAATATCTCCAGATGTTCAGGTGGGAGGAAACTTCTAGAACATCTCCACATGTTCAGGTGGGAGGAAACATCTAGAACAGTTCCAAATGTTCCCATGGGAGGAAACATCGAGAACATCTCCAGATGTTCAGGTGGGAGGAAACGTCTAGAACATCTCCAGAAGTTCAGGTGGGAGGAAAGATGTTGAACATCTCCATATAGTCAGGTGGTTAGAAACATCTAGAACATCTCCAGATGTTCAGGTGGAAGGAAACATCTAAAACATCTCCAGATGTTAAGGTGGGAGGAAACATGTAGGACTTCTCAAGATATTCAGGTGGGAGGAAACGTCTAGAACATCTCCAGATATTCAGGTGAGAGGAAACATCTAGAACATCTCCAGATGTTCAGGTGGGAGGAAACATCTTCAACATCTCCAGATGTTCAGGTGGGAGGAAACGTCTGTAACAGCTCCAGATGTTCAGGTGGGAGGAAATGTCTGGAACAGCTCCAGATGTTCAGTTGGGAGGAAACGTGTGAAACATCTCCAGATGTTCAAGTGGGAGGAAACATGTAGGACTTCTCCAGATATTCAGGTGGGAGGAAACGTCTAGAACATCTCCAGATATTCAGGTGAGAGGAAACATCTAGAACATCTCCAGATGTTCAGGTGGGAGGAAACATCTTGAACATCTGCAGATGTTCAGGTGGGAGGAAACGTCTGTAACAGGTCCAGATGTTCAGGTGGGAGGAAACGTCTAGAACATCTCCAGATATTCAGGTGAGAGGAAACATCTAGAACATCTCCAGATGTTCAGGTGGGAGGAAACATCTTGAACATCTCCAGATGTTCAGGTGGGAGGAAACGTCTGTAACAGCTCCAGATTTTCAGGTGGGAGGAAACGTCTGGAACAGCTCCAGATGTTCAGGTGGGAGGAAACATCTAGAACAGCTCCAGATATTATGGTGAGAGGAAACATCTAGAACATCTCCAGATGTTCAAGTGGGAGGAAACATCTAGAACATCTCCAGATGTTCAGGTGGGAGGAAACATCTAGAACATCTCCAGATGTTAAGGTGGGAGGAAACATGTAGGACTTCTCAAGATATTCAGGTGGGAGGAAACGTCTAGAACATCTCCAGATATTCAGGTGAGAGGAAACATCTAGAACATCTCCAGATGTTCAGGTGGGAGGAAACATCTTCAACATCTCCAGATGTTCAGGTGGGAGGAAACGTCTGTAACAGCTCCAGATGTTCAGGTGGGAGGAAATGTCTGGAACAGCTCCAGATGTTCAGTTGGGAGGAAACGTGTGAAACATCTCCAGATGTTCAAGTGGGAGGAAACATGTAGGACTTCTCCAGATATTCAGGTGGGAGGAAACGTCTAGAACATCTCCAGATATTCAGGTGAGAGGAAACATCTAGAACATCTCCAGATGTTCAGGTGGGAGGAAACATCTAGAACATCTCCAGATGTTCAGGTGGGAGGAAACATCTAGAACAGTTCCAGATGTTCAGGTGGGAGGAAACTTCTAGAACATCTCCAGATTTTCAGGTGGGAGGAAACATCTTGAACATCTCCAGATGTTCAGGTGGGAAGAAACATCTAGAACATGTGCAGATGTTCAGGTGGAAGGAAACATCTAGAGCAGCTCCAGATGTTCAGGTGGGAGGAAACATCTAGAACAGTTCCAGATGTTCCCATGGGAGGAAACATCTAAAACAGCTCCACATGTTCAGGTGGGAGGAAACATCTAGAACATCTCCAGATGTTCAGGTGGGAGGAAACGTCTAGAACATCTCCAGAAGTTCAGGTGGAAGGACACATGTAAAACAGCTCCAGATGTTCAGTGGGGAGGAAACGTTTGGAACAGTTCAAGACGTTCAGGTGGGAGGAAACATCTAGAACAGCTCCAGATATTCAGGTGAGAGGAAACATCTAGAACATCTCCAGATGTTCAAGTGGGAGGAAACATCTAGAATATCTCCAGATGTTCAGGTGGGAGGAAACTTCTAGAACATCTCCACATGTTCAGGTGGGAGGAAACATCGAGAACATCTCCAGATGTTCAGGTGGGAGGAAACGTCTAGAACATCTCCAGAAGTTAAGTGGGAGGAAAGATGTTGAACATCTCCACATAGTCAGGTGGTTAGAAACATCTAGAACATCTCCAGATGTTCCGGTGGAAGGAAACATCTAGAACATCTCCAGATGTTCAGGTGGGAGGAAACATGTAGGACTTCTCCAGATATTCAGGTAGGAGGAAACGTCTAGAACAGCTCCAGATGTTCAGGTGGGAGGAAACATCTAGAACAGCTCCAGATATTCAGGTGAGAGGAAACATCTAGAACATCTCCAGATGTTCAAGTGGGAGGAAACATCTAGAATATCTCCAGATGTTCAGGTGGGAGGAAACTTCTAGAACATCTCCACATGTTCAGGTGGGAGGAAACATCTAGAACAGTTCCAAATGTTCCCATGGGAGGAAACATCGAGAACATCTCCAGATGTTCAGGTGGGAGGAAACGTCTAGAACATCTCCAGAAGTTCAGGTGGGAGGAAAGATGTTGAACATCTCCATATAGTCAGGTGGTTAGAAACATCTAGAACATCTCCAGATGTTCAGGTGGAAGGACACATCTAAAACATCTCCAGATGTTAAGGTGGGAGGAAACATGTAGGACTTCTCAAGATATTCAGGTGGGAGGAAACGTCTAGAACATCTCCAGATATTCAGGTGAGAGGAAACATCTAGAACATCTCCAGATGTTCAGGTGGGAGGAAACATCTTCAACATCTCCAGATGTTCAGGTGGGAGGAAACGTCTGTAACAGCTCCAGATGTTCAGGTGGGAGGAAATGTCTGGAACAGCTCCAGATGTTCAGTTGGGAGGAAACGTGTGAAACATCTCCAGATGTTCAAGTGGGAGGAAACATGTAGGACTTCTCCAGATATTCAGGTGGGAGGAAACGTCTAGAACATCTCCAGATATTCAGGTGAGAGGAAACATCTAGAACATCTCCAGATGTTCAGGTGGGAGGAAACATCTTGAACATCTGCAGATGTTCAGGTGGGAGGAAACGTCTGTAACAGGTCCAGATGTTCAGGTGGGAGGAAACGTCTAGAACATCTCCAGATATTCAGGTGAGAGGAAACATCTAGAACATCTCCAGATGTTCAGGTGGGAGGAAACATCTTGAACATCTCCAGATGTTCAGGTGGGAGGAAACGTCTGTAACAGCTCCAGATTTTCAGGTGGGAGGAAACGTCTGGAACAGCTCCAGATGTTCAGGTGGGAGGAAACATCTAGAACAGCTCCAGATATTATGGTGAGAGGAAACATCTAGAACATCTCCAGATGTTCAAGTGGGAGGAAACATCTAGAACATCTCCAGATGTTCAGGTGGGAGGAAACATCTAAAACATCTCCAGATGTTAAGGTGGGAGGATACATGTAGGACTTCTCAAGATATTCAGGTGGGAGGAAACGTCTAGAACATCTCCAGATATTCAGGTGAGAGGAAACATCTAGAACATCTCCAGATGTTCAGGTGGGAGGAAACATCTTCAACATCTCCAGATGTTCAGGTGGGAGGAAACGTCTGTAACAGCTCCAGATGTTCAGGTGGGAGGAAATGTCTGGAACAGCTCCAGATGTTCAGTTGGGAGGAAACGTGTGAAACATCTCCAGATGTTCAAGTGGGAGGAAACATGTAGGACTTCTCCAGATATTCAGGTGGGAGGAAACGTCTAGAACATCTCCAGATATTCAGGTGAGAGGAAACATCTAGAACATCTCCAGATGTTCAGGTGGGAGGAAACATCTTGAACATCTGCAGATGTTCAGGTGGGAGGAAACGTCTGTAACAGGTCCAGATGTTCAGGTGGGAGGAAACGTCTAGAACATCTCCAGATATTCAGGTGAGAGGAAACATCTAGAACATCTCCAGATGTTCAGGTGGGAGGAAACATCTTGAACATCTCCAGATGTTCAGGTGGGAGGAAACGTCTGTAACAGCTCCAGATTTTCAGGTGGGAGGAAACGTCTGGAACAGCTCCAGATGTTCAGGTGGGAGGAAACATCTATAACAGCTCCAGATATTATGGTGAGAGGAAACATCTAGAACATCTCCAGATGTTCAAGTGGGAGGAAACATCTAGAACATCTCCAGATGTTCAGGTGGGAGGAAACATCTAGAACAGTTCCAGATGTTCAGGTGGGAGGAAACTTCTAGAACATCTCCAGATTTTCAGGTGGGAGGAAACATCTTGAACATCTCCAGATGTTCAGGTGGGAAGAAACATCTAGAACATGTGCAGATGTTCAGGTGGAAGGAAACATCTAGAGCAGCTCCAGATGTTCAGGTGGGAGGAAACATCTAGAACAGTTCCAGATGTTCCCATGGGAGGAAACATCTAAAACAGCTCCACATGTTCAGGTGGGAGGAAACATCTAGAACATCTCCAGATGTTCAGGTGGGAGGAAACGTCTAGAACATCTCCAGAAGTTCAGGTGGGAGGACACATGTAAAACAGCTCCAGATGTTCAGTGGGGAGGAAACGTTTGGAACAGTTCAAGACGTTCAGGTGGGAGGAAACATCTAGAACAGCTCCAGATATTCAGGTGAGAGGAAACATCTAGAACATCTCCAGATGTTCAAGTGGGAGGAAACATCTAGAATATCTCCAGATGTTCAGGTGGGAGGAAACTTCTAGAACATCTCCACATGTTCAGGTGGGAGGAAACATCGAGAACATCTCCAGATGTTCAGGTGGGAGGAAACGTCTAGAACATCTCCAGAAGTTAAGTGGGAGGAAAGATGTTGAACATCTCCACATAGTCAGGTGGTTAGAAACATCTAGAACATCTCCAGATGTTCCGGTGGAAGGAAACATCTAGAACATCTCCAGATGTTCAGGTGGGAGGAAACATGTAGGACTTCTCCAGATATTCAGGTAGGAGGAAACGTCTAGAACATATCCAGATATTCAGGTGAGAGGAAACATCTAGAACATCTCCAGATGTTCAGGTGGGAGGAAACATCTTGAACATCTCCAGATGTTCAGGTGGGAGGAAACGTCTGTAACAACTCCAGATGTTCAGGTGGGAGGAAACATCTAGAACAGCTCCAGATGTTCAGGTGGGAGGAAACATCTAGATCATCTCCAGATGTTCAGGTGGGAGGAAATATCTTGAAAATCTCCAGATGTTCAGGTGGGAGAAAACATCTAGAACATCTCCAGATGTTCAGGTGGGAGGAAATATCTTGAAAATCTCCAGATGTTCAGGTGGGAGGAAACGTCTAGAACATCTCAAGATGTTCAGGGGGGAGGAAACGTCTAGAACATCTCCAGATGTTCAGGTGGGAGGAAACGTCTAGAACATCTCAAGGTATTCAAGTGGGAGGAAACATCTAGAACATCTCCAGATGTTCAGATGGGAGGAAACTTCTTGAACATCTCGACATGTTCAGGTGGGAGGAAACATCTAGAACAGTTCCAGATGTTCCCATGGGAGGAAACATCTAAAACAGCTCCACATGTTCAGGTGGGAGAAAACATCAAGAACATCTCCAGATGTTCAGGTGGGAGGAAACATCTAGAACAGTTCCAAATGTTCCCATGGGAGGAAACGTCTAGAACATCTCCAGATATTCAGGTGAGAGGAAACATCTCGAACATCTCCAGATGTTCAGGTGGGAGGAAACATCTAGAACATCTCCAGATGTTCAGTAGGGAGGATACGTCTGGAACTGTTCCAGGTTTTCAGGTGGGACGAAACATCTAGAACAGTTCCAGATGTCCAGTAGGGAGGATACGTCTGGACCTGTTCCAGCTTTTCAGGTGGGACGAAACATCTAGAACAGTTCCAGATGTTCAGGTGGGAGGAAACATCTAGAACATCTCCAGATGTTCAGGTGGGAGGAAATGTCTATAACAGCTCCAGATGTTCAGGTGGGAGGAAATATCTAGAACATCTCCAGATGTTCAGGTGGGAGGAAACGTCTAGAACATGTCCAGATGTTCAGGTGGGAGGAAACATCTAGAACATCTCCAGATGTTCAGTAGGGAGGATACGTCTGGAACTGTTCCAGGTTTTCAGGTGGGACGAAACATCTAGAACATTTCCAGATGTTCAGGTGGGAGGAAAGATGTTGAACATCTCCACATAGTCAGGTGGTTAGAAACATCTAGAACATCTCCAGATGTTCCGGTGGAAGGAAACATCTAGAACATCTCCAGATGTTCAGGTGGGAGGAAACATCTAGAACTTCTCCAGATGTTCAGGTGGGAGGAAACATCTAGAACAGTTCCAGTTGTTCCCATGGGAGGAAACGTCTAGAACATCTCCAGAAGTTCAGGTGGGAGGAAACATGTAAAACAGCTCCAGATGTTCAGGTGGGAGGAAACATCTAGAACATCTCCAGATGTTCAGTAGGGAGGATACGTCTGGAACTGTTCCAGGTTTTCAGGTGGGACGAAACATCTAGAACAGTTCCAGATGTTCAGTAGGGAGGATACGTCTGGAACTGTTCCAGGTTTTCAGGTGGGACGAAACATCTAGAACAGTTCCAGATGTTCAGGTGGGAGGAAACTTCTAGAACATTTCCAGATGTTCAGGTGGGAGGAAATGTCTATAACAGCTCCAGATGTTCAGGTGGGAGGAAATATCTAGAACATCTCCAGATGTTCAGGTGGGAGGAAACGTCTAGAACATCTCCAGATATTCAGGTGAGAGGAAACATCTAGAACATCTCCAGATGTTCAGGTGGGAGGAAACATCTTGAACATCTCCAGATGTTCAGGTGGGAGGAAACGTCTGTAACAGCTCCAGATTTTCAGGTGGGAGGAAACGTCTGGAACAGCTCCAGATGTTCAGGTGGGAGGAAACATCTAGAACAGCTCCAGATATTCAGGTGAGAGGAAACATCTAGAACATCTCCAGATGTTCAAGTGGGAGGAAACATCTAGAACATCTCCAGATGTTCAGGTGGGAGGAAACATCTAGAACAGTTCCAGATGTTCAGGTGGGAGGAAACTTCTAGAACATCTCCAGATTTTCAGGTGGGAGGAAACATCTTGAACATCTCCAAATGTTCAGGTGGGAAGAAAAATCTAGAACATGTGCAGATGTTCATGTGGGAGGAAACATCTAGAACATCTCCAGATGTTCAGGTGGGAGGAAACATCTTGAACATCTCCAGATGTTCAGGTGGGAGGAAACGTCTGTAACAGCTCCAGATGTTCAGGTGGGAGGAAACATCTAGAACAGCTCCAGATGTTCAGGTGGGAGGAAACATCTAGATCTTCTCCAGATGTTCAGGTGGGAGGAAATATCTTGAAAATCTCCAGATGTTCAGGTGGGAGAAAACATCTGGAACATCTCCAGATGTTCAGGTGGGAGGAAACATCTAGAACATCTCAAGATGTTCAGGGGGGAGGAAACGTCTAGAACATCTCCAGATGTTCAGGTGGGAGGAAACATCTGGAACAGCTCCAGATGTTCAGGTGGGAGGAAACTTCTAGAACAGCTCCAGATATTCAGGTTTAAGGAAACGTCTAGAACATCTCAAGGTATTCAAGTGGGAGGAAACATCTAGAACATCTCCAGATGTTCAGATGGGAGGAAACATCTAGAACATCTCCACATGTTCAGGTGGGAGGACACATGTAAAACAGCTTCAGATGTTCAGTGGGGAGGAAACGTTTGGAACAGTTCAAGACGTTCAGGTGGGAGGAAACATCTAGAACAGCTCCAGATGTTCAGGTGAGAGGAAACATCTAGAATATCTCCAGATTTTCCCATGGGAGGAAACATCTAGAACATCTCCAGATGTTCAGGTGGGAGGAAACGTCTAGAACATCTCCAGAAGTTCAGGTAGGAGGAAACATGTAAAACAGCTCCAGATGTTCAGGTGGGAGGAAAGATGTTGAACATCTCCACATAGTCAGGTGGTTAGAAACATCTAGAACATCTCCAGATGTTCCGGTGGAAGGAAAAATCTAGAACATCTCCAGATGTTCAGGTGGGAGGAAACATCTAGGACTTCTCCAGATATTCAGGTGGGAGGAAACGTCTAGAACATCTCCAGATATTCAGGTGGGAGGAAACATGTAAAACAGCTCCAGATGTTCAGGTGGGAGGAAAGATGTTGAACATCTCCACATAGTCAGGTGGTTAGAAACATCTAGAACATCTCCAGATGTTCCGGTGGAAGGAAACATCTAGAACATCTCCAGATGTTCAGGTGGGAGGAAACATCTAGGACTTCTCCAGATATTCAGGTGGGAGGAAACGTCTAGAACATCTCCAGATATTCAGGTGAGTGGAAACATCTAGAACATCTCCAGATGTTCAGATGGGAGGAAACATCTTGAACATCTCCAGATGTTCAGGTGGGAGGAAACGTCTGTAACAGCTCCAGATGTTCAGGTGGGAGGAAACATCTAGAACAGCTCCAGATGTTCAGGTGGGAGGAAACATCTAGATCATCTCCAGATGTTCAGGTGGGAGGAAACATCTTGAACATCTCCAGATGTTCAGGTGGGAGAAAACATCTGGAACATCTCCAGATGTTCAGGTGGGAGAAAACGTCTAGAACATCTCAAGATGTTCAGGGGGGAGGAAACATCTAGAACATCTCCAAATGTTCAGGTGGGAGGAAACATCTGGAACAGCTCCAGATGTTCAGGTGGGAGGAAACATCTAGAACAGCTCCAGATATTCAGGTGAGAGGAAATGTCTAGAACATCTCCAGATGTTCAAGTGGGAGGAAACATCTAGAAGATCTCCAGATGTTCAGGTGGGAGGAAACTTCTAGAACATCTCCACATGTTCAGGTGGGAGGAAACATCTAGAACATCTGCAGATGTTCAGGTGGAAGGAAACGTCTAGAACATCTCCAGAAGTTCAGGTGGGAGGACACATGTAAAACAGCTCCAGATGTTCAGTGGGGAGGAAACGTTTGGAACAGTTCAAGACGTTCAGGTGGGAGGAAACATCTAGAACAGCTCCAGATATTCAGGTGAGAGGAAACGTCTAGAACATCTCCAGATGTTCAAGTGGGAGGAAACATCTAGAATATCTCCAGATGTTCAGGTGGGAGGAAACTTCTAGAACATCTCCACATGTTCAGGTGGGAGGAAACATCTAGAACAGTTCCAAATGTTCCCATGGGAGGAAACATCGAGAACATCTCCAGAAGTTCAGGTGGGAGGAAAGATGTTGAACATCTCCACATAGTCAGGTGGTTAGACACATCTAGAACATCTCCAGATGTTCAGGTGGAAGGAAACATCTAAAACATCTCCAGATGTTAAGGTGGGAGGAAACATGTAGGACTTCTCAAGATATTCAGGTGGGAGGAAACGTCTAGAACATCTCCAGATATTCAGGTGAGAGGAAACATCTAGAACATCTCCAGATGTTCAGGTGGGAGGAAACATCTTGAACATCTCCAGATGTTCAGGTCGGAGGAAACGTCTGTAAAGGCTCCAGATGTTCAGGTGGGAGGAAACGTCTGGAACAGCTCCAGATGTTCAGGTGGGAGGAAACGTGTAAAACATCTCCAGATGTTCAAGTGGGAGGAAAC
Organism: Telmatherina bonti; assembly: GCF_933228915.1. Classification (NCBI taxonomy): domain Eukaryota; kingdom Metazoa; phylum Chordata; class Actinopteri; order Atheriniformes; family Telmatherinidae; genus Telmatherina; species Telmatherina bonti. Next base: position 1,910,216 of record NC_136633.1, read on the forward strand.
ATGTAGGACTTCTCAAGATATTCAGGTGGGAGGAAACGTCTAGAACATCTCCAGATATTCAGGTGAGAGGAAACATCTAGAACATCTCCAGATGTTCAGGTGGGAGGAAACATCTTGAACATCTCCAGATGATCAGGTGGGAGGAAACGTCTGTAACAGGTCCAGATGTTCAGGAGGGAGGAAACATCTAAAACAGCTCCAGATGTTCAGTAGGTAGGGAATGTCTGGAACAGTTCCAGATGTTCAGGTGAAAGGAAATATCGAAAACAGCTCCATATGTTCAGGACGGAGTAAACATATAAATCATCTCCAGATGTCCATATGGGAGGAAACATCTAAAACAGCTCCAGATGTTCAGGTGGGAGGAAATGTATGGAACATCTCCAGATGTTCAGGTGGGAGGAAACATCTTGAACATCTCCAGATGTTCAGGTGGGAAGATACATCTAGAACATCTGCAGATGTTCAGGTGGAAGGAAACATCTAGAGCAGCTCCAGATGTTCAGGTGGGAGGAAACGTCTAGAACATCTCCAGATGTTCAGGTGGGAGGAAACATCTAGAACATCTCCAGATGTTCAGGTGGGAGGATACGTCTGGAAATGTTACAGGTTTTCAGGTGGGATGAAACATCTAGAACAGTTCCAGATGTTCAGGTGGGAGGAAAGATGTTGAACATCTCCACATAGTCAGGTGGTTAGACACATCTAGAACATCTCCAGATGTTCCGGTGGAATGAAACATCTAGAACATCTCCAGATGTTCAGGTGGGAGGAAACATCTAGAACTTCTCCAGATGTTCAGGTGGGAGGAAACGTCTAGTACATCTCCAGATGTTCAGGTGGGAGGAAACATCTAGAACATCTCCAGATGTTCAGGTGGGAGAAAACATCTAGAACATCTCCAGATGTTCAGGTGGGAGGAAACGTCTAGAACATCTCCAGATGTTCTGGGGGGAGGAAACGTCTAGAACATCTCCAGATGTTCAGGTGGGAGGAAACATCTGGAACATCTCCAGATGTTCAGGTGGGAGGAAACATCTAGAACATCTCCAGATGTTCAGTAGGGAGGATACGTCTGGAACTGTTCCAGGTTTTCAGGTGGGACGAAACATCTGGAACAGTTCCAGATGTTCAGGTGGGAGGAAATGTATGGAACATCTCCAGATGTTCAGGTGGGATTAAACATCTAGAACAGCTCCAGATGTTCAGGTGGGAGGAAACATCAAGAACATCTCCAGATTTTCAGGTGGGAGGAAACATCTGGAACTGTTCCAGATTTTCAGGTGGGACGAAACATCTAGAACAGTTCCAGATGTTCACGTGGGAGGAAACGTGTTGAACATCTCCAGATATTCAGGTGGTTGGAAAGAAGTAGAACATCTCGAGATGTTCAGGTGGAAGGAAACATCTTGAACATCTCCAGATGTTCAGGTGGGAAGAAACATCTAGAACATCTGCAGATGTTCAGGTGGAAGGAAACATCTAGAGCAGCTCCAGATGTTCATGTGGGAGGAAACGTCTAGAACATCTCCAGATGTTCAGGTGGGAGGAAACATCTGGAACATCTCCAGATGTTCAGTAGGGAGGATACGTCTGGAGATGTTCCAGGTTTTAAGGTGGGACGAAACATTCTAGAACAGTTCCAGATGTTCAGGTGGGAGGAAAGATGTTGAACATCTCCACATAGTCAGGTGGTTAGACACATCTAGAACATCTCCAGATGTTCCGGTGGAATGAAACATCTAGAACATCTCCAGATGTTCAGGTGGGAGGAAACATCTAGAACTTCTCCAGATGTTCGGGTGGGAGGAAACGTCTAGAACATCTCCAGATGTTCAGGTGGGAGGAAACATCTAGAACATCTCCAGATGTTCAGGTGGGAGAAAACATCTAGAACATCTCCAGATGTTCAGGTGGGAGGAAACGTCTAGAACATCTCCAGATGTTCTGGGGGGAGGAAACATCTAGAACATCTCCAGATGTTCAGGTGGGAGGAAACGTCTGGAACAGCTCCAGATGTTCAGGTGGGAGGAAACATCTAGAACAGCTCCAGATATTCAGGTGAGAGGAAACATCTAGAACATCTCCAGATGTTCAAGTGGGAGGAAACATCTAGAACATCTCCAGATGTTCAGGTGGGAGGAAACATCTAGAACAGTTCCAGATGTTCAGGTGGGAGGAAACTTCTAGAACATCTCCAGATGTTCAGGTGGGAGGAAACATCTTTAACATCTCCAGATGTTCAGGTGAGAGGAAACATCTTGAACATCTCCAGATGTTCAGGTGGGAGGAAACATCTAGAGCAGCTCCAGATGTTCAGATGGGAGGAAACATCTAGAACATCTCCAGATGTTCAGGTGGGAGGAAATGTCTATAACAGCTCCAGATGTTCAGGTGGGAGGAAATATCTAGAACATCTCCAGATGTTCAGGTGGGAGGAAACGTCTAGAACATCTCCAGATGTTCAGGTGGGAGGAAACATCTAGAACATCTCCAGATGTTCAGTAGGGAGGATACGTCTGGAACTTTTCCAGGTTTTCAGGTGGGACGAAACATCTAGAACAGTTCCAGATGTTCAGGTGGGAGGAAAGATGTTGAACATCTCCACATAGTCAGGTGGAATGAAACATCTAGAACATCTCCAGATGTTCCGGTGGAAGGAAACATCTAGAACATCTCCAGATGTTCAGGTGGGAGGATACATCTAGAACATCTCCAGATTTTCAGGTGGGAGAAAACATCGAGAACATCTCCAGATGTTCAGGTGGGAGGAAACGTCCAGAACATCTCCAGATGTTCTGGGGGGAGGAAACGTCTAGAAAATCTCCAGATGTTCAGGTGGGAGGAAACGTCTGGAAAAGCTCCAGATGTTCAGGTGGGAGGAAACATCTAGAACAGCTCCAGATATTCACGTGAGAGGAAACATCTAGAATATCTCCAGATGTTCAAGTGGCAGGAAACATCTAGAACATCTCCAGATGTTCAGGTGGGAGGAAACATCTAGAACAGTTCCAGATGTTCAGGTGGGAGGAAACTTCTAGAACATCTCCAGATTTTCAGGTGGGAGGAAACTTCTAGAACATCTCCAGATTTTCAGGTGGGAAGACAAATCTAAAACATGTGCAGATGTTCATGTGGGAGGAAACATCTAGAGCAGCTCCAGATGTTCAGGTGGGAGGAAACATCTAGAACAGTTCCAGAATTTCCCATGGGAGGAAACATCTAAAACAGCTCCACATGTTCAGGTGGGAGGAAACATCTAGAGCATCTCCAGATGTTCAGGTGGGAGGAAACGTCTAGAACATCTCCAGAAGTTCAGGTGGGAGGACACATGTAAAACAGCTCCAGATGTTCAGTGGGGAGGAAACGTTTGGAACAGTTCAAGACGTTCAGGTGGGAGGAAACATCTAGAACAGCTCCAGATATTCAGGTGAGAGGAAACATCTAGAACATCTCCAGATGTTCAAGTGGGAGGAAACATCTAGAATATCTCCAGATGTTCAGGTGGGAGGAAACTTCTAGAACATCTCCACATGTTCAGGTGGGAGGAAACATCTCGAACAGTTCCAAATGTTCCCATGGGAGGAAACATCGAGAACATCTCCAGATGTTCAGGTGGGAGGAAACGTCTAGAACATCTCCAGAAGTTCAGGTGGGAGGAGAGATGTTGAACATCTCCACATAGTCAGGTGGTTAGAAACATCTAGAACATCTCCAGATGTTCAGGTGGAAGGAAACATCTAAAACATCTCCAGATGTTAAGGTGGGAGGAAACATGTAGGACTTCTCAAGATATTCAGGTGGGAGGAAACGTCTAGAACATCTCCAGATATTCAGGTGAGAGGAAACATCTCGAACATCTCCAGATGTTCAGGTGGGAGGAAACATCTTGAACATCTCCAGATGTTCAGGTCGGAGGAAACGTCTGTAACAGCTCCAGATGTTCAGGTGGGAGGAAACGTCTGGAACAGCTCCAGATGTTCAGGTGGGAGGAAACGTGTAAAACATCTCCAGATGTTCAAGTGGGAGGAAACATGTAGGACTTCTCCAGATATTCAGGTGGGAGGAAATGTCTAGAACATCTCCAGATATTCAGGTGAGAGGAAACATCTAGAACATCTCCAGATGTTCAGGTGGGAGGAAACATCTTGAACATCTCCAGATGATCAGGTGGGAGGAAACGTCTATAACAGGTCCAGATGTTCAGGTGGGAGGAAACGTCTAGAACATCTCCAGATATTCAGGTGAGAGGAAACATCTAGAACATCTCCAGATGTTCAGGTGGGAGGAAACGTCTAGAACATCTCCAGATGTTCTGGGGGGAGGAAACATCTAGAACATCTCCAGATGTTCAGGTGGGAGGAAACGTCTGGAACAGCTCCAGATGTTCAGGTGGGAGGAAACATCTAGAACAGCTCCAGATATTCAGGTGAGAGGAAACATCTAGAACCTCTCCAGATGTTCAAGTGGGAGGAAACATCTAGAACATCTCCAGATGTTCAGGTGGGAGGAAACATCTAGAACAGTTCCAGATGTTCAGGTGGGAGGAAACTTCTAGAACATCTCCAGATGTTCAGGTGGGAGGAAACATCTTTAACATCTCCAGATGTTCAGGTGAGAGGAAACATCTTGAACATCTCCAGATGTTCAGGTGGGAGGAAACATCTAGAGCAGCTCCAGATGTTCAGATGGGAGGAAACATCTAGAACATCTCCAGATGTTCAGGTGGGAGGAAATGTCTATAACAGCTCCAGATGTTCAGGTGGGAGGAAATATCTAGAACATCTCCAGATGTTCAGGTGGGAGGAAACGTCTAGAACATCTCCAGATGTTCAGGTGGGAGGAAACATCTAGAACATCTCCAGATGTTCAGTAGGGAGGATACGTCTGGAACTTTTCCAGGTTTTCAGGTGGGACGAAACATCTAGAACAGTTCCAGATGTTCAGGTGGGAGGAAAGATGTTGAACATCTCCACATAGTCAGGTGGAATGAAACATCTAGAACATCTCCAGATGTTCCGTGGGAAGGAAACATCTAGAACATCTCCAGATGTTCAGATGGGAGGATACATCTAGAACATCTCCAGATGTTCAGGTGGGAGAAAACATCTAGAACATCTCCAGATGTTCAGGTGGGAGGAAACGTCTAGAACATCTCCAGATGTTCAGGTGGGAGGAAACGTCTGGAACAGCTCCAGATATTCAGGTGAGAGGAAACATCTAGAATATCTCCAGATGTTCAAGTGGCAGGAAACATCTAGAACATCTCCAGATGTTCAGGTGGGAGGAAACATCTAGAACAGTTCCAGATGTTCAGGTGGGAGGAAACTTCTAGAACATCTCCAGATTTTCAGGTGGGAAGAAAAATCTAGAACATGTGCAGATGTTCATGTGGGAGGAAACATCTAGAGCAGCTCCAGATGTTCAGGTGGGAGGAAACTTCTAGAACAGTTCCAGATGTTCAGGTGGGAGGAAACTTCTAGAACATCTCCAGATTTTCAGGTGGGAAGAAAAATCTAGAACATGTGCAGATGTTCATGTGGGAGGAAACATCTAGAGCAGCTCCAGATGTTCAGGTGGGAGGAAACATCTAGAACAGTTCCAGATGTTCCCATGGGAGGAAACATCTAAAACAGCTCCACATGTTCAGGTGGGAGGAAACATCTAGAGCATCTCCAGATGTTCAGGTGGGAGGAAACGTCTAGAACATCTCAAGAAGTTCAGGTGGGAGGACACATGTAAAACAGCTCCAGATGTTCAGTGGGGAGGAAACGTTTGGAACAGTTCAAGACGTTCAGGTGGGAGGAAACATCTAGAACAGCTCCAGATATTCAGGTGAGAGGAAACATCTAGAACATCTCCAGATGTTCAAGTGGGAGGAAACATCTAGAATATCTCCAGATGTTCAGGTGGGAGGAAACTTCTAGAACATCTCCACATGTTCAGGTGGGAGGAAACATCTAGAACAGTTCCAAATGTTCCCATGGGAGGAAACATCGAGAACATCTCCAGATGTTCAGGTGGGAGGAAACGTCTAGAACATCTCCAGAAGTTCAGGTGGGAGGAGAGATGTTGAACATCTCCACATAGTCAGGTGGTTAGAAACATCTAGAACATCTCCAGATGTTCAGGTGGAAGGAAACATCTAAAACATCTCCAGATGTTAAGGTGGGAGGAAACATGTAGGACTTCTCAAGATATTCAGGTGGGAGGAAACGTCTAGAACATCTCCAGATATTCAGGTGAGAGGAAACATCTAGAACATCTCCAGATGTTCAGGTGGGAGGAAACATCTTGAACATCTCCAGATGTTCAGGTCGGAGGAAACGTCTGTAACAGCTCCAGATGTTCAGGTGGGAGGAAACGTCTGGAACAGCTCCAGATGTTCAGGTGGGAGGAAACGTGTAAAACATCTCCAGATGTTCAAGTGGGAGGAAACATGTAGGACTTCTCCAGATATTCAGGTGGGAGGAAACGTCTAGAACATCTCCAGATATTCAGGTGAGAGGAAACGTCTGTAACAGGTCCAGATGTTCAGGTGGGAGGAAACGTCTAGAACATCTCCAGATATTCAGGTGAGAGGAAACATCTAGAACATCTCCAGATGTTCAGGTGGGAGGAAACATCTTGAACATCTCCAGATGTTCAGGTGGGAGGAAACGTCTGTAACAGCTCCAGATGTTCAGGTGGGAGGAAAAGTCTGGAACAGCTCCAGATGTTCAGGTGGGAGGAAACATCTAGAAATGCTCCAGATATTCAGGTGAGAGGAAACATCTTGAACATCTCCAGATGTTCAAGTGGGAGGAAACATCTCGAACATCTCCAGATGTTCAGGTGGGAGGAAACATCTAGAACAGTTCCAGATGTTCAGGTGGGAGGAAACTTCTAGAACATCTCCAGATTTTCAGGCGGGAGGAAACATCTTGAACATCTCCAGATGTTCAGGTGGGAAGAAACATCTAGAACATGTGCAGATGTTCAGGTGGAAGGAAACATCTAGAGCAGCTCCAGATGTTAAGGTGGGAGGAAACGTCTAGAACATCTCCAGATGTTCAGGTGGGAGGAAATATCTTGAAAATCTCCAGATGTTCAGGTGGGAGAAAACATCTGGAACATCTCCAGACGTTCAGGTGGGAGGAAACGTCTAGAACATCTCCAGATGTTCAGGGGGGAGGAAACGTCTAGAACATCTCCAGATGTTCAGGTGGGAGGAAACACCTGGAACAGCTCCAGATGTTCAGGTGGGAGGAAACGTCTAGAACAGCTCCAGATATTCAGGTGAAAGGAAACGTCTAGAACATCTCAAGGTATTCAAGAGGGAGGAAACATCTAGAACATCTCCAGATGTTCAGGTGGGATTAAACTTCTAGAACATCTCCACATGTTCAGGTGGGAGGAAACATCTAGAACAGTTCCAGATGTTCCCATGGGAGGAAACATCTAAAACAGCTCCACATGTTCAGGTGGGAGAAAACATCAAGAACATCTCCAGATGTTCAGGTGGGAGGAAACATCTAGAACATCTGCAGATGTTCAGGTGGAAGGAAACGTCTAGAACATCTCCAGAAGTTCAGGTGGGAGGACACATGTAAAACAGCTCCAGATGTTCAGGTGAGAGGAAACATCTAGAACATCTCCAGATGTTCAAGTGGGAGGAAACATCTAGAATATCTCCAGATGTTCCCATGGGAGGAAACATCTAGAACATCTCCAGATGTTCAGGTGGGAGGAAACGTTTGGAACAGTTCAAGACGTTCAGGTGGGAGGAAACATCTAGAATAGCTCCAGATGTTCAGGTGAGAGGAAACATCTAGAACATCTCCAGATGTTCAAGTGGGAGGAAACATCTAGAATATCTCCAGATGTTCCCATGGGAGGAAACATCTAGAACATCTCCAGATGTTCAGGTGGGAGGAAACGTCTAGAACATCTCCAGAAGTTCAGGTAGGAGGAAACATGTAAAACAGCTCCAGATGTTCAGGTGGGAGGAAAGATGTTGAACATCTCCACATAGTCAGGTGGTTAGACACATCTAGAACATCTCCAGATGTTCCGGTGGAAGGAAAAATCTAGAACATCTCCAGATGTTCAGGTGGGAGGAAACATCTAGGACTTCTCCAGATATTCAGGTGGGAGGAAACGTCTAGAACATCTCCAGATATTCAGGTGGGAGGAAACATGTAAAACAGCTCCAGATGTTCAGGTGGGAGGAAAGATGTTGAACATCTACACATAGTCAGGTGGTTAGAAACATCTAGAACATCTCCAGATGTTCCGGTGGAAGGAAACATCTAGAACATCTCCAGATGTTCAGGTGGGAGGAAACATCTAGGACTTCTCCAGATATTCAGGTGGGAGGAACCGTCTAGAACATCTCCAGATATTCAGGTGAGAGGAAACATCTAGAACATCTCCAGATGTTCAGGTGGGAGGAAACATCTTGAACATCTCCAGATGTTCAGGTGGGAGGAAACGTCTGTAAAAGCTCCAGATGTTCAGGTGGGAGGAAACATCTGGAACAGCTCCAGATGTTCAGGTGGGAGGAAACATCTAGATCATCTCCAGATGTTCAGGTGGGAGGAAACATCTTGAACATCTCCAGATGTTCAGGTGGGAGAAAACATCTGGAACATCTCCAGATGTTCAGGTGGGAGAAAACGTCTAGAACATCTCAAGATGTTCAGGGGGGAGGAAACGTCTAGAACATCTCCAAATGTTCAGGTGGGAGGAAACATCTGGAACAGCTCCAGATGTTCAGGTGGGAGGAAACATCTAGAACAGCTCCAGATATTCAGGTGAGAGGAAACGTCTAGAACATCTCCAGATGTTCAAGTGGGAGGAAACATCTAGAAGATCTCCAGATGTTCAGGTGGGAGGAAACTTCTAGAACATCTCCACATGTTCAGGTGGGAGGAAACATCTAGAACATCTGCAGATGTTCAGGTGGAAGGAAACGTCTAGAACATCTCCAGAAATTCAGGTGGGAGGACACATGTAAAACAGCTCCAGATGTTCAGTGGGGAGGAAACGTTTGGAACAGTTCAAGACGTTCAGGTGGGAGGAAACATCTAGAACAGCTCCAGATGTTCAGGTGAGAGGAAACATCTAGAACATCTCCAGATGTTCAAAAGGGAGGAAACATCTAGAATATCTCCAGATGTTCAGGTGGGAGGAAACGTCTAGAACATCTCCAGATGTTCAGGTGGGAGGAAACGTCTAGAACATCTCCACATGTTCAGGTGGGAGGAAACATCTAGAACAGTTCCAAATGTTCCCATGGGAGGAAACGTCTAGAACATCTCCAGATATTCAGGTGAGAGGAAACATCTCGAACATCTCCAGATGTTCAGGTGGGAGGAAACATCTAGAACATCTCCAGATGTTCAGTAGGGAGGATACGTCTGGAACTGTTCCAGGTTTTCAGGTCGGACGAAACATCTAGAACAGTTCCAGATGTTCAGTAGGGAGGATACGTCTGGACATGTTCCAGCTTTTCAGGTGGGACGAAACATCTAGAACAGTTCCAGATGTTCAGGTGGGAGGAAACATCTAGAACATCTCCAGATGTTCAGGTGGGAGGAAATGTCTATAACAGCTCCAGATGTTCAGGTGGGAGGAAATATCTAGAACATCTCCAGATGTTCAGGTGGGAGGAAACGTCTAGAACATGTCCAGATGTTCAGGTGGGAGGAAACATCTAGAACATCTCCAGATGTTCAGTAGGGAGGATACGTCTGGAACTGTTCCAGGTTTTCAGGTGGGACGAAACATCTAGAACATTTCCAGATGTTCAGGTGGGAGGAAAGATGTTGAACATCTCCACATAGTCAGGTGGTTAGAAACATCTAGAACATCTCCAGATGTTCCGGTGGAAGGAAACATCTAGAACATCTCCAGATGTTCAGGTGGGAGGAAACATCTAGAACTTCTCCAGATGTTCAGGTGGGAGGAAACATCTAGAACAGTTCCAGTTGTTCCCATGGGAGGAAACATCTAAAACAGCTCCACATGTTCAGGTGGCAGGAAACATCTAGAACATCTAGAGCAGCTCCAGATGTTCAGGTGGGAGGAAACGTCTAGAACATCTCCAGAAGTTCAGGTGGGAGGAAACATGTAAAACAGCTCCAGATGTTCAGGTGGGAGGAAACATCTAGAACATCTCCAGATGTTCAGTAGGGAGGATACGTCTGGAACTGTTCCAGGTTTTCAGGTGGGACGAAACATCTAGAACAGTTCCAGATGTTCAGTAGGAAGGATACGTCTGGAACTGTTCCAGGTTTTCAGGTGGGACGAAACATCTAGAACAGTTCCAGATGTTCAGGTGGGAGGAAATATCTAGAACATCTCCAGATGTTCTGGTGGGAGGAAATGTCTATAACAGCTCCAGATGTTCAGGTGGGAGGAAATATCTAGAACATCTCCAGATGTTCAGGTGGGAGGAAACGTCTAGAACATCTCCAGATGTTCAGGTGGGAGGAAACGTCTAGAACATCTCCAGATGTTCAGGTGGGACGAAACATCTAGTACATTTCCAGATGTTCAGGTGGGAGGAAAGATGTTGAACATCTCCACATAGTCAGGTGGTTAGAAACATCTAGAACATCTCCAGATGTTCCGGTGGAAGGAAACATCTAGAACATCTCCAGATGTTCAGGTGGGAGGAAACATCTAGGACCTCTCCAGATATTCAGGTGGGAGGAAACGTCTAGAACATCTCCAGATATTCAGGTGGGAGAAAACATCTAGAACATCTCCAGATGTTCAGGTGGGAGGAAACGTCCAGAACATCTCCAGATGTTCTGGGGGGGAGGAAACGTCTAGAACATCTCCAGAAGTTCAGGTGGGAGGAAACGTCTGGAACAGCTCCAGATGTTCAGGTGGGAGGAAACATCTAGAACAGCTCCAGATATTCAGGTGAGAGGAAACATCTATAACATCTCCAGATGTTCAAGTGGGAGGAAACATCTAGAACATCTCCAGATGTTCAGGTGGGAGGAAACATCTAGAACAGTTCCAGATGTTCAGGTGGGAGGAAACTTCTAGAACATCTCCAGATTTTCAGGTGGGAGGAAACATCTAGAACATCTCCAGATGGTCAGGTGGGAGGAAACATCTTGAACATCTCCAGATGTTTAGGTGGGAAGAAACATCTAGAACATCTGCAGATGTTCAGGTGGAAGGAAACATCTAGAGCAGCTCCAGATGTTCAGGTGGGAGGAAACATCTAGAACATCTCCAGATGTTCAGGAGGGAGGAAATGTCTATAACAGCTCAAGATGTTCAGGTGGGAGGAAACGTCTAGAACATCTCGAGATGTTCAGGGGGGAGGAAACGTCTAGAACATCTCCAGATGTTCAGGTGGGGGGAAACGTCTGGAACCGCTCCAGATGTTCAGGTGGGAGGAAACGTCTAGAACATCTCCAGATATTCAGGTGGGAGGAAACATCTAGAACAACTCCAGATGTTCAAGTGGGAGGAAACATCTAGAAGATCTCCAGATGTTCAGCTGGGAGGAAACTTCTAGAACATCTCCACATGTTCAGGTGGGAGGAAACATCTAGAACAGTTCCAGTTGTTCCCATGGGAGGAAACATCTAAAACAGCTCCACATGTTCAGGTGGGAGGAAACATCTAGAACATCTCCAGATGTTCAGGTGGGAGGAAACGTCTAGAACATCTCCAGATTTTCAGGTGGGACGAAACATCTAGAACTTTTCCAGATGTTCACGTGGGAGGAAACGTGTTGAACATCTCCAGATATTCAGGTGGTTGGAAAGATGTAGAACATCTCCAGATGTTCAGGTGGAAGGAAACATCTAGAACATCTCCAAATGTTCAGTTGGGAGGAAACATCTCGCAGAGCTCCAGATGTTCTTGTGGGAGGAAATGTCTATAACAGCTCCAGATTTTCAGGTGGGAGGAAACATCTAGAACAGCTCCAGATGTTCAGGTGGGAGGAAACATCTAGATCATCTCCAAATGTTCAGTTGGGAGGAAACATCTCGCAGAGCTCCAGATGTTCTTGTGGGAGGAAATGTCTATAACAGCTCCAGATTTTCAGGTGGGAAGAAACATCTAGAACATCTCCAGATGTTAAGGTGGGAGGAAACGTCTAGAACATCTCCAGATGTTCAGGTGGGAGGAAACATCTAGAACAGCTCCAGATGTTCAGGTGGGAGGAAACATCTAGATCATCTCCAAATGTTCAGTTGGGAGGAAACATCTCGCAGAGCTCCAGATGTTCTTGTGGGAGGAAATGTCTATAACAGCTCCAGATTTTCAGGTGGGAAGAAACATCTAGAACATCTCCAGATGTTAAGGTGGGAGGAAACGTCTAGAACATCTCCAGATGTTCAGGTGGGAGGAAACATCTAGAACAGCTCCAGATGTTCAGGTGGGAGGAAACATCTAGATCATCTCCAGATGTTCAGGTGGGAGGAAAAATCTTGAACATATCCAGATGTTCAGGTGGGTGGAAACATCTAGAACATCTCCAGATGTTCAGGTGGGAGGAAACGTCTAGAACATCTCCAGATGTTCAGGTGGGAGGAAACGTCTTGAACATCTCCAGATGTTCAGGTGGGAGGAAACGTCTAGAACATCTCCAGATGTTCAGGGGGGAGGAAACGTCTAGAACATCTCCAGATGTTCAGGTGGGAGGAAACGTCTGGAACCGCTCCAGATGTTCAGCTGGGAGGAAACTTCTAGATCATCTCCACATGTTCAGGTGGGAGGAAACATCTAGAACAGTTCCAGATGTTCCCATGGGAGGAAACATCTAAAACAGCTCCACATGTTCAGGTGGGAGGAAACGTCTAGAACATCTCCAGATGTTCAGGTGGGAGGAAACGTCTAGAACATCTCCAGAAGTTCAGGTGGGAGGAAACATGTAAAACAGCTCCAGATGTTCAGGTGGGAGGAAACATCTAGAACATCTCCAGATGTTCAGTAGGGAGGATACGTCTGGAACTGTTCCAGGTTTTCAGGTGGGACGAAACATCTAGAACAGTTCCAGATGTTCAGGTGGGAGGAAAGATGTTGAACATATCCACATAGTCAGGTGGTTAGAAACATCTAGAACATCTCCAGATGTTCAGGTGGGAGGAAACATCTAGAACATCTCCAGATGTTCAGGTGGAAGGAAACATCTAGAACATCTCGAGATGTTCAGGTGGGAGGAAACGTCTAGAACATCTCCAGAAGTTCAGGTGGGAGGAAACATGTAAAACAGCTCCAGATGTTCAGTGGGGAGGAAACGTTTGGAACAGATCAAGACGTTCAGGAGGGAGGAAACATCTAGAACAGCTCCAGATGTTCAGTGGGGAGGAAACGTTTGGAACAGTTCAAGACGTTCAGGAGGGAGGAAACATCTAGAACAGCTCCAGATGTTCAGGGGGGAGGAAACATCTAGAACAGTTCCAGTTGTTCCCATGGGAGGAAACATCCAAAACAGCTCCGCATGTTCAGGTGGGAGGAAACATCTAAAACAGCTCCACATGTTCAGGTGGGAGGAAACATCTAGAACATCTCCAGATGTTCAGGTGGGAGGAAACGTCTAGAACATCTCCAGAAGTTCAGGTGGGAGGAAACATGTAAAACAGCTCCAGATGTTCAGGTGGGAGGAAACATCTAGAACATCTCCAGATGTTCAGTAGGGAGGATACGTCTGGAACTGTTCCAGGTTTTCAGGTGGGACGAAACATCTAGAACAGTTCCAGATGTTCAGGTGGGAGGAAAGATGTTGAACATATCCACATAGTCAGGTGGTTACAAACATCTAGAACATCTCCAGATGTTCCGGTGGAAGTAAACATCTAGAACATCTCCAGATGTTCAGGTGGGAGGAAACATCTAGAACAACTCCAGATGTTCAAGTGGGAGGAAACGTCTAGAACATCTCCAGATGTTCAGGTGGGAGGAAACATCTAGAACATCTCCAGATGTTCAGGTGGAAGAAAACATCTGGAACATCTCCAGATGTTCAGGTGGAAGGAAACGTCTAGAACATCTCGAGATGTTCAGGTGGGAGGAAACGTCTAGAACATCTCCAGTTGTTCCCATGGGAGGAAACATCCAAAACAGCTCCGCATGTTCAGGTGGGAGGAAACATCTAAAACAGCTCCACATGTTCAGGTGGGAGGAAACATCTAGAACATCTCCAGATGTTCAGGTGGGAGGAAACGTCTAGAACATCTCCAGAAGTTCAGGTGGGAGGAAACATGTAAAACAGCTCCAGATGTTCAGGTGGGAGGAAACATCTAGAACATCTCCAGATGTTCAGTAGGGAGGATACGTCTGGAACTGTTCCAGGTTTTCAGGTGGGACGAAACATCTAGAACAGTTCCAGATGTTCAGGTGGGAGGAAAGATGTTGAACATATCCACATAGTCAGGTGGTTACAAACATCTAGAACATCTCCAGATGTTCCGGTGGAAGGAAACATCTAGAACATCTCCAGATGTTCAGGTGGGAGGAAACATCTAGAACAACTCCAGATGTTCAAGTGGGAGGAAACGTCTAGAACATCTCCAGATGTTCAGGTGGGAGGAAACATCTAGAACATCTCCAGATGTTCAGGTGGAAGAAAACATCTGGAACATCTCCAGATGTTCAGGTGGAAGGAAACGTCTAGAACATCTCGAGATGTTCAGGTGGGAGGAAACGTCTAGAACATCTCCAGAAGTTCAGGTGGGAGTAAACATGTGAAACAGCTCCAGATGTTCAGTGGGGAGGAAACGTTTGGAACACATCAAGACGTTCAGGAGGGAGGAAACATCTAGAAGAGCTCCAGATGTTCAGTGGGGAGGAAACGTTTGGAACAGATCAAGACGTTCAGGAGGGAGGAAACATCTAGAACAGCTCCAGATGTTCAGTGGGGAGGAAACGTTTGGAACAGTTCAAGACGTTCAGGAGGGAGGAAACATCTAGAACAGCTCCAGATGTTAAGTAGGGAGGAAATGTCTATAACAGCTCCAGATTTTCCGGTGGGAAGAAACATCTAGAACATCTCCAGATGTTCAGGTGGGAGGAAACATCTAGAACATCTCCAGATGTTCAGGTGGGAGGAAACATGTAAAACAGCTCCAGATGTTCAGGTGGTAGGAAACATCTAGAACATCTCCAGATGTTCAGGTGGGAGGAAACATCTAGAACATCTCCAGATGTTCAAGTGCGAGGAAACATCTAGAAGATCTCCACATGTTCAGCTGGGAGGAAACTTCTAGAACATCTCCACATGTTCAGGTGGGAGGAAACATCTAGAACAGTTCCAGTTGTTCCCATGGGAGGAAACATCTAAAACAGCTCCACATGTTCAGGTGGGAGGAAACGTCTAGAACATCTCCAGAAGTTCAGGTGGGAGGAAACATGTAAAACAGCTCCAGATGTTCAGGTGGGAGGAAAAATCTAGAACATCTCCAGATGTTCAGTAGGGAGGATACGTCTGGAACTGTTCCAGGTTTTCAGGTGGGACGAAACATCTAGAACAGTTCCAGATGTTCAAGTGGGAGGAAAGATGTTGAACATCTCCACATAGTCAGGTGGTTAGAAACATCTAGAACATCTCCAGATGTTCAGGTGGGAGGACACGTCTAGAACATCTCCAGAAGTTCAGGTGGGAGGAAACATGTAAAACAGCTCCAGATGTTCAGTGGGGAGGAAACGTTTGGAACAGTTCAAGACGTTCAGGAAGGAGGAAACATCTAGAACAGCTCCAGATGTTCAGTAGGGAGGAAACGTCTGGAACTGTTCCAGATTTTCAGGTGGGACGAAACATCTAGAACAGTTCCAGATGTTCACGTGGGAGGAAACGTGTTGAACATCTCCAGATATTCAGGTGGTTGGAAAGATGTAGAACATCTCCAGATGTTCAGGTGGAAGGAAACATCTAGAACATCTCCAAATGTTCAGTTGGGAGGAAACATCTCGCACAGCTCCAGATGTTCAGGTGGGAGGAAACATCTCGAACATCTCCAGATGTTCTTGTGGGAGGAAATGTCTATAACAGCTCCAGATTTTCCAGTGGTAAGAAATATCTAGAACATCTCCAGATGTTCAGGTGGGAGGAAACGTCTAGAACATCTCCAGATGTTCAGGTGGGAGGAAACGTCTAGAACATCTCCAGATGTTCTTGTGGGAGGAAATGTCTATAACAGCTCCAGATTTTCCTGTGGGAAGAAACATCTAGAACATCTCCAGATGTTCAGGTGGGAGGAAACGTCTAGAACATCTCCAGATGTTCAGGTGGGAGGAAACGTCAAGAACTTCTCCAGATGTTCAGGTGGGAGGAAACGTCTAGACCATCTCCAGATGTTCAGGTGGGAGGAAACATCTAGAGCAGCTCCAGATGTTCAGGTGGGAGGAAATATCTAGAACATCTCCAGATGTTCAGGTGGGAGGAAATGTCTATAACAGCTCCAGATGTTCAGGTGGGAGGAAACATCTAGAACATCTCCAGATGTTCAGGTGGGAGGAAACGTCTAGAACATCTCCAGATGTGCAGGTGGGAGGAAACATCTAGAACATCTCCAGATGTTCAGTAGTGAGGATACGTCTGGAACTGTTCCAGGTTTTCAGGTGGGACGAAACATCTAGAACAGTTCCAGATGTTCAGGTGGGAGGAGAGATGTTGAACATCTCCAGATGTTCAGGTGGTTAGAAACATCTAGAACATCTCCAGATGTTCCGGTGGAAGGAAACATCGAGAACATCTCCAGATGTTCAGGTGGGAGGAAACATCTAGAACTTCTCCAGATGTTCAAGTGGGAGGACACATCTAGAAGATCTCCAGATGTTCAGGTGGGAGGAAACTTCTAGAACATCTCCAGATGTTCAGGTGGGAGGAAACGTCTGGAACAGCTCCAGATGTTCAGGTGGGAGGTAACATCTAGAACATCTCCAGATGTTCAAGTGGGAGGAAACATCTAGAAGATCTCCAGATGTTCAGGTGGGAGGAAACCTCTAGAACATCTCCACATGTTCAGGTGGGAGGAAACATCTAGAACAGTTCCAGATGTTCCCATGGGAGGAAACATCTAAAACAGCTCCACATGTTCAGGTGGTAGGAAACACCTAGAACATCTCCAGATGTTTAGTAGGGAGGATACGTCTGGAACTGTTCCAGGTTTTCAGGTGGGACGAAACATCTAGAACATCTCCAGATGTTAAGGTGGGAGGAAAGATGTTGAACATCTCCACATAGTCAGGTGGTTAGACACATCTAGAACATCTCCAGATGTTCCGGTAGAATGAAACATCTAGAACATCTCCAGATGTTCAGGTGAGAGGAAACATCTAGGACATCTCCAGACGTTCAGTAGGGAGGATACGTCTGAAACTGTTCCAGGTTTTCAGGTGGGACGAAACATCTAGAACAGTTCCAGATGTTCAGGTGGGAGGAAAGATGTTGAACATCTCCACATAGTCAGGTGGTTAGACACATCGAGAACATCTCCAGATGTTCCGGTGGAATGAAACATCTAGAACATCTCCAGATGTTCAGGTGGGAGGAAACATCTAGAACTTCTCCAGATGTTCAAGTGGGGGGAAACGTCTAGAACATCTCCAGATGTTCCGGTGGGAGGAAACATCTAGATCATCTCCAGATGTTCAGGTGGGAGGAAACATCTAGAACATCTCCAGATGTTCAGGTGGGAGGAAACATCTAGAACTTCTCCAGATGTTCAAGTGGGGGGAAACGTCTAGAACATCTCCAGATGTTCCGGTGGGAGGAAACATCTAGATCATCTCCAGATGTTCAGGTGGGAGGAAACATCTTGAACATATCCAGATGTTCAGGTGGGAGGAAAAATCTAGGACAGCTCCAGATGTTCAGTGGGGAGGAAACGTTTGGAAGAGTTCAAGACGTTCAGGAGGGACGAAAAATCTAAAACATCTCCAAATGTTCAGGTGGGAGGAAACGTCTAGAACATCTCAAGATGTTCAGGTGGAAGGAAACATCTAGAACATCTCCAGATGTTCAGGTGTAAGGAAACATCTAGAACATCTCCAAATGTTCAGTTGGGAGGAACCATCTCGAACATCTCCAGATGTTCATGTGGGAGGAAACGTCTAGAACATCTCCAAATGTTCAGGTGGGAGGAAACGTCTAGAACATCTAAAGATGTTCAGGTGGGTGGAAACATCTAGAACATCTCCAGATGGTCAGGTGGGAGGAAACATCTTGAACATCTCCAGATGTTCAGGTGGGAAGAAACATCTAGAACATCTGCAGATGTTCAGGTGGAAGGAAACATCTAGAGCAGCTCCAGATGTTCAGGTGGGAGGAAACATCTAGAACATCTCCAGATGTTCAGTAGGGAGGATACGTCTGGAACTGTTCCAGGTTTTCAGGTGGGACGAAACATCTAGAACAGTTCCAGATGTTCAGGTGGGAGGAAAGATGTTGAACATCTCCACATAGTCAGGTGGTTAGAAACATCTAGAACATCTCCAGATGTTCCGGTGGAAGGAAACATCTAGAACATCTCCAGATGTTCAGGTGGGAGGAAACATCTAGAACTTCTCCAGATGTTCAGGTGGGAGGAAACGTCTAGAACATCTCCAGAAGTTCAGGTGGGAGGAAATATGTAAAACAGCTCCAGGTGTTCAGGTGGGAGGAAAAACCTAGAACATCTCCAGATGTTTAGTAGGGAGGATACGTCTGGAACTGTTCCAGGTTTTCAGGTGGGACGAAACATCTAGAACAGTTCCAGATGTTCAGGTGGGAGGAAAGATGTTGAACATCTCCACATAGTCAGGTGGTTAGACACATCTAGAACATCTCCAGATGTTCCGGTGGAATGAAACATCTAGAACATCTCCAGATGTTCAGGTGAGAGGAAACATCTAGAACATCTCCAGACGTTCAGTAGTGAGGATACATCTGGAACTGTTCCAGGTTTTCAGGTGTAAGGAAACATCTAGAACATCTCCAAATGTTCAGTTGGGAGGAACCATCTCGAACATCTCCAGATGTTCATGTGGGAGGAAACGTCTAGAACAATCTCCAAATGTTCAGGTGGGAGGAAACGTCTAGAACATCTCAAGATGTTCAGGTGGAAGGAAACATCTAGAACTTCTCCAGATGTTCATGTGGGAGGAATCGTCTAGAACATCTCCAGATGTTCAGGTGGGTGGAAACATCTAGAACATCTCCAGATGGTCAGGTGGGAGGAAACATCTTGAACATCTCCAGATGTTCAGGTGGGAAGAAACATCTAGAACATCTGCAGATGTTCAAGTGGAAGGAAACATCTAGAACATCTCCAGATGTTCAGGTGGGAGGAAATGTCTAGAACAGCTCCAGATATTAAGGTGGGAGGAAACATCTAGAAGATCTCCAGATGTTCAGGTGGGAGGAAACGTCTAGAACATTTCCAGATGGTCAGGTGGGAGGAAACATCTTGAACATCTCCAGATGTTCAGGTGGGAAGAAACATCTAGAACATCTGCAGATGTTAAGGTGGAAGGAAACATCTAGAGCAGCTCCAGATGTTCAGGTGGGAGGAAACATCTAGAACATCTCCAGATGTTCAGTAGGGAGGATACGTCTGGAACTGTTCCAGGTTTTCAGGTGGGAGGAAACATCTAGAACAGTTCCAGATGTTCAGGTGGGAGGAAAGATGTTGAACATCTCCACATAGTCAGGTGGTTAGAAACATCTAGAACATCTCCAGATGTTCCGGTGGGAGGAAACATCTAGAACATCTCCAGATGTTCAGGTGGGAGGAAACATCTAGAACTTCTCCAGATGTTCAGGTGGGAGGAAACGTCTAGAACATCTCCAGAAGTTCAGGTGGGAGGAAACATCTAGAACATCTCCAGATGTTCAGGTGGGAGAAAACATCTGGAACATCTCCAGATGTTCAGGTGGGAGGAAATGTCAAGAACATCTCGAGATGTTCAGGAGGGAGGAAACGTCTAGAACATCTCCAGATGTTCAGGTGGGAGGAAACGTCTGGAACAGCTCCAGATGTTCAGGTGGGAGGAAACATCTAGAACAGCTCCAGATATTCAGGTGAGAGGAAACATCTAGAACATCTCCAGATGTTCAGGTGGGAGGAAACATCTAGAACAGCTCCACATGTTCAGGTGGGAGGAAAGATCTAGACATCTCCAGATGTTCAGGTGGGAGGAAACGCCTGGAACATCTCCAGAAGTTCAGGTGGGAGGAAACGTCTGTAACAGCTCCAGATATTCAGGTGAGAGGAAACATCTAGAACATCTCCACATGTTCAGGTGGGAGGAAACACCTAGAACAGTTCCACATGTTCCCATGGGAGGAAACATCTAGAACAGCTCCACATGTTCAGGTGGGAGGAAACATCTAGACATCTCCAGATGTTCAGGTGGGAGGAAACGTCTAGAACATCTCCAGAAGTTCAGGTGGGAGGAAACATGTAAAACAGCTCCATATGTTCAGTGGGGAGGAAACGTTTGGAAGAGTTCAAGACGTTCAGGAGGGACGAAACATCTAGAACAGTTCCAGATGTTCACGTGGGAGGAAACGTCTAGAACATCTCCAAATGTTCAGGTGGGAGGAAACGTCTAGAACATCTCAAGATGTTCAGGTGGGAGGAAACATCTAGAACTTCTCCAGATGTTCAGGTGGGAGGAAACGTCTAGAACATCTCCAGATGGTCAGGTGGGAGGAAACATCTTGAACATCTCCAGATGTTCAGGTGGGAAGAAACATCTAGAACATCTGCAGATGTTCAGGTGGAAGGAAACATCTAGAACATCTCCAGATGTTCAGGTGGGAGGAAATGTCTAGAACAGCTCCAGATATTCAGGTGGGAGGAAACATCTAGAAGATCTCCAGATGTTCAGGTGGGAGGAAACGTCTAGAACATCTCCAGATGTTCAGGTGGGAGGAAACATCTAGAACAACTCCAGATGTTCAGTAGGGAGGATACGTCTGGAGCTGTTCCAGCTTTTCAGGTGGGACGAAACATCTAGAACAGTTCCAGATGTTCAGGTGGGAGGAAAGATGTTGAACATCTCCACATAGTCAGGTGGTTAGAAACATCTAGAACATCTCCAGATGTTCCGGTGGAAGGAAACATCTAGAACATCTCCAGATGGTCAGGTGGGAGGAAACATCTTGAACATCTCCAGATGTTCAGGTGGGAAGAAACATCTAGAACATCTGCAGATTTTCAGGTGGAAGGAAACATCTAGAACATCTCCAGATGTTCAGGTGGGAGGAAATGTCTAGAACAGCTCCAGATATCCAGGTGGAAGGAAACGTCTAGAAGATCTCCAGATTTTCAGGTGGGAGGAAACGTCTAGAACATCTCCAGATGTTCAGGTGGGAGGAAACATCTAGAACAACTCCAGATGTTCAGTAGGGAGGATACGTCTGGAGCAGTTCCAGGTTTTCAGGTGGGACGAAACATCTAGAACAGTTCCAGATGTTCAGGTGGGAGGAAAGATGTTGAACATCTCCACATAGTCAGGTGGTTAGAAACATCTAGAACATCTCCAGATGTTCCGGTGGAAGGAAACATCTAGAACATCTCCAGATGTTCAGGTGGGAGGAAACATCTAGAACATCTCCAGATTTCAAGGTGGGAGGAAACATCTAGAACATCTCCAGATGTTCAGGTGAGAGGAAACAGCTAGAAAATCTCCAGATGTTCAGGTGGGAGAAAACATCTGGAACATCTCCAGATGTTCAGGTGGGAGGAAACGTCTAGAACATCTCGAGATGTTCAGGGGGGAGGAAACGTCTAGAACATCTCCAGATGTTCAGGTGGGAGGAAACGTCTGGAACAGCTCCAGATGGTAAGGTGGGAGGAAACATCTAGAACAGCTCCAGATATTCAGGTGAGAGGAAACATCTAGAATATCTCCAGATGTTCAAGTGGGAGGAAACATCTAGAAGATCTCCAGATGTTCAGGTGGGAGGAAACATCTAGAACAGTTCCAGATGTTCCCATGGGAGGAAACATCTAAAACAGCTCCACATGTTCAGGTGGGAGGAAACATCTAGAACATCTCCAGAAGTTCAGGTGGGACGAAACATGTAAAACAGCTCCAGATGTTCAGTGGGGAGGAAACGTTTGGAACAGTTCAAGACGTTCAGGAGGAAGGAAACATCTAGAACAGCTCCAGATGTTCAGTAGGGAGGAAACATCTGGAACTGTTCAAGATTTTCAGGTGGGACGAAACATCTAGAACAGTTCCAGATGTTCACGTGGGAGGAAACGTGTTGAACATCTCCAGATATTTAGGTGGTTGGAAACATCTAGAACATCTCCAGATGTTCAGGTGTAAGGAAACATCTAGAACATCTCCAAATGTTCAGTTGGGAGGAAACATCTCGCACAGCTCCAGATGTTCAGGTGGGAGGAAACATCTCGAACATCTCCAGATGTTCTTGTGGGAGGAAACATCTAGAACATCTCCAGATGTTCAGGTGGGAGGAAACATCTAGAACATCTCCAGATGTTCAGGTGGGAAGAAACATCTAGAACATCTCCAGATGTTCAGGTGGGAGGAAACGTCTAGAACATCTCCAGATGTTCAGGTGGGTGGAAACGTCTAGAACATCTCCAGATGTTCAGGTGGGAGGAAACGTGTAGAACATCTCCAGATGTTAAGGTGGGAGAAAACATCTGGAACATCTCCAGATGTTCAGGTGGGAGGATACGTCTAGAACATCTCCAGATGTTCAGGTGGGAGGAAACGTCTGGAAAAGTTCCAGATGTTCAGGTGGAAGGAAACATCTCGCACAGCTCCAGATGTTCAGGTGGGAGGGAACATCTCGAACATCTCCAGATGTTCAGGAGGGAGGAAACATCTAGAACATCTCCAGATGGTCAGGTGGAAGGAAACATCTAGAACATCTCCAGATGTTCAGGAGGGAGGAAACATCTTGAATATCTCCAGATGTTCAGGTGGGAGGAAACATTTAGAACCTCTCCAGATGTTAAGGTGGGAGGAAACATCTAGAACATCTCCAGATGGTCAGGTGGAAGGAAACATCTAGAACATCTTCAGATTTTCAGGAGGGAGGAAACCTCTCGTATATCTCCAGATGTTCAGGTGGAAGAAAAGATCTAGAACATCTCCAGATATTCAGGTGAGAGGAAACATCTAGAACATCTCCAAATGTTCAGGTGGGAGGAAACATCTCACACAGCTCCAGATGTTCAGGTGGGAGGAAACATTTAGAACATCTGCAGATATTCAGGTGAGAGGAAACATCTAGAACAGCTCCAGATGTTAAGGTGAGAGGAAACGTCTAGAATTTCTCGTGATGTTCAGGTGGGAGGAAACATCTAGAACATCTGCAGGTGTTCAGGTGGGAGGAAACATCTCGAACATCTCCAGATTTTCAAGTAAGAGGAAAAATCTAGAACATCTCCAGATGTTCAGGTGGGAGGAAACATTTAGAACATCTGCAGATATTCAGGTGAGAGGAAACATCTAGAACATCTCCAGATGTTAAGGTGACAGGAAACGTCTAGAATTTCTCCAGATGTTCAGGTGGGAAGAAACGTCTAGAGCAGTTACAGATGTTAAGGAGGGAGGAAACATGTCGAACATCTCCAGATGTTCAGGTGGGAGGCAACATCTAAAACATCTCCTGATGTTCAGTAGGTAGGGAACGTCTGGAACAGTTCCAGATGTTCAGGTGGAAGGAAACATCTCGCACAGCTATAGATGTTCAGGTGGGTGGAAACATCTCGCACAGCTCCAGATGTTCAGGTGGGAGGAAACATCCAGAACAGCTCCAGATGTTCAGGTGGGAGGAATCGTCTCGAACATCTCCAGATGTTCAGGTGGGAGGAAACATCTAGAACATCTCCAGATATTCAGGTGGGAGGAAACGTCTGGAACATCTCCAGATGTTCAGGTGGAAGGAAACATCTCGCACAGCTCCAGATGTTCAGGTGGGAGGAAACATCCAGAACAGCTCCAGATGTTCAGGTGGGAGTAAATATCTCGAACATCTCCAGATGTTCAGGTGGGAGGAAAGATCCAGAACATCTCCAGAAGTTCAGGTGGGAGGAAACGTGTAGAACATCTCCAGATGTTCAGGTGGGAGGAAACGTCTAGAACATCTCCAGATGTTCAGGTGGGAGGAAACGTCTAGAACAGCTCCAGATGTTCAGGTGGGAGGAAACATCCAGAACATCTCCAGATGTTCACGTGGGAGGAAATGTCTAGAACAGCTCCAGATGTTCAGGTGGGAGGAAAGGTCAAGAACATCTCCAGATGTTCAGGTGGGAGGAAACATCTAGAACACCTCCAGATGTTCAGGTGGGAGGAAACATCCAGAACAGCTCCAGATATTCAGGTGGGAGGAAACATCTAGAACATCACCAGATGTTCCAGTTGTTCAGGTGGAAAGAAACATCTAGAACATCTCCAAATGTTCAGTTGGGAGGACATGTCGGGAACAGTTCCAGATGTTCAATTGGTGGGAAACATCTAGAACACCTCCAGATGTTCAGGTGGGTGGAAACATCTAGAACATCTCCAGATATTCAGGTGGGAAGAAACATATAGAACATCTCCAGATGTTCCAGATGTTCAGGTGGGAGGAAACATCTAGAACATCTCCAGATATTCAGGTGGGAAGAAACATATAGAACATCTCCAGATGTTCCAGATGTTCAGGTGGGAGGAAACATCTAGAACAGTTCCAGATGTTCAGGTGGGAGAAAATATCTGGAACATCTCCAGATAATCAGGTTGGAGGAAACGTCTAGAACATCTCCAGATGTTCAGGTGGGAAGAAACATCTAGAACAGCTCCAGATGTTCAGGTGGGAGGAAACGTCTGGAACTTCGCCAGATGTTCAGGTGAGAGGAAATGTCGGGGAGAGTTCCAGATGTTCAATTGGTAGGAAACATCTAGAACACCTCCAGATGTTCAGGTGGGATGAAACATCTAGAACAGCTCCAGATATTCAGGTGGGAGGAAACATCTAGAACATCTCCAGATGTTCCAGATGTTCAGGTGGGAGGAAATGTCTAGAACAGCTCCAGATGTTCAGGTGGGAGGAAACATCTAGAACATCCCCAGATGTTCAGGTGGGAGGAAACATCTAGAACATCTCCAGATATTCAGGTGAGAGGAAACATCGAGAACATCTCCAGATGTTCAGGTGGAAGGAAACATCTCGCACAGCTCCAGATGTTCAGGTGGGAGGAAATGTATGGAACATCTCCAGATGTTCAGGTGGGATTAAACATCTAGAACAGTTCCAGATGTTCCCGTGGGAGGAAACATCTAAAACAGCTCCACATGTTCAGGTGGGAGGCAACACCTAGAACATCTCCAGATGTTCAGGAGGGAGGAAACATCTAGAACATCTCCAGATGTTCAGGTAGAAGGGAACATCTCGAACATCTCCAGATGTTCTTGTGGGAGGAAACATCTAGAACATCTCCAGATGTTGAGGAGGGAGGAAACGTCTGGAACTGTTCCAGATTTTCAGGTTGGACAAAACATCTAGAACAGTTCCAGATGTTCATGTGGGAGGAAACGTGTTGAACATCTCCAGATGCTCAGGTGGGAGGAAACATCTAGAACAGCTCCAGATGTTCAGGTGGGAGGAAACATCTAGAACATCTCCAGATATTCAGGTGAGAGGAAACATCTAGAACATCTCCAGATGTTCCAGATGTTCAGGTGGGAGGAAACATCTAGAACAGCTCCAGATGGTCAGGTGGGAGTAAATGTCGGGAACAGTTCCAGATGTTCAATTGGTGGGAAACATCTAGAACACCTCCAGATGTTCAGGTGGGTGGAAACATCTAGAACATCTCCAGATATTCAGGTGGGAAGAAACATATAGAACATCTCCAGATGTTCCAGATGTTCAGGTGGGAGGAAACATCTAGAACATCTCCAGATATTCAGGTGGGAAGAAACATATAGAACATCTCCAGATGTTCCAGATGTTCAGGTGGGAGGAAACATCTAGAACAGTTCCAGATGTTCAGGTGGGAGAAAATATCTGGAACATCTCCAGATAATCAGGTTGGAGGAAACGTCTAGAACATCTCCAGATGTTCAGGTGGGAAGAAACATCTAGAACAGCTCCAGATGTTCAGGTGGGAGGAAACGTCTGGAACTTCGCCAGATGTTCAGGTGAGAGGAAATGTCGGGAAGAGTTCCAGATGTTCAATTGGTAGGAAACATCTAGAACACCTCCAGATGTTCAGGTGGGATGAAACATCTAGAACAGCTCCAGATATTCAGGTGGGAGGAAACATCTAGAACATCTCCAGATGTTCCAGATGTTCAGGTGGGAGGAAATGTCTAGAACAGCTCCAGATGTTCAGGTGGGAGGAAACATCTAGAACATCCCCAGATGTTCAGGTGGGAGGAAACATCTAGAACATCTCCAGATATTCAGGTGAGAGGAAACATCGAGAACATCTCCAGATGTTCAGGTGGAAGGAAACATCTCGCACAGCTCCAGATGTTCAGGTGGGAGGAAATGTATGGAACATCTCCAGATGTTCAGGTGGGATTAAACATCTAGAACAGTTCCAGATGTTCCCGTGGGAGGAAACATCTAAAACAGCTCCACATGTTCAGGTGGGAGGCAACATCTAGAACATCTCCAGATGTTCAGGAGGGAGGAAACATCTAGAACATCTCCAGATGTTCAGGTAGAAGGGAACATCTCGAACATCTCCAGATGTTCTTGTGGGAGGAAACATCTAGAACATCTCCAGATGTTGAGGAGGGAGGAAACATCTGGAACTGTTCCAGATTTTCAGGCTGGACGAAACATCTAGAACAGTTCCAGATGTTCATGTGGGAGGAAACGTGTTGAACATCTCCAGATGCTCAGGTGGGAGGAAACATCTAGAACAGCTCCAGATGTTCAGGTGGGAGGAAACATCTAGAACATCTCCAGATATTCAGGTGAGAGGAAACATCTAGAACATCTCCAGATGTTCCAGATGTTCAGGTGGGAGGAAACATCTAGAACAGCTCCAGATGGTCAGGTGGGAGTAAATGTCGGGAACAGTTCCAGATGTTCAATTGGTGGGAAACATCTAGAACACCTCCAGATGTTCAGGTGGGTGGAAACATCTAGAACATCTCCAGATATTCAGGTGGGAAGAAACATATAGAACATCTCCAGATGTTCCAGATGTTCAGGTGGGAGGAAACATCTAGAACATCTCCAGATATTCAGGTGGGAAGAAACATATAGAACATCTCCAGATGTTCCAGATGTTCAGGTGGGAGGAAACATCTAGAACAGTTCCAGATGTTCAGGTGGGAGAAAATATCTGGAACATCTCCAGATAATCAGGTTGGAGGAAACGTCTAGAACATCTCCAGATGTTCAGGTGGGAAGAAACATCTAGAACAGCTCCAGATGTTCAGGTGGGAGGAAACGTCTGGAACTTCGCCAGATGTTCAGGTGAGAGGA
This sequence comes from Telmatherina bonti, assembly GCF_933228915.1. Classification (NCBI taxonomy): domain Eukaryota; kingdom Metazoa; phylum Chordata; class Actinopteri; order Atheriniformes; family Telmatherinidae; genus Telmatherina; species Telmatherina bonti. The sequence goes on from NC_136633.1 coordinate 1,937,628, forward strand.
AATGTCGGGAAGAGTTCCAGATGTTCAATTGGTAGGAAACATCTAGAACACCTCCAGATGTTCAGGTGGGATGAAACATCTAGAACAGCTCCAGATATTCAGGTGGGAGGAAACATCTAGAACATCTCCAGATGTTCCAGATGTTCAGGTGGGAGGAAATGTCTAGAACAGCTCCAGATGTTCAGGTGGGAGGAAACATCTAGAACATCCCCAGATGTTCAGGTGGGAGGAAACATCTAGAACATCTCCAGATATTCAGGTGAGAGGAAACATCGAGAACATCTCCAGATGTTCAGGTGGAAGGAAACATCTCGCACAGCTCCAGATGTTCAGGTGGGAGGAAATGTATGGAACATCTCCAGATGTTCAGGTGGGATTAAACATCTAGAACAGTTCCAGATGTTCCCGTGGGAGGAAACATCTAAAACAGCTCCACATGTTCAGGTGGGAGGCAACATCTAGAACATCTCCAGATGTTCAGGAGGGAGGAAACATCTAGAACATCTCCAGATGTTCAGGTAGAAGGGAACATCTCGAACATCTCCAGATGTTCTTGTGGGAGGAAACATCTAGAACATCTCCAGATGTTGAGGAGGGAGGAAACATCTGGAACTGTTCCAGATTTTCAGGTTGGACGAAACATCTAGAACAGTTCCAGATGTTCATGTGGGAGGAAACGTGTTGAACATCTCCAGATATTCAGGTGGTTGGAAACATCTAGAACATCTGCAAATGTTCAGTTGGCAGGAAACATCTGAAACAGCTCCAGATGTTCAGGAGGGAGGAAACATCTAGAACATCTCCAGATGTTAAGGTGACAGGAAACGTCTAGAATTTCTCCAGATGTTCAGGTGGGAAGAAACGTCTAGAGCAGTTACAGATGTTAAGGAGGGAGGAAACATGTCGAACATCTCCAGATGTTCAGGTGGGAGGCAACATCTAAAACATCTCCTGATGTTCAGTAGGTAGGGAACGTCTGGAACAGTTCCAGATGTTCAGGTGGAAGGAAACATCTCGCACAGCTATAGATGTTCAGGTGGGTGGAAACATCTCGCACAGCTCCAGATGTTCAGGTGGGAGGAAACATCCAGAACAGCTCCAGATGTTCAGGTGGGAGGAATCGTCTCGAACATCTCCAGATGTTCAGGTGGGAGGAAACATCTAGAACATCTCCAGATATTCAGGTGGGAGGAAACGTCTGGAACATCTCCAGATGTTCAGGTGGAAGGAAACATCTCGCACAGCTCCAGATGTTCAGGTGGGAGGAAACATCCAGAACAGCTCCAGATGTTCAGGTGGGAGTAAATATCTCGAACATCTCCAGATGTTCAGGTGGGAGGAAAGATCCAGAACATCTCCAGAAGTTCAGGTGGGAGGAAACGTGTAGAACATCTCCAGATGTTCAGGTGGGAGGAAACGTCTAGAACATCTCCAGATGTTCAGGTGGGAGGAAACGTCTAGAACAGCTCCAGATGTTCAGGTGGGAGGAAACATCCAGAACATCTCCAGATGTTCACGTGGGAGGAAATGTCTAGAACAGCTCCAGATGTTCAGGTGGGAGGAAACATCTAGAACTTCTCCAGATGTTCAAGTGGGGGGAAACGTCTAGAACATCTCCAGATGTTCCGGTGGGAGGAAACATCTAGATCATCTCCAGATGTTCAGGTGGGAGGAAACATCTAGAACATCTCCAGATGTTCAGGTGGGAGGAAACGTGTAGAACATCTCCAGATGTTAAGGTGGGAGAAAACATCTGGAACATCTCCAGATGTTCAGGTGGGAGGATACGTCTAGAACATCTCCAGATGTTCAGGTGGGAGGAAACGTCTGGAAAAGTTCCAGATGTTCAGGTGGAAGGAAACATCTCGCACAGCTCCAGATGTTCAGGTGGGAGGGAACATCTCGAACATCTCCAGATGTTCAGGAGGGAGGAAACATCTAGAACATCTCCAGATGGTCAGGTGGAAGGAAACATCTAGAACATCTCCAGATGTTCAGGAGGGAGGAAACATCTTGAATATCTCCAGATGTTCAGGTGGGAGGAAACATTTAGAACCTCTCCAGATGTTAAGGTGGGAGGAAACATCTAGAACATCTCCAGATGGTCAGGTGGAAGGAAACATCTAGAACATCTTCAGATTTTCAGGAGGGAGGAAACCTCTCGTATATCTCCAGATGTTCAGGTGGAAGAAAAGATCTAGAACATCTCCAGATATTCAGGTGAGAGGAAACATCTAGAACATCTCCAAATGTTCAGGTGGGAGGAAACATCTCACACAGCTCCAGATGTTCAGGTGGGAGGAAACATTTAGAACATCTGCAGATATTCAGGTGAGAGGAAACATCTAGAACAGCTCCAGATGTTAAGGTGAGAGGAAACGTCTAGAATTTCTCGTGATGTTCAGGTGGGAGGAAACATCTAGAACATCTGCAGGTGTTCAGGTGGGAGGAAACATCTCGAACATCTCCAGATTTTCAAGTAAGAGGAAAAATCTAGAACATCTCCAGATGTTCAGGTGGGAGGAAACATTTAGAACATCTGCAGATATTCAGGTGAGAGGAAACATCTAGAACATCTCCAGATGTTAAGGTGACAGGAAACGTCTAGAATTTCTCCAGATGTTCAGGTGGGAAGAAACGTCTAGAGCAGTTACAGATGTTAAGGAGGGAGGAAACATGTCGAACATCTCCAGATGTTCAGGTGGGAGGCAACATCTAAAACATCTCCTGATGTTCAGTAGGTAGGGAACGTCTGGAACAGTTCCAGATGTTCAGGTGGAAGGAAACATCTCGCACAGCTATAGATGTTCAGGTGGGTGGAAACATCTCGCACAGCTCCAGATGTTCAGGTGGGAGGAAACATCCAGAACAGCTCCAGATGTTCAGGTGGGAGGAATCGTCTCGAACATCTCCAGATGTTCAGGTGGGAGGAAACATCTAGAACATCTCCAGATATTCAGGTGGGAGGAAACGTCTGGAACATCTCCAGATGTTCAGGTGGAAGGAAACATCTCGCACAGCTCCAGATGTTCAGGTGGGAGGAAACATCCAGAACAGCTCCAGATGTTCAGGTGGGAGTAAATATCTCGAACATCTCCAGATGTTCAGGTGGAAGGAAAGATCCAGAACATCTCCAGAAATTCAGGTGGGAGGAAACGTGTAGAACATCTCCAGATGTTCAGGTGGGAGGAAACGTCTAGAACATCTCCAGATGTTCAGGTGGGAGGAAACGTCTAGAACAGCTCCAGATGTTCAGGTGGGAGGAAACATCCAGAACATCTCCAGATGTTCACGTGGGAGGAAATGTCTAGAACAGCTCCAGATGTTCAGGTGGGAGGAAAGGTCAAGAACATCTCCAGATGTTCAGGTGGGAGGAAACATCTAGAACACCTCCAGATGTTCAGGTGGGAGGAAACATCCAGAACAGCTCCAGATATTCAGGTGGGAGGAAACATCTAGAACATCACCAGATGTTCCAGTTGTTCAGGTGGAAAGAAACATCTAGAACATCTCCAAATGTTCAGTTGGGAGGACATGTCGGGAACAGTTCCAGATGTTCAATTGGTGGGAAACATCTAGAACACCTCCAGATGTTCAGGTGGGTGGAAACATCTAGAACATCTCCAGATATTCAGGTGGGAAGAAACATATAGAACATCTCCAGATGTTCCAGATGTTCAGGTGGGAGGAAACATCTAGAACATCTCCAGATATTCAGGTGGGAAGAAACATATAGAACATCTCCAGATGTTCCAGATGTTCAGGTGGGAGGAAACATCTAGAACAGTTCCAGATGTTCAGGTGGGAGAAAATATCTGGAACATCTCCAGATAATCAGGTTGGAGGAAACGTCTAGAACATCTCCAGATGTTCAGGTGGGAAGAAACATCTAGAACAGCTCCAGATGTTCAGGTGGGAGGAAACGTCTGGAACTTCGCCAGATGTTCAGGTGAGAGGAAATGTCGGGGAGAGTTCCAGATGTTCAATTCGTAGGAAACATCTAGAACACCTCCAGATGTTCAGGTGGGATGAAACATCTAGAACAGCTCCAGATATTCAGGTGGGAGGAAACATCTAGAACATCTCCAGATGTTCCAGATGTTCAGGTGGGAGGAAATGTCTAGAACAGCTCCAGATGTTCAGGTGGGAGGAAACATCTAGAACATCCCCAGATGTTCAGGTGGGAGGAAACATCTAGAACATCTCCAGATATTCAGGTGAGAGGAAACATCGAGAACATCTCCAGATGTTCAGGTGGAAGGAAACATCTCGCACAGCTCCAGATGTTCAGGTGGGAGGAAATGTATGGAACATCTCCAGATGTTCAGGTGGGATTAAACATCTAGAACAGTTCCAGATGTTCCCGTGGGAGGAAACATCTAAAACAGCTCCACATGTTCAGGTGGGAGGCAACATCTAGAACATCTCCAGATGTTCAGGAGGGAGGAAACATCTAGAACATCTCCAGATGTTCAGGTAGAAGGGAACATCTCGAACATCTCCAGATGTTCTTGTGGGAGGAAACATCTAGAACATCTCCAGATGTTGAGGAGGGAGGAAACGTCTGGAACTGTTCCAGATTTTCAGGTTGGACAAAACATCTAGAACAGTTCCAGATGTTCATGTGGGAGGAAACGTGTTGAACATCTCCAGATGCTCAGGTGGGAGGAAACATCTAGAACAGCTCCAGATGTTCAGGTGGGAGGAAACATCTAGAACATCTCCAGATATTCAGGTGAGAGGAAACATCTAGAACATCTCCAGATGTTCCAGATGTTCAGGTGGGAGGAAACATCTAGAACAGCTCCAGATGGTCAGGTGGGAGTAAATGTCGGGAACAGTTCCAGATGTTCAATTGGTGGGAAACATCTAGAACACCTCCAGATGTTCAGGTGGGTGGAAACATCTAGAACATCTCCAGATATTAAGGTGGGAAGAAACATATAGAACATCTCCAGATGTTCCAGATGTTCAGGTGGGAGGAAACATCTAGAACATCTCCAGATATTCAGGTGGGAAGAAACATATAGAACATCTCCAGATGTTCCAGATGTTCAGGTGGGAGGAAACATCTAGAACAGTTCCAGATGTTCAGGTGGGAGAAAATATCTGGAACATCTCCAGATAATCAGGTTGGAGGAAACGTCTAGAACATCTCCAGATGTTCAGGTGGGAAGAAACATCTAGAACAGCTCCAGATGTTCAGGTGGGAGGAAACGTCTGGAACTTCGCCAGATGTTCAGGTGAGAGGAAATGTCGGGAAGAGTTCCAGATGTTCAATTGGTAGGAAACATCTAGAACACCTCCAGATGTTCAGGTGGGATGAAACATCTAGAACAGCTCCAGATATTCAGGTGGGAGGAAACATCTAGAACATCTCCAGATGTTCCAGATGTTCAGGTGGGAGGAAATGTCTAGAACAGCTCCAGATGTTCAGGTGGGAGGAAACATCTAGAACATCCCCAGATGTTCAGGTGGGAGGAAACATCTAGAACATCTCCAGATATTCAGGTGAGAGGAAACATCGAGAACATCTCCAGATGTTCAGGTGGAAGGAAACATCTCGCACAGCTCCAGATGTTCAGGTGGGAGGAAATGTATGGAACATCTCCAGATGTTCAGGTGGGATTAAACATCTAGAACAGTTCCAGATGTTCCCGTGGGAGGAAACATCTAAAACAGCTCCACATGTTCAGGTGGGAGGCAACATCTAGAACATCTCCAGATGTTCAGGAGGGAGGAAACATCTAGAACATCTCCAGATGTTCAGGTAGAAGGGAACATCTCGAACATCTCCAGCTGTTCTTGTGGGAGGAAACATCTAGAACATCTCCAGATGTTGAGGAGGGAGGAAACATCTGGAACTGTTCCAGATTTTCAGGTTGGACGAAACATCTAGAACAGTTCCAGATGTTCATGTGGGAGGAAACGTGTTGAACATCTCCAGATATTCAGGTGGTTGGAAACATCTAGAACATCTGCAAATGTTCAGTTGGGAGGAAACATCTGAAACAGCTCCAGATGTTCAGGAGGGAGGAAACATCTAGAACATCTCCAGATGTTAAGGTGACAGGAAACGTCTAGAATTTCTCCAGATGTTCAGGTGGGAAGAAACGTCTAGAGCAGTTACAGATGTTAAGGAGGGAGGAAACATGTCGAACATCTCCAGATGTTCAGGTGGGAGGCAACATCTAAAACATCTCCTGATGTTCAGTAGGTAGGGAACGTCTGGAACAGTTCCAGATGTTCAGGTGGAAGGAAACATCTCGCACAGCTATAGATGTTCAGGTGGGTGGAAACATCTCGCACAGCTCCAGATGTTCAGGTGGGAGGAAACATCCAGAACAGCTCCAGATGTTCAGGTGGGAGGAATCGTCTCGAACATCTCCAGATGTTCAGGTGGGAGGAAACATCTAGAACATCTCCAGATATTCAGGTGGGAGGAAACGTCTGGAACATCTCCAGATGTTCAGGTGGAAGGAAACATCTCGCACAGCTCCAGATGTTCAGGTGGGAGGAAACATCCAGAACAGCTCCAGATGTTCAGGTGGGAGTAAATATCTCGAACATCTCCAGATGTTCAGGTGGGAGGAAAGATCCAGAACATCTCCAGAAGTTCAGGTGGGAGGAAACGTGTAGAACATCTCCAGATGTTCAGGTGGGAGGAAACGTCTAGAACATCTCCAGATGTTCAGGTGGGAGGAAACGTCTAGAACAGCTCCAGATGTTCAGGTGGGAGGAAACATCCAGAACATCTCCAGATGTTCACGTGGGAGGAAATGTCTAGAACAGCTCCAGATGTTCAGGTGGGAGGAAAGGTCAAGAACATCTCCAGATGTTCAGGTGGGAGGAAACATCTAGAACACCTCCAGATGTTCAGGTGGGAGGAAACATCCAGAACAGCTCCAGATATTCAGGTGGGAGGAAACATCTAGAACATCACCAGATGTTCCAGTTGTTCAGGTGGAAAGAAACATCTAGAACATCTCCAAATGTTCAGTTGGGAGGACATGTCGGGAACAGTTCCAGATGTTCAATTGGTGGGAAACATCTAGAACACCTCCAGATGTTCAGGTGGGTGGAAACATCTAGAACATCTCCAGATATTCAGGTGGGAAGAAACATATAGAACATCTCCAGATGTTCCAGATGTTCAGGTGGGAGGAAACATCTAGAACATCTCCAGATATTCAGGTGGGAAGAAACATATAGAACATCTCCAGATGTTCCAGATGTTCAGGTGGGAGGAAACATCTAGAACAGTTCCAGATGTTCAGGTGGGAGAAAATATCTGGAACATCTCCAGATAATCAGGTTGGAGGAAACGTCTAGAACATCTCCAGATGTTCAGGTGGGAAGAAACATCTAGAACAGCTCCAGATGTTCAGGTGGGAGGAAACGTCTGGAACTTCGCCAGATGTTCAGGTGAGAGGAAATGTCGGGGAGAGTTCCAGATGTTCAATTGGTAGGAAACATCTAGAACACCTCCAGATGTTCAGGTGGGATGAAACATCTAGAACAGCTCCAGATATTCAGGTGGGAGGAAACATCTAGAACATCTCCAGATGTTCCAGATGTTCAGGTGGGAGGAAATGTCTAGAACAGCTCCAGATGTTCAGGTGGGAGGAAACATCTAGAACATCCCCAGATGTTCAGGTGGGAGGAAACATCTAGAACATCTCCAGATATTCAGGTGAGAGGAAACATCGAGAACATCTCCAGATGTTCAGGTGGAAGGAAACATCTCGCACAGCTCCAGATGTTCAGGTGGGAGGAAATGTATGGAACATCTCCAGATGTTCAGGTGGGATTAAACATCTAGAACAGTTCCAGATTTTCCCGTGGGAGGAAACATCTAAAACAGCTCCACATGTTCAGGTGGGAGGCAACATCTAGAACATCTCCAGATGTTCAGGAGGGAGGAAACATCTAGAACATCTCCAGATGTTCAGGTAGAAGGGAACATCTCGAACATCTCCAGATGTTCTTGTGGGAGGAAACATCTAGAACATCTCCAGATGTTGAGGAGGGAGGAAACGTCTGGAACTGTTCCAGATTTTCAGGTTGGACAAAACATCTAGAACAGTTCCAGATGTTCATGTGGGAGGAAACGTGTTGAACATCTCCAGATGCTCAGGTGGGAGGAAACATCTAGAACAGCTCCAGATGTTCAGGTGGGAGGAAACATCTAGAACAGCTCCAGATGGTCAGGTGGGAGTAAATGTCGGGAACAGTTCCAGATGTTCAATTGGTGGGAAACATCTAGAACACCTCCAGATGTTCAGGTGGGTGGAAACATCTAGAACATCTCCAGATATTCAGGTGGGAAGAAACATATAGAACATCTCCAGATGTTCCAGATGTTCAGGTGGGAGGAAACATCTAGAACATCTCCAGATATTCAGGTGGGAAGAAACATATAGAACATCTCCAGATGTTCCAGATGTTCAGGTGGGAGGAAACATCTAGAACAGTTCCAGATGTTCAGGTGGGAGAAAATATCTGGAACATCTCCAGATAATCAGGTTGGAGGAAACGTCTAGAACATCTCCAGATGTTCAGGTGGGAAGAAACATCTAGAACAGCTCCAGATGTTCAGGTGGGAGGAAACGTCTGGAACTTCGCCAGATGTTCAGGTGAGAGGAAATGTCGGGAAGAGTTCCAGATGTTCAATTGGTAGGAAACATCTAGAACACCTCCAGATGTTCAGGTGGGATGAAACATCTAGAACAGCTCCAGATATTCAGGTGGGAGGAAACATCTAGAACATCTCCAGATGTTCCAGATGTTCAGGTGGGAGGAAATGTCTAGAACAGCTCCAGATGTTCAGGTGGGAGGAAACATCTAGAACATCCCCAGATGTTCAGGTGGGAGGAAACATCTAGAACATCTCCAGATATTCAGGTGAGAGGAAACATCGAGAACATCTCCAGATGTTCAGGTGGAAGGAAACATCTCGCACAGCTCCAGATGTTCAGGTGGGAGGAAATGTATGGAACATCTCCAGATGTTCAGGTGGGATTAAACATCTAGAACAGTTCCAGATGTTCCCGTGGGAGGAAACATCTAAAACAGCTCCACATGTTCAGGTGGGAGGCAACATCTAGAACATCTCCAGATGTTCAGGAGGGAGGAAACATCTAGAACATCTCCAGATGTTCAGGTAGAAGGGAACATCTCGAACATCTCCAGATGTTCTTGTGGGAGGAAACATCTAGAACATCTCCAGATGTTGAGGAGGGAGGAAACATCTGGAACTGTTCCAGATTTTCAGGTTGGACGAAACATCTAGAACAGTTCCAGATGTTCATGTGGGAGGAAACGTGTTGAACATCTCCAGATATTCAGGTGGTTGGAAACATCTAGAACATCTGCAAATGTTCAGTTGGGAGGAAACATCTGAAACAGCTCCAGATGTTCAGGAGGGAGGAAATATCTAAAACAGCTCCAGATGTTCAGTAGGTAGGGAACGTCTGGAACAGTTCCAGAAGTTCAGGTGGAAGGAAACATCTAAAACAGCTCCAGATGTTCAGGACGGAGGAAACATCTAGATCATCTCCAGATGTTCAGGTGGAAGGAAACATCTAGAACATGTCCATATGATCAGGAGGGAGGAAACATCTCAAACATCTCCAGATGTTCAGGTGGGGATGAAACATCTAGAACATCTCCAGATGTTCAGGTGGGAGGAAACATCTCGCACAGCTATAGATGTTCTTGTGGGAGGAAATGTCTAGAACAGCTCCAGATTTTCCGGTGGGAAGAAACATCTAGAACATCTCCAGATGTTCAGGTGGAAGGAAACGTCTAGAACATCTCCAGATGTTCAGGTGGGAGTAAACGTCCAGAACATCTCCAGATGTTCAGGTGGGAGGAAACGTCTGGAACAGCTCCAGATGTTCACGTGGGAGGAAACGTCTAGAACATCTCCAGATGTTCAGGTGGGAGGAAACGTGTAGAACATCTCCAGATGTTCAGGTGGGAGAAAACATCTGGAACATCTCCAGATGTTCAGGAGGGAGGAAACATCTAGAACATCTCCAGATGTTCAGGTAGAAGGAAACATCTCGAACATCTCCAGATGTTCTTGTGGGAGGAAATGTCTAGAAAAGCTCCAGATGTTCAGGTGGGAGGAAACATCTAGAACATCTCCAGATGTTCAGGTGGGAGGAAACATCTAGAACATCTCCAGATGTTCAGGTGGGAGGAAACGTGTAGAACATTGCCAGATGTTCAGGTGGGAGGAAACATCTGGAACATCTCCAGATGTTCAGGTGGGAGGAAACGTGTAGAACATCTCCAGAAATTGAGGTGGGAGAAAACATCTAGAACATCTATAGAAGTTCAGGTGGGAGAAAACGTCCTAAAGTGAAGGATGGAGTGTGTGGAGTGGAGAGGAGTCTTCCTCAGTGTTAGAATATGCCGGACCACTGCTTCCAGAACCTAGAACTGGTCATAATGGTTTTACCTGTTCCAGTCTTTCATAATCTGCCACTTTCAACAGTTTAGCCTTTTGTTCTATAGCCAGGTTATTCAGCCATGCACATGCACGTGCATCATGCACATGCACACCCAGTAGACTGATATGAATCAGAACCTGGAAGATGTGTGAAGAAGCTGGACACCACACAGAGGCAGCATTCCACCTGCTGATATGTAATGCTGCAGTAAGACGTCCAACATGCACCATGCCTCTCTTTGAACCCCCCCCCCCCCCACTACAACCAGCCAGTTACCGTCTAACGTCCTTTCCAGTTGGAGCTCATCACTCCTTTCGTCTCTTTACAACTCTATTTATATGCAACATGTTTTTTGGCTCAGCTGTGTGTGTTTGGTTGTGTTTTCTGTCCGTGTTGTAAAATGTTTTATTAATTCATGTACCTGCTCTGACTTCTTCTCAATACCCCATCGTCTCTGAAGGAAGCAGGCGTGTAGGTCTGTAAGGAACTAAAATACCTCAAACTGAAAATGTGTTTTAGAAAAAGCCAGAACAATGAAACATGAGAGCTGCATCCAAACATCCAAACGAGGCTTCAAACGCAACGTCAGCTCCTCCCAGAGAGGCTGCAGGACTCGGCAGGACAGTAAAAAGCCGAAATCAGCTCAACTCAGCAGGAGGAGGCGGGCCGAGGTCACCTCTGACCTCTGCGATGACGATCAGCATCACACACAGGCTGCCTGGTGTCCGTCCTGCTGAAGCGCTTCAGTCCAGAGATGTCAGGAGATCAGCCTCCTCCTGAGCCATCAGCAGCTCAGAAAGCAGGAACATGGCGCCATCTCTGGTCCAAATCATGCAGCTACATGTGCAGCCCCTTCCACACACACACACACATCATATATATATATGTAGACACTTCGTTGTGCACTGGAGAGTGAACCAGCGTCGCCGCCATATTGGATGGATCGCCACCATATTGGACAGATCGCCGCCATATTTGAGTCAACCGTAGTCAAGAGAAAGCAGCAACTATTCCCGTATTTGGTTCAGCATACGGTTGCAACAACCGGCAAAATATTGAAAGCAGATCATGTGGAATTACATTTCACAAGGTTGAAAAATAATTTTCTATTTGACCAGATAAAAATAGATAAATCAAAATGCATTGTCAATTCAACATGTTAGGATCAAATTCATTTATACATTTATCTATATTGTAGCTAACTTATGTCTTAGATGAATAGAAATATAAAATATATTTCAGCATGGAAGCACATAGTTTTAATGTTTTACAGTGATATGTATCATAACAATATCTCTGCCCTTTGTAACAAATCAAATTGGGATAAAAATCAGGTAAAAATTGGTGAAGTTATTGTTATGGTTGGACCTACACTTTATAATTAAATGCATTGGAGGCGCATAGAGACCCATCCAAGATGGCGGCATGATGACATCAGTTTGTATAGGCGGCTTTGATACAGCGCGGCATCTGTGTATGTATGATGTCCATGTATATATGAAGTAATGTATGTATGATGCCTATGTCTATACAATGTCTATGTATACATGATGTCTATGTATGTATGATGTCTATGTATACATGATGTCTATGTATATACGATGTCTATGTATACATAATGTCTATGTATATACGATGTCTATGTATACATGATGTCTATGTATATACGATGTCAATGTATACATAATGTCTATGTATATACGATGTCTATGTATATATGATGTCTATGTATGTATGATGTCTATGTATACATGATGTCTATGTATATACGATGTCTGTGTATATACAATGTACATGTATATATGATGTCTATGTATATATGATGCCTATGTATATTCGATGCCTATGTATATACAATGTATATGTATATATGATGCCTATGTATATACGATGTCTATGTATATTCGATGCCTATGTATATACAATGTATATGTATATATGATGCCTATGTATATACGATGTCTATGTATATATGATGTCTATGTATATATGATGTCTTTGTATGTATGATGTCTATGTATGTATGATGTCTATGTATGTATGATGTCTATGTATATACGATGTCTTTGTATGTATGATGTCCATGTATGTATGATGTCTATGTATGTATGATGTCTATGTATATACAATGTCTTTGTATGTATGATGTCCATGTATATACGATGTCTTTGTATGTATGATGTCTATGTATACATAATGTCTATGTATATACGATGTCTATGTATATATGATGTCTATGTATGTATGATGTCTATGTATACATAATGTCTATGTATATACGATGTATATGTATATATGATGTCTATGTATATATGATGTCTATGTATGTATGATGTCTATGTATACATGATGTCTATGTATATACGATGTCTATGTATACATAATGTCTATGTATATACGATGTATATGTATATACGATGTCTATGTATACATAATGTCTATGTATATACGATGTATATGTATATATGATGTCTATGTATGTATGATGTCTATGTATGTATGATGTCTATGTATACATGATGTCTATGTATATACGATGTCTATGTATACATAATGTCTATGTATATACGATGTCAATGTATACATGATGTCTATGTATATACGATGTCTATGTATACATAATGTCTATGTATATACGATGTCAATGTATATATGATGTCTATGTATGTATGATGTCTATGTATACATAATGTCTATGTATATACGATGTCTATGTATATATGATGTCTATGTATGTATGATGTCTATGTATACATAATGTCTATGTATATATGATGTCTATGTATATATGATGTCTATGTATGTATGATGTCTATGTATACTAGATGTCTATGTATATACGATGTCAATGTATACATAATGTCTATGTATGTATGATGTCTATGTATATATGATGTCTATGTATATACGATGTCTGTGTATATACAATGTACATGTATATATGATGTCTATGTATATATGATGCCTATGTATATTCGATGCCTATGTATATACAATGTATATGTATATATGATGCCTATGTATATGCGATGTCTATGTATATTCGATGCCTATGTATATACAATGTATATGTATATATGATGCCTATGTATATACGATGTCTATGTATATATGATGTCTATGTATATATGATGTCTTTGTATGTATGATGTCCATGTATGTATGATGTCTATGTATGTATGATGTCTATGTATATACGATGTCTTTGTATGTATGATGTCCATGTATGTATGATGTCTATGTATGTATGATGTCTATGTATATAAAATGTCTTTGTATGTATGATGTCCATGTATATACGATGTCTTTGTATGTATGATGTCTGTGTATATACGATGTCTATGTATATATGATGTCTATGTATATACGATGTCTATGTATACATGATGTCTATGTATATACGATGTCTATGTATATATGATGTCTATGTATACATGATGTCTATGTATATATGATGTCTATGTATATATGATGTCTATGTATACATGATGTCTATGTATATACGATGTCTATGTATATATGATGTCTATGTATGTATGATGTCTATGTATATACGATGTCTCTGTATATATGATGTCTATGTATGTATGATGTCTATGTATATACGATGTCTATGTATATATGATGTCTATGTATGTATGATGTCTATGTATACATGATGTCTATGTATATACGATGTCTATGTATATACGATGTCTATGTATACATGATGTCTATGTATATACAATGTCTATGTATATATGATGTCTATGTATGTATGATGTCTATGTATATACGATGTCTATGTATATATGATGTCTATGTATATACGATGTCTATGTATATATGATGTCTATGTATATACGATGTCTATGTATATATGATGTCTATGTATACATGATGTCTATGTATATACGATGTCTATGTATATACGATGTCTATGTATACATGATGTCTATGTATATACAATGTCTATGTATATATGATGTCTATGTATACATGATGTCTATGTATATATGATGTCTATGTATATATGATGTCTATGTATACATGATGTCTATGTATATACGATGTCTATGTATATATGATGTCTATGTATGTATGATGTCTATGTATATATGATGTCTAATTATATATGATGTCTATGTATGTATGATGTCTATGTATATACGATGTCTATGTATGTATGATGTCTATGTATATATGATGTCTATGTATACATGATGTCTATGTATGTATGATGTCTATGTATATACGATGTCTATGTATATATGATGTCTATGTATACATGATGTCTATGTATATACGATGTCTATGTATATACGATGTCTATGTATACATGATGTCTATGTATATACGATGTCTATGTATATATGATGTCTATGTATACATGATGTCTATGTATATATGATGTCTATGTATATACGATGTCTATGTATATATGATGTCTATGTATGTATGATGTCTATGTATATACGATGTCTATGTATGTATGATGTCTATGTATATACGATGTCTATGTATGTATGATGTCTATGTATATACGATGTCTATGTATATATGATGTCTATGTATATACGATGTCTATGTATATATGATGTCTATGTATACATGATGTCTATGTATATACGATGTCTATGTATATACGATGTCTATGCATACATGATGTCTATGTATATACGATGTCTATGTATATATGATGTCTATGTATACATGATGTCTATGTATATATGATGTCTATGAATATACGATGTCTATGTATATATGATGTCTATGTATATATGATGTCTATGTATGTATGATGTCTATGTATATACGATGTCTATGTATGTATGATGTCTATGTATATATGATGTCTATGTATACATGATGTCTATGTATGTATGACGTCTATGTATGTATGATACATGAGCAGGAGGCAGAGCCTTTGGTTATCAGGCCCCTCTCTTATGGAATAAGCTCCCAGTTAGTGTTAGGGAAGCAGACACCCTCCCCACCTTTAACACTAGGCTGAAGACTTATCTTTTTGATAAGTCCTATAGCTAGGGATGGTTAGCATCCTTTAGTTATGCTGCTATAGGTTTAGACTGCTGAGGGACATTTCCTGATACACTGAGCTTCTTTCTCTTTATTTCTCTCTTTTACCCCCCCCCCCCCCCCCCCCCCCATAACAGTGTAGCATCATTAACATGTATGTCTCCTGTCTCAGCAGGTCTCCCTGGCCGGGAGTAGCAGTTCCTGTTGGCTGTTGTCTTTCTGTCCTCTTCCCCCCACACAGCAGAGGCAGATGGCTGCCTGTCCTGAGCCGGGTTCTGCCGGAGGTTTCCTTCCTGTTAAAAGGGAGTTTTTTCCTTCCCACTGTCGCCAGTGTGCTTGCTCAGGATGGGAGATTGAGTTGGACTCAACTCAGTCTGTTGGTTTCCTTGTATAGGCTGTTATGAATTGGCCTTCATTATGTTTTCTTCTCTGTAAAGCGTCTTGAGATGGCATTGCCGTGATTTCATGCTATATAAATAAAGTTGAATTGAATTGAATGGTAGTCCAGGACAGACGGTGGTCTCACCATGTAGACTGGCATGACATGATAAATATTTCCACATGTCTCAAAAGGAGCGTCTGACCAAAACGTTTCTGGTCCGTCTCCCTCCTTTAACTCTGTTGGATGCTCTGCTGCAGTAGCAGTTGCTCTGATTGGCCCTCTGAGCAGCTCATTTGCATATTTCGCATCCTGCTTTGCGGTGCTCCTGTTGTACCTGCAGCATGAGCAGCTATGTATGTGGGAAATATCAAGTTTATTCCCAGCAGGTGTCATGAGGCTCCATCAATGGGATCGTTGGAATTACTGATTCCTCACAACGAACTGATAAGATATTAAGTAGATTTTAACGTATTGGTTGTCCAGTGTTCCAGTTCGGTCCCCCACAGGTCCCCGCCCCTCTCCAGCTGGGCATCTGCTGTACATCCAGTCTATTGCACCATTTTCCGGTCACGTGTCCAAGATGGGACTTTTTACATTGAAGCAGACTTCCAGCTGAGACCATCACAGTGAAAACAGAACCTTCTCCGTGGAGACACAACTTTTTATCTTGATGCTCCCACTCTTTAGCCAACATCAATACCTGCTTCTGATGAAGCCGCTATTTCAGCAGTGTGCTGTTTAACATAAGCATGTTTCTTATGCAGACAGACAGGCAGATGGCCCTTTTCTGCAGGACATCCATGATCTGCAGGGTGACATGTTAAAGCGGTCCTCTTCCACCTCCCGGCTTTCCTCTCCTCCTCAGACCTATCGTGTATTCAGAACAGGAACCAGACGTATTCCTTAGCTTAATTTTCAACTGCCTTTTTCTTGCCATGCGACCAGGTAAGAGAAAAAAACCCAACTCCTCATTGGACCTGGTTCTGTCCTGCGGAGATGAAGGCTGAGCTGAACTGGACCCAGCAGGATCAGCACATGCAGATGCTCCTCAGGGATGCAGGTGAAGCAAGACAGCAGGAAGCTGCTTCACGGGAGGAGATGCAGCTTGATGTGTGAGGCAGCTTGTCCAGTCACTGACTGGTCCACCTGCATGACACACATTTCATTATAAACAGTTGTTTTCAGTATTTAATATTTTCTTACTTTATTATTCTAAATGTTTCTGCTTATGTGAATGAAGAACATATTTTGCTGTGACTGTGGCAGTGTTATGTGTCGTGCCACAGATGAACCAGCTGAAGCACGTGTAGCAAACATTCATTACTGATATTCTGGTGAAATGCTGCAGGAAAACTCCTGTCTTGCCTAAGGCTGGCCCTGCCAGGAAAATAACAATTTCTAACACAAAACACATGAACTGTGCAGGAGTTCAGCACGGTGAGCCAACTTTTACTTTTGTGTTTATTTAGTTCCCCATTTGTTTTTAACACCAACATGTAACTGCTTGTGTGTATGACACTAAACAGTACATGGAGACGTGCTTGAAGGAAAACAATGGGATCGTCTTTATTTGTTGTTTAAACACGAACCTTCAGAAAACAGCTTTACATGTTATAGTTTGACATATTTAAATGATAAAAAAAAAAAAAATTCTAGTTTTCCTTTATTGCTCGCATCTATATTAAAATGAATTACACGCAGGACAAAGTTTTGCTGACGAAATAGAGGAATTCCGTGACGTTACATCCTGTTAGAGATACTGAGATCAGGAAAATATTAAGACATCTTACTCTGTATGAAATTCCTGAATTTTTAAGAACACCTTCTACTCCAGACATAAAATATTTTGGGTATTTTTCTAATTTAAACGTCAACACGCTCAAACACCGCCTACATGTGATTATTATAACTTGCTATTTGGGTTTGTAATTATCAGCGGAGCTCTGAATCCTGTTCTCTTTAACTTTCTGGCCTCAGAGTGACTCCTCTTCGCATATGAAGACAATCTTCGAATGTCCGAGGAAAGGTGGGGCGCGCGCTGAACTGATCAACTTGTAAAAGTTTGGCTTGGTCTGTTTTTGAGGGAAGGACAGGAAAACAGGTCCGCAGGTGAGTCAGCGGAGTTCACGGTGCGTGTTTTAAACTCTTTTAGGGCGCGTCCGCTCCCCTGCGGGGGGTTTACGGCTGTTTTCACTGAACCCCCCCCCCCAGGAAAGCGTTATCTGTCGCTGCCTCAGCGGCTAGCTGCCAGAGCCGTGACTGACAGCGTTAGCAACCAATGGCTGCCGCAGAAGGGGCTCCTGCTGGCGGCATCAACCAATCAGAGGCAGAGCTGCGTTTGGAGGCGGGAATGGGGAAGAGCAGAAGTGTCTGTTTCATGTCATCATGTAGAAACTGGTTTCCAGTTGTCAGCTGGTTTACACGGAGAGGAAGCTGCAGCTGGGCTACTTCCTCTTTGGCAGGGGTGTTCCGCCTCCACGGCTTCACGCCGTGGGCCACCTGTAGCCTCCAGCACTCCCAGTGTGGTCCACCTGTAGCCTCCAGCACTCCCAGTGTGGTCCACCTGTAGCCTCCAGCACTCCCAGTGTGGTCCACCTGTAGCCTCCAGCACTCCCAGTGTGGTCCACCTGTAGCCTCCAGCACTCCCAGTGTGGTCCACCTGTAGCCTCCAGCACTCCCAGTGTGGTCCACCTGTAGCCTCCAGCACTCCCAGTGTGGTCCACCTGTAGCCTCCAGCACTCCCAGTCAGCGTTGCGGTTACAGACATACAGGTTTCCTGGCACTGTTTATCCCAAAGCACTTCAGCACTGGGCAAACTGGTTTCAGACACCCGGTACCTGTCTTCTATAGGAACACTGACCAGTGGAAGAACCAGGAGCCTCGTTGTCCACTGGTGGAACTGGCAGACCGGCGGAACTGGGAGACCGGCGGAACTGGGAGACCGGCGGAACTGGGAGACCGGCGGAACTGGCAGACTGGTGGAACTGGGAGATCTAAGCAGATCTATGAGGTGGACCTGAGAACTGGGAGACAGGTGGAACTGGAAGACCAGTGGAACTGGGAGACCGGTGGAACTGGGAGACCGGTGGAACTGGCAGACTGGTGGAACTGGGAGATCTAAGCAGATCTATGAGGTGGACCTGAGAACTGGGAGACAGGTGGAACTGGAAGACCAGTGGAACTGGGAGACCGGTGGAACTGGCAGACTGGTGGAACTGGGAGATCTATATGTCAGCCATAGTTCCAGTGGGAGTAATGGAGATAAAAATCAGCTGTTTCTAGTAGCAGGAACTTATATCTCAGGAAGAGCTTTGTGAAGAGTTTACCGATATTTCCACACTGGAACCGGTTCAATGTCCAAGTAACAATATTTTTTCATGTTTGCAGTTCAAGTTTTATAACTTTTCCCAGGAACTGGAAACTCCTCTGTCTCCTAGTGAGACTGGAGTCTGAGACTGGAGTCTGATCCAGGACCTCACGGAGACTTTGACACCTGTCAGTCTTATTTTCAGGTGTGTTTTTCGCTCTGGCTGGTTGCCATGGGAACTCTGCTATGGTGGAAGTCTTTAACATAACCAGGAGGAACTAGTTCCCGCCACAGTACCTGGTACTGTCTGGTATCTGTTCACCTGTACCGCCCACAAAGACCAGACAGAGGACCAGGATCCTGGCCTCTACTGGTCTTTAGTTGTCCCCAACTGTCTCCTCTGTCCTCGACTGGTCTTTAGCAGTCCCCATCTGTCTCCTCTGTCCTCTACTGGTCTTTAGTTGTCCCCATCTGTCTCCTCTGTCCTCGACAGGTCTTTAGTTGTCCCCATCTGTCTCCTCTGTCCTCGACTGGTCTTTAGTTGTCCCCAACTGTCTCCTCTGTCCTCTACTGGTCTTTAGCAGTCCCCGTCTGTCTCCTCTATCCTCTACTGGTCTATAGTTGTCCCCAACTGTCTCCTCAGTCCTCTACTGGTCTTTAGTAGTCCCCAACTGTCTCCTCTATCCTCTACTGGTCTTTAATAGTCCCCAATTGTCTCCTCTATCCTCTACTGGTTTATAGTAGTCCCCAACTGTCTCCACTATCCTCTACTGGTCTAGAGTTGTCCCCAACTGTCTCCTTTGTCCTCTACTGTTTTTTAGTAGTCCCCAACTGTATCCTCTACTGGTCTATAGTTGTCCCCATCTGTCTCCTCTGTCCTCTACTGGTCTTTAGCAGTCCCCAACTGTCTCCTCTGTCCTCTACTGGTCTTTAATAGTCCCCAATTGTCTCCTCTATCCTCTAATGGTTTATTGTGGTCCCCAACTGTCTCCTTTATCCTCGACTGGTCTATAGTTGTCCCCAACTGTCTCCTCTGTCCTCTACTGGTCTTTAGTAGTCCCCAACTGTCTCCTCTATCCTCTACTTGTCTTTACTAGTCCCCAATTTCTCCTCTATCCTCTACTGGTTTATAGTAGTCCCCAACTGTCTCCTCTATCCTCTACTGGTCTAGAGTTGTCCCCAAGTGTCTCCGCTATCCTCTACTGGTCTTTAGTTGTCCCCATCTGTCGACTCTATGCTCTACTGGTCTATAGTTGTCCCCAACTGTCTCCTCTGTCCTCTACTGGTCTTTAGCAGTCCCCAACTGTCTCCTCTATGCTCTACTGGTTTATAGTTGTCCCCAACTGTCTCCGCTATCCTCTACTGGTCTTTAGTTGTCCCCATCTGTCGACTCTATGCTCTACTGGTCTATAGTTGTCCCCAACTGTGTCCTCTGTCCTCTACTGGTCTTTAGCAGTCCCCAACTGTCTCCTCTATGCTCTACTGGTTTATAGTTGTCCCCAACTGTCTCCGCTATCCTCTACTGGTCTATAGTTGTCCCCATCTGTCTCCTCTGTCCTCTACTGTTCTTTAGTAGTCCCCAACTGTCTCTTCTACTGGTCCATAGTTGTCCCCAACTGTCTCCTTTATCCTCTACTGGTCTATAGTTGTCCCCAACTGTCTCCTCTATCCTCTACTGGTCTATAGTTGTCCCCAACTGTCTCCTCTGTCCTCTACTGTTCTTTAGTAGTCCCCAACTGTATCCTCTACTGGTCTATAGTTTTCCCCAATTGTCTCCTCTATCCTCTACTGGTTTATAGTGGTCCCCAACTGTCTCCTCTATCCTCTACTGGTCTATAGTTGTCCCCAACTGTCTCCTCTGTCCTCTACTGGTCTTTAGTAGTCCCCAACTGTCTCCTCTATCCTCTACTGGTCTTTAATAGTCCCCAATTGTCTCCTCTATCCTCTACTGGTTTATAATAGTCCCCAACAGTCTCCTCTATCCTCTACTGGTCTATAGTTGTCCCCAACTGTCTCCTCTGTCCTCTACTGGTCTTTAGTAGTCCCCAACTGTCTCCTCTGTCCTCTACTGGTCTTTAGTAGTCCCCAATTGTCTCCTCTATCCTCTACTGGTTTATAATAGTCCCCAACAGTCTCCTCTATCCTCTACTGGTCTATAGTTGTCCCCAACTGTCTCCTCTGTCCTCTACTGGTCTTTAGTAGTCCCCAACTGTCTCCTCTATCCTCTACTGGTCTTTAATAGTCCCCAATTGTCTCCTCTATCCTCTACTGGTTTATAATAGTCCCCAACAGTCTCCTATGTCCTCTACTGGTCTATAGTTGTCCCCAACTGTCTCCTCTGTCCTCTACTGGTCTTTAATAGTCCCCAACTGTCTTCTTTATCCTCTACTGGTCTTTAATAGTCCCCAACTGTCTCCTCTGTCCTCTACTGGTCTTTAGCAGTCCCCAACTGTCTCTTCTATGCTCTACTGGTTTATAGTTGTCCCCAACTGTCTCCGCTATCCTCTACTGGTCTATAGTTGTCCCCATCTGTCTCCTCTGTCCTCTACTGTTCTTTAGTAGTCCCCAACTGTCTCTTCTACTGGTCCATAGTTGTCCCCAACTGTCTCCGCTATCCTCTACTGGTCTATAGTTGTCCCCAAATGTCTCCTCTGTCCTCTACTGGTCTATAGTAGTCCCCAACTGTCTCCTCTGTCCTCTACTGGTCTATAGTAGTCCCCAACTGTCTCCTCTGTCCTCTACTGTTCTATAGTAGTCCCCAACTGTCTCCTCTACTGGTCTATAGTTGTCCCCATCTGTCTCCTCTGTCCTCTACTGGTCTATAGTTGTCCCCAACTGTCTCCTCTGTCCTCTACTGTTCTTCAGTAGTCCCCAACTGTATCCTCTACTGGTCTATAGTTGTCCCCAACTGTCTCCTCTGTCCTCTACTGGTCTATAGTTGTCCCCAACTGTCTCCTCTGTCCTCTGCTGTTCTTCAGTAGTCCCCAACTGTATCCTCTACTGGTCTATAGTTGTCCCCATCTGTCTCCTCTGTCCTCTACTGGTCTATAGTAGTCCCCAACTGTCTCCTCTACTGGTCTATAGTTGTCCCCATCTGTCTCCTTTGTCCTCTACTGGACTATAGTAGTCCCCAACTGTATCCTCTACCGGTCTATAGTTGTCCCCAACTGTCTCCTCTGTCCTCTACTGGTCTTTAGTAGTCCCCATCTGTCTCCTCTGTCCTCTACTGGTCTTGAGTTGTCCCAAACTGTCTCCTCTGTCCTCTACTGGTCTTTAATAGTCCCCAATTGTCTCCTCTATCCTCTACTGGTTTATAGTGGTCCCCAACTGTCTCCTCTATCCTCTACTGGTCTATAGTTGTCCCCAACTGTCTCCTCAGTCCTCTACTGGTCTTTAGTAGTCCCCAACTGTCTCCTCTATCCTCTACTGGTCTTTAATAGTCCCCAATTGTCTCCTCTATCCTCTACTGGTTTATAGTAGTCCCCATCTGTCTCCTCTATCCTCTACTGGTCTAGAGTTGTCCCCAACTGTCTCCTTTGTCCTCTACTGTTTTTTAGTAGTCCCCAACTGTCTCCTCTACTGGTCTATAGTTGTCCCCATCTGTCTCCTCTGTCCTCTACTCGTCTTGAGTTGTCCCCAACTCTCTCCTCTGTCCTCTACTGGTCTTTAATAGTCCGCAATTGTCTCCTCTATCCTCTAATGGTTTATTGTGGTCCCCAACTGTCTCCTTTATCCTCTACTGGTCTATAGTTGTCCCCAACTGTCTCCTCTGTCCTCTACTGGTCTTTAGTAGTCCCCAACTGTCTCCTCTATCCTCTACTTGTCTTTACTAGTCCCCAATTGTCTCCTCTATCCTCTACTGGTTTATAGTAGTCCCCAAGTGTCTCCTCTATCCTCTACTGGTATATAGTTTTCCCCAAGTGTCTCCTCTGTCATCTACTGGTCTTTAGCAGTCCCCAACTGTCTCCTCTATGCTCTACTGGTTTATAGTTGTCCCCAACTGTCTCCGCTATCCTCTACTGGTCTTTAGTTTTCCCCATCTGTCGACTCTATGCTCTACTGGTCTATAGTTGTCCCCAACTGTCTCCTCTGTCCTCTACTGGTCTTTAGCAGTCCCCAACTGTCTCTTCTATGCTCTACTGGTTTATAGTTGTCCCCAACTGTCTCCGCTATCCTCTACTGGTCTATAGTTGTCCCCATCTGTCTCCTCTGTCCTCTACTGTTCTTTAGTAGTCCCCATCTGTCTCCTCTGTCCTCTACTGTTCTTTAGTAGTCCCCAACTGTCTCTTCTACTGGTCCATAGTTGTCCCCAACTGTCTCCGCTATCCTCTACTGGTCTATAGTTGTCCCCAAATGTCTCCTCTGTCCTCTACTGGTCTATAGTAGTCCCCAACTGTCTCCTCTGTCCTCTACTGTTCTTTAGTAGTCCCCAACTGTATCCTCTACTGGTCTATAGTTGTCCCCAACTGTCTCCTCTGTCCTCTACTGTTCTATAGTAGTCCCCAACTGTCTCCTCTACTGGTCTATAGTTGTCCCCATCTGTCTCCTCTGTCCTCTACTGGTCTATAGTTGTCCCCAACTGTCTCCTCTGTCCTCTACTGTTCTTCAGTAGTCCCCAACTTTCTCCTCTATCCTCTACTGGTTTATAGTGGTCCCCAATTGTCTCCTCTATCCTCTACTGGTCTATAGTGGTCCCCAACTGTCTCCTCTGTCCTCTACTGGTCTTTAGTAGTCCCCACCTGTCTCCTCTATCCTCTACTGGTCTTTAATGGTCCCCAATTGTCTCCTCTATCCTCTACTGGTTTATAGTAGTCCCCAACTCTCTCCTCTATCCTCTACTGGTCTTGAGTTGTCCCCATCTGTCTCCTCTATCCTCTACTGGTCTATAGTTGTCCCCATCTGTCTCCTCTGTCCTCTACTGGTCTTTAGTAGTCCCCAACTGTCTCCTCTATCCTCTACTGGTCTTTAATAGTCCCCAATTGTCTCCTCTATCCTCTACTGGTTTATAGTAGTCCCCAACTGTCTCCACTATCCTCTACTGGTCTAGAGTTGTCCCCAACTGTCTCCTTTGTCCTCTACTGTTTTTTAGTAGTCCCCAACTGTATCCTCTACTGGTCTATAGTTGTCCCCATCTGTCTCCTCTGTCCTCTACTGGTCTTTAGCAGTCCCCAACTGTCTCCTCTGTCCTCTACTGGTCTTTAATAGTCCCCAATTGTCTCCTCTATCCTCTAATGGTTTATTGTGGTCCCCAACTGTCTCCTTTATCCTCGACTGGTCTATAGTTGTCCCCAACTGTCTCCTCTGTCCTCTACTGGTCTTTAGTAGTCCCCAACTGTCTCCTCTATCCTCTACTTGTCTTTACTAGTCCCCAATTTCTCCTCTATCCTCTACTGGTTTATAGTAGTCCCCAACTGTCTCCTCTATCCTCTACTGGTCTAGAGTTGTCCCCAAGTGTCTCCGCTATCCTCTACTGGTCTTTAGTTGTCCCCATCTGTCGACTCTATGCTCTACTGGTCTATAGTTGTCCCCAACTGTCTCCTCTGTCCTCTACTGGTCTTTAGCAGTCCCCAACTGTCTCCTCTATGCTCTACTGGTTTATAGTTGTCCCCAACTGTCTCCGCTATCCTCTACTGGTCTTTAGTTGTCCCCATCTGTCGACTCTATGCTCTACTGGTCTATAGTTGTCCCCAACTGTGTCCTCTGTCCTCTACTGGTCTTTAGCAGTCCCCAACTGTCTCCTCTATGCTCTACTGGTTTATAGTTGTCCCCAACTGTCTCCGCTATCCTCTACTGGTCTATAGTTGTCCCCATCTGTCTCCTCTGTCCTCTACTGTTCTTTAGTAGTCCCCAACTGTCTCTTCTACTGGTCCATAGTTGTCCCCAACTGTCTCCTTTATCCTCTACTGGTCTATAGTTGTCCCCAACTGTCTCCTCTATCCTCTACTGGTCTATAGTTGTCCCCAACTGTCTCCTCTGTCCTCTACTGTTCTTTAGTAGTCCCCAACTGTATCCTCTACTGGTCTATAGTTTTCCCCAATTGTCTCCTCTATCCTCTACTGGTTTATAGTGGTCCCCAACTGTCTCCTCTATCCTCTACTGGTCTATAGTTGTCCCCAACTGTCTCCTCTGTCCTCTACTGGTCTTTAGTAGTCCCCAACTGTCTCCTCTATCCTCTACTGGTCTTTAATAGTCCCCAATTGTCTCCTCTATCCTCTACTGGTTTATAATAGTCCCCAACAGTCTCCTCTATCCTCTACTGGTCTAGAGTTGTCCCCAACTGTCTCCTCTGTCCTCTACTGGTCTTTAGTAGTCCCCAACTGTCTCCTCTGTCCTCTACTGGTCTTTAGTAGTCCCCAATTGTCTCCTCTATCCTCTACTGGTTTATAATAGTCCCCAACAGTCTCCTCTATCCTCTACTGGTCTATAGTTGTCCCCAACTGTCTCCTCTGTCCTCTACTGGTCTTTAGTAGTCCCCAACTGTCTCCTCTATCCTCTACTGGTCTTTAATAGTCCCCAATTGTCTCCTCTATCCTCTACTGGTTTATAATAGTCCCCAACAGTCTCCTATGTCCTCTACTGGTCTATAGTTGTCCCCAACTGTCTCCTCTGTCCTCTACTGGTCTTTAATAGTCCCCAACTGTCTTCTTTATCCTCTACTGGTCTTTAATAGTCCCCAACTGTCTCCTCTGTCCTCTACTGGTCTTTAGCAGTCCCCAACTGTCTCTTCTATGCTCTACTGGTTTATAGTTGTCCCCAACTGTCTCCGCTATCCTCTACTGGTCTATAGTTGTCCCCATCTGTCTCCTCTGTCCTCTACTGTTCTTTAGTCGTCCCCAACTGTCTCTTCTACTGGTCCATAGTTGTCCCCAACTGTCTCCGCTATCCTCTACTGGTCTATAGTTGTCCCCAAATGTCTCCTCTGTCCTCTACTGGTCTATAGTAGTCCCCAACTGTCTCCTCTGTCCTCTACTGGTCTATAGTAGTCCCCAACTGTCTCCTCTGTCCTCTACTGTTCTATAGTAGTCCCCAACTGTCTCCTCTACTGGTCTATAGTTGTCCCCATCTGTCTCCTCTGTCCTCTACTGGTCTATAGTTGTCCCCAACTGTCTCCTCTGTCCTCTACTGTTCTTCAGTAGTCCCCAACTGTATCCTCTACTGGTCTATAGTTGTCCCCAACTGTCTCCTCTGTCCTCTACTGGTCTATAGTTGTCCCCAACTGTCTCCTCTGTCCTCTACTGTTCTTCAGTAGTCCCCAACTGTATCCTCTACTGGTCTATAGTTGTCCCCATCTGTCTCCTCTGTCCTCTACTGGTCTATAGTAGTCCCCAACTGTCTCCTCTACTGGTCTATAGTTGTCCCCATCTGTCTCCTTTGTCCTCTACTGGACTATAGTAGTCCCCAACTGTATCCTCTACCGGTCTATAGTTGTCCCCAACTGTCTCCTCTGTCCTCTACTGGTCTTTAGTAGTCCCCATCTGTCTCCTCTGTCCTCTACTGGTCTTGAGTTGTCCCAAACTGTCTCCTCTGTCCTCTACTGGTCTTTAATAGTCCCCAATTGTCTCCTCTATCCTCTACTGGTTTATAGTGGTCCCCAACTGTCTCCTCTATCCTCTACTGGTCTATAGTTGTCCCCAACTGTCTCCTCAGTCCTCTACTGGTCTTTAGTAGTCCCCAACTGTCTCCTCTATCCTCTACTGGTCTTTAATAGTCCCCAATTGTCTCCTCTATCCTCTACTGGTTTATAGTAGTCCCCATCTGTCTCCTCTATCCTCTACTGGTCTAGAGTTGTCCCCAACTGTCTCCTTTGTCCTCTACTGTTTTTTAGTAGTCCCCAACTGTATCCTCTACTGGTCTATAGTTGTCCCCATCTGTCTCCTCTGTCCTCTACTCGTCTTGAGTTGTCCCCAACTCTCTCCTCTGTCCTCTACTGGTCTTTAATAGTCCGCAATTGTCTCCTCTATCCTCTAATGGTTTATTGTGGTCCCCAACTGTCTCCTTTATCCTCTACTGGTCTATAGTTGTCCCCAACTGTCTCCTCTGTCCTCTACTGGTCTTTAGTAGTCCCCAACTGTCTCCTCTATCCTCTACTTGTCTTTACTAGTCCCCAATTGTCTCCTCTATCCTCTACTGGTTTATAGTAGTCCCCAAGTGTCTCCTCTATCCTCTACTGGTATATAGTTTTCCCCAAGTGTCTCCTCTGTCATCTACTGGTCTTTAGCAGTCCCCAACTGTCTCCTCTATGCTCTACTGGTTTATAGTTGTCCCCAACTGTCTCCGCTATCCTCTACTGGTCTTTAGTTTTCCCCATCTGTCGACTCTATGCTCTACTGGTCTATAGTTGTCCCCAACTGTCTCCTCTGTCCTCTACTGGTCTTTAGCAGTCCCCAACTGTCTCTTCTATGCTCTACTGGTTTATAGTTGTCCCCAACTGTCTCCGCTATCCTCTACTGGTCTATAGTTGTCCCCATCTGTCTCCTCTGTCCTCTACTGTTCTTTAGTAGTCCCCAACTGTCTCTTCTACTGGTCCATAGTTGTCCCCAACTGTCTCCGCTATCCTCTACTGGTCTATAGTTGTCCCCAAATGTCTCCTCTTTCCTCTACTGGTCTATAGTAGTCCCCAACTGTCTCCTCTGTCCTCTACTGTTCTTTAGTAGTCCCCAACTGTATCCTCTACTGGTCTATAGTTGTCCCCAACTGTCTCCTCTGTCCTCTACTGTTCTATAGTAGTCCCCAACTGTCTCCTCTACTGGTCTATAGTTGTCCCCATCTGTCTCCTCTGTCCTCTACTGGTCTATAGTTGTCCCCAACTGTCTCCTCTGTCCTCTACTGTTCTTCAGTAGTCCCCAACTTTCTCCTCTATCCTCTACTGGTTTATAGTGGTCCCCAATTGTCTCCTCTATCCTCTACTGGTCTATAGTGGTCCCCAACTGTCTCCTCTGTCCTCTACTGGTCTTTAGTAGTCCCCACCTGTCTCCTCTATCCTCTACTGGTCTT
Organism: Telmatherina bonti; assembly: GCF_933228915.1. Taxonomy (NCBI): domain Eukaryota; kingdom Metazoa; phylum Chordata; class Actinopteri; order Atheriniformes; family Telmatherinidae; genus Telmatherina; species Telmatherina bonti. The sequence goes on from NC_136633.1 coordinate 1,965,787, forward strand.
TAATGGTCCCCAATTGTCTCCTCTATCCTCTACTGGTTTATAGTAGTCCCCAACTCTCTCCTCTATCCTCTACTGGTCTTGAGTTGTCCCCATCTGTCTCCTCTATCCTCTACTGGTCTATAGTTGTCCCCATCTGTCTCCTCTGTCCTCTACTGGTCTTTAGCGGTCCCCAACTGTCTCCTCTATCCTCTACTGGTTTATAGTTGTCCCCAACTGTCGCCCCTATCCTCTACTGGTCTATAGTTGTCCCCAACTGTCTCTTCTGTCCTCTACTGATCTATAGTTGTCCCCATCTGTCTCCTCTATCCTCTACTGGTCTATAGTTGTCCCCAACTGTCTCCTCTGTCCTCTACTGTTCTTTAGTAGTCCCCAACTGTATCCTCTACTGGTCTCTAGTTGTCCCCATCTGTGTCCTCTGTCCTCTACTGGTCTATAGTAGTCCCCATCTGTCTCCTATATCCTCTACTGGTCTATAGTAGTCCCCAACTGTCTCCTCTATTGGTCTATAGTTGTCCCCATCTGTCTCCTCTGTCCTCTATTGGTCTATAGTTGTCCCCATCTGTCTCCTCTGTCCTCTACTGGTCTATAGTAGTCCCCATCTGTCTCCTATGTCCTCTACTGGTCTTGAGTTGTCCCCAACTGTCTCCTCGGTCCTCTACTGGTCTTTAATAGTCCCCAATTGTCTCCTCTATCCTCTACTGGTTTATAGTGGTCCCCAACTGTCTCCTCTATCCTCTACTGGTCTATAGTGGTCCCCAACTGTCTCCTCTGTCCTCTACTGGTCTTTAGTAGTCCCCAACTGTCTCCTCTATCCTCTACTGGTCTTTAATAGTCCCCAATTGTCTCCTCTATCCTCTACTGGTTTATAATAGTCCCCAATTGTCTCCTCTATCCTCTACTGGTCTATAGTTGTCCCCAACTGTCTCCTCTGTCCTCTACTGGTCTTTAGTAGTCCCCAACTGTCTCCTCTGTCCTCTACTGGTCTTTAATAGTCCCCAACTGTCTTCTTTATCCTCTACTGGTCTTTAATAGTCCCCAACTGTCTCCTCTGTCCTCTACTGGTCTTTAGTAGTCCCCATCTGTCTCCTCTTTCCTCTACTGGTCTTGAGTTGTCCCCGACTGTCTCCTCTATCCTTTACTGGTTTCTAGTAGTCCCCATCTGTCTCCTATGTCGTCTGCTGGTCTCTCGTTGTCCCCATCTGTCTCCTCTCGACTGTACTGGTCTATAGTTGTGCCCAACTGTCTCCTCTATCTTCTACTGGTCTTAAGTAGTCCCCAACTGTCTCCTCTCGACTCTACTGGTCTCTAGTAGTCCCCATCTGTCTCCTCTCAACTCTACTGGTCTTAAGTAGTCCCCAACTGTCTCCTATGTCTTCTACTGGTCTTAAGTAGTCCCCATCTGTCTCCTCTCGACTCTACTGGTCTCTAGTAGTCCCCATCTGTCTCCTCTCGACTCTACTGGTCTTAAGTAGTCCCCAACTGTCTCCTATGTCTTCTACTGGTCTCTAGTTGTCCCCATCTGTCTCCTGTCGACTCCACTGGTCTATAGTTGTCCCCATCTGTCTCCGCTATCCTCTACTGGTCTATAGTTGTCCCCAACTGTCTCCTCTATCCTCTACTGGGCTATAGTTGTCCCCATCTGTCTCCTCTGTCCTCTACTGTTCTTTAGTAGTCCCCAACTGTATCCTCTACTGGTCTATAGTTGTCCCCATCTGTCTCCTCTGTCCTCTACTGGTCTATAGTAGTCCCCAACTGTCTCCTCTGCTGGTCTATAGTTGTCCCCATCTGTCTCCTCTGTCCTCTACTGGTCTATAGTTGTCCCCAACTGTCTCCTCTGTCCTCTACTGGTCTATAGTAGTCCCCAACTGTCTCATCTGCTGGTCTATAGTTGTCCCCATCTGTCTCCTCTATCCTCTACTGGTCTATAGTTGTCCCCATCTTTCTCCTCTGTCCTCTATTGGTCTATAGTAGTCCCCATCTGTCTCCTCTATCCTGTACTGGTTTATAGTGGTCCCCAACCTTCTCCTCTATCCTCTACTGGTCTATAGTTGTCCCCAACTGTCTCCTCTGTCCTCTACTGGTCTTTAGTATTCCCCAACTTTCTCCTCTATCCTCTACTGGTCTTTAATAGTCCCCAATTGTCTCATCTATCCTCTACTGGTTTATAGTGGTCCCCAACTGTCTCGTCTATCCTCTACTGGTCTATAGTTGTCCCCAACTGTCTCCTCTGTCCTCTACTGGTCTTTAGTAGTCCCCAACTGTCTCCTCTATCCTCTACTGGTCTTTAATAGTCCCCAATTGTCTCCTCTATCCTCTACTGGTTTATAATAGTCCCCAACAGTCTCCTCTATCCTCTACTGGTCTATAGTTGTCCCCAACTGTCTCCTCTGTCCTCTACTGGTCTTTAGTAGTCCCCAGCTGTCTCCTCTGTCCTCTACTGGTCTTTAATAGTCCCCAACTGTCTTCTTTATCCTCTACTGGTCTTTAATAGTCCCCAACTGTCTCCTCTATCCTCTACTGGTCTATAGTTGTCCCCATCTGTCTCCTCTTTCCTCTACTGGTCTTGAGTTGTCCCCAACTGTCTCCTCTATCCTTTACTGGTTTCTAGTAGTCCCCATCTGTCTCCTATGTCGTCTGCTGGTCTCTCGTTGTCCCCATCTGTCTCCTCTCTACTGTACTGGTCTATAGTTGTGCCCAACTGTCTCCTCTATCTTCTACTGGTCTTAAGTAGTCCCCATCTGTCTCCTCTCGACTCTACTGGTCTCTAGTAGTCCCCATCTGTCTCCTCTCAACTCTACTGGTCTTAAGTAGTCCCCAACTGTCTCCTATGTCTTCTACTGGTCTATAGTTGTCCCCATCTGTCTCCTCTATCTTCTACTGGTCTTAAGTAGTCCCCATCTGTCTCCTCTCGACTCTACTGGTCTCTAGTAGTCCCCATCTGTCTCCTCTCGACTCTACTGGTCTTAAGTAGTCCCCAACTGTCTCCTATGTCTTCGACTTGTCTCTAGTTGTCCCCATCTGTCTCCTGTCGACTCCACTGGTCTATAGTTGTCCCCATCTGTCTCCGCTATCCTCTACTGGTCCATAGTTGTCCCCATCTGTCTCCTCTATCCTCTACTGGTCTATAGTAGTCCCCAACTGTCTCCTCTGTCCCCTACTGTTCTTTAGTAGTCCCCAACTGTATCCTCTACTGGTCTTTAGTTGTCCCCAAGTGTCTCCTCTTTCCTCTACTGGTCTATAGTAGTCCCCAACTGTCTCCTCTACTGGTCTATAGTTGTCCCCATCTGTCTCCTCTGTCCTCTACTGGTCTATAGTTGTCCCCAACTGTCTCCTCTGTCCTCTACTGGTCTATAGTAGTCCCCAACTGTCTCCTCTACTGGTCTATAGTTTTCCCCATCTGTCTCTTCTGTCCTCTACTGGTCTATAGTTGTCCCCAACTGTCTCCTCTGTCCTCTACTGGTCTATAGTAGTCCCCAACTGTCTCCTCTACTGGTCTCTAGTAGTCCCCATCTGTCTCCTCTCAACTCTACTGGTCTTAAGTAGTCCCCAACTGTCTCCTATGTCTTCTACTGGTCTCTACTTGTCCCCATCTGTCTTCTCTATCTTCTAATGGTCTTAAGTAGTCCCCATCTGTCTCCTCTCAACTCTACTGGTCTCTAGTAGTCCCCATCTGTCTCCTCTCGACTCTACTGGTCTTAAGTAGTCCCCAACTGTCTCCTATGTCTTCGACTTGTCTCTAGTTGTCACCATCTGTCTCCTGTCGACTCCACTGGTCTATAGTTGTCCCCATCTGTCTCCGCTATCCTCTACTGGTCCATAGTTGTCCCCATCTGTCTCCTCTATCCTCTACTGGTCTATAGTAGTCCCCAACTGTCTCCTCTGTCCCCTACTGTTCTTTAGTCGTCCCCAACTGTATCCTCTACTGGTCTATAGTTGTCCCCATCTGTCTCCTCTTTCCTCTACTGGTCTATAGTAGTCCCCAACTGTCTCCTCTACTGGTCTATAGTTGTCCCCATCTGTCTCCTCTGTCCTCTACTGGTCTATAGTTGTCCCCAACTGTCTCCTCTGTCCTCTACTGGTCTATAGTAGTCCCCAACTGTCTCCTCTACTGGTCTATAGTTTTCCCCATCTGTCTCTTCTGTCCTCTACTGGTCTATAGTTGTCCCCAACTGTCTCCTCTGTCCTCTACTGGTCTATAGTAGTCCCCAACTGTCTCCTCTACTGGTCTCTAGTAGTCCCCATCTGTCTCCTCTCAACTCTTCTGGTCTTAAGTAGTCCCCAACTGTCTCCTATGTCTTCTACTGGTCTCTAGTTGTCCCCATCTGTCTTCTCTATCTTCTAATGGTCTTAAGTAGTCCCCATCTGTCTCCTCTCAACTCTACTGGTCTCTAGTAGTCCCCATCTGTCTCCTCTCGACTCTACTGGTCTTAAGTAGTCCCCAACTGTCGCCTATGTCTTCTACTGGTCTCCAGTTGTCCCCATCTGTCTCCTGTCGACTCCACTGGTCTATAGTTGTCCCCATCTGTCTCCGCTATCCTTTACTGGTCTATAGTTGTCCCCAACTGTCTCCTCTATCCTCTACTGGGCTATAGTTGTCCCCATCTGTCTCCTCTGTCCTCTACTGGTCTATAGTAGTCCCCAACTATCTCCTCTGCTGGTCTATAGTTGTCCCCATCTCTCTCCTCTGTACTCTACTGGTCTATAGTTGTCCCCAACTGTCTCCTCTGTCCTCTACTGGTCTATAGTAGTCCCCAACTGTCTCCTCTACTGGTCTATAGTTGTCCCCATCTGTCTCCTCTATCCTCTACTGGTCTATAGTTGTCCCCATCTGTCTCCTCTGTCCTCTATTGGTCTATAGTAGTCCCCATCTGTCTCCTCTATCCTGTACTGGTTTATAGTGGTCCCCAACCTTCTCCTCTATCCTCTACTGGTCTATAGTTGTCCCCAACTGTCTCCTCTGTCCTCTACTGGTCTTTAGTATTCCCCAACTTTCTCCTCTATCCTCTACTGGTCTTTAATAGTCCCCAATTGTCTCCTCTATCCTCTACTGGTTTATAATAGTCCCCAACAGTCTCCTCTATCCTCTACTGGTCTATAGTTGTCCCCAACTGTCTCCTCTGTCCTCTACTGGTCTTTAGTAGTCCCCAACTGTCTCCTCTGTCCTCTACTGGTCTTTAATAGTCCCCAACTGTGTTCTTTATCCTCTACTGGTCTTTAATAGTCCCCAACTGTCTCCTCTATCCTCTACTGGTCTATAGTTGTCCCCATCTGTCTCCTCTTTCCTCTACTGGTCTTGAGTTGTCCCCATCTGTCTCCTCTATCCTTTACTGGTTTCTAGTAGTCCCCATCTGTCTCCTATGTCGTCTGCTGGTCTCTCGTTGTCCCCATCTGTCACTTCTCGACTGTACTGGTCTATAGTTGTGCCCAACTGTCTCCTCTATCTTCTACTGGTCTTAAGTAGTCCCCATCTGTCTCCTCTCGACTCTACTGGTCTCTAGTAGTCCCCATCTGTCTCCTCTCAACTCTACTGGTCTTAAGTAGTCCCCAACTGTCTCCTATGTCTTCTACTGGTCTCTAGTTGTCCCCATCTGTCTCCTCTATCTTCTACTGGTCTTAAGTAGTCCCCATCTGTCTCCTCTTTACTCTACTGGTCTCTAGTAGTCCCCATCTGTCTCCTCTCGACTCTACTGGTCTTAAGTAGTCCCCAACTGTCTCCTATGTCTTCTACTGGTCTCTAGTTGTCCCCATCTGTCTCCTGTCGACTCCACTGGTTTATAGTTGTCCCCATCTGTCTCCGCTATCCTCTACTGGTCTATAGTTGTCCCCAACTGTCTCCTCTATCCTCTACTGGGCTATAGTTGTCCCCATCTGTCTCCTCTATCCTCTACTGGTCTATAGTAGTCCCCAACTGTCTCCTCTGTCCCCTACTATTCTTTAGTAGTCCCCAACTGTATCCTCTACTGGTCTATAGTTGTCCCCATCTGTCTCCTCTTTCCTCTACTGGTCTATAGTTGTCCCCAACTGTCTCCTCTGTCCTCTACTGGTCTATAGTAGTCCCCAACTGTCTCCTCTACTGGTCTATAGTTGTCCCCATCTGTCTCCTCTGTCCTCTACTGGTCTATAGTTGTCCCCAACTGTCTCCTCTGTCCTCTACTGGTCTATAGTAGTCCCCAACTGTCTCCTCTACTGGTCTCTAGTAGTCCCCATCTGTCTCCTCTCAACTCTACTGGTCTTAAGTAGTCCCCAACTGTCTCCTATGTCTTCTACTGGTCTCTAGTTGTCCCCATCTGTCTTCTCTATCTTCTAATGGTCTTAAGTAGTCCCCATCTGTCTCCTCTCGACTCTACTGGTCTCTAGTAGTCCCCATCTGTCTCCTCTCGACTCTACTGGTCTTAAGTAGTCCCCAACTGTCTCCTATGTCTTCTACTGGTCTCTAGTTGTCCCCATCTGTCTCCTGTCGACTCCACTGGTCTATAGTTGTCCCCATCTGTCTCCGCTATCCTTTACTGGTCTATAGTTGTCCCCAACTGTCTCCTCTATCCTCTACTGGGCTATGGTTGTCCCCATCTGTCTCCTCTATCCTCTACTGGTCTATAGTAGTCCCCAACTGTCTCCTCTGTCCCCTACTGTTCTTTAGTAGTCCCCAACTGTATCCTCTACTGGTCTATAGTTGTCCCCATCTGTCTCCTCTTTCCTCTACTGGTCTATAGTAGTCCCCAACTGTCTCCTCTACTGGTCTATAGTTGTCCCCATCTGTCTCCTCTGTCCTCTACTGGTCTATAGTTGTCCCCATCTGTCTCCTCTGTCCTCTACTGGTCTATAGTTGTCCCCATCTGTCTCCTCTGTCCTCTATTGGTCTAAAGTAGTCCCCATCTGTCTCCTCTATCCTCTACTGGTTTATAGTGGTCCCCAACCTTCTCCTCTATCCTCTACTGGTCTATAGTTGTCCCCAACTGTCTCCTCTGTCCTCTACTGGTCTTTAGTAGTCCCCATTTTTTCCTCTATCCTCTACTGGTCTTTAATAGTCCCCAATTGTCTCCTCTATCCTCTACTGGTTTATATTGGTCCCCAATTGTCTCCTCTATCCTCTACTGGTCTATAGTTGTCCCCAACTGTCTCCTCTGTCCTCTACTGGTCTTTAGTAGTCCCCAACTGTCTCCTCTATCCTCTACTGGTCTTTAATAGTCCCCAATTGTCTCCTCTATCCTCTACAGGTTTATAGTAGTCCCCAACTCTCTCCTCTATCCTCTACTGGTCTAGAGTTGTCCCCAACTGTCTCCTCTGTCCTCTACTGGTCTTTAGTAGTCCCCAACTGTATCCTCTACTGGTCTATAGTTGTCCCCAAGTGTCTCCTCTCTCCTCTACTGGTCTTTAGTTGTCCCCATCTGTCTCCTCTATCCTCTACTGGTCTATAGTTGTCCCCATCTGTCTCCTCTGACCTCTACTGGTCTTTAGCAGTCCCCAACTGTCTCCTCTATCCTCTACTGGTTTATAGTTGTCCCCAACTGTCGCCGCTATCCTCTACTGGTCTATAGTTGTCCCCAACTGTCTCCTCTGTCCTCTACTTTTCTTTAGTAGTCCCCAACTGTATCCTCTACTGGTCTATAGTTGTCCCCAAGTGTCTCCTCTCTCCTCTACTGGTCTTTAGTTGTCCCCATCTGTCTCCTCTATCCTCTACTGGTCTATAGTTGTCCCCATCTGTCTCCTCTGTCCTCTACTGTTCTCTTAGTAGTCCCCAACTGTATCCTCTACTGGTCTATAGTTGTCCCCAAGTGTCTCCTCTCTCCTCTACTGGTCTTTAGTTGTCCCCATCTGTCTCCTATATCCTCTACTGGTCTATAGTTGTCCCCATCTGTCTCCTCTGTCCTCTACTGGTCTTTAGCAGTCCCCAACTGTCTCCTCTATCCTCTACTGGTTTATAGTTGTCCCCAACTGTCGCCGCTATCCTCTACTGGTCTATAGTTGTCCCCATCTGTCTCCTCTATCCTCTACTGGTCTATAGTAGTCCCCATCTGTCTCCTATGTCCTCTACTGGTCTTGAGTTGTCCCCAACTGTCTCCTCTGTCCTCTACTGGTCTTTAATAGTCCCCAATTGTCTCCTCTATCCTCTACTGGTTTATAGTGGTCCCCAACTGTCTCCTCTATCCTCTACTGGTCTATAGTTGTCCCCAACTGTCTCCTCTGTCCTCTACTTGTCTTTAGTAGTCCCCAACTGTCTCCTCTATCCTCTACTGGTCTTTAATAGTCTCCAATTGTCTCCTCTATCCTCTACTGGTTTATAATAGTCCCCAACAGTCTCCTCTATCCTCTACTGGTCTATAGTTGTCCCCAACTGTCTCCTCTGTCCTCTACTGGTCTATAGTAGTCCCCAACTGTCTCCTCTTTCCTCTACTGGTCTTTTATAGTCCCCAACTGTCTTCTTTATCCTCTACTGGTCTTTAATAGTCCCCAACTGTCTCCTCTATCCTCTACTGGTCTATAGTTGTCCCCAACTGTCTCCTCTGTCCTCTACTGGTCTTTAGTAGTCCCCATCTGTCTCCTCTTTCCTCTACTGGTCTTGAGAGTTCCCCAACTGTCTCCTCTATCCTTTACTGGTTTCTAGTTGTCCCCATCTGTCTCCTATGTCGTCTGCTGGTCTCTCGTTTTCCCCATCTGTCTCCTCTCGACTGTACTGGTCTATAGTTGTCCCCAACTGTCTCCTCTATTGGTCTATAGTTGTCCCCATCTCTCTCCTCTGTCCTCTACTGGTCTATAGTTGTCCCCATCTGTCTCCTCTCGACTCTACTGGTCTCTAGTAGTCCCCATCTGTCTCCTCTCAGCTCTACTGGTCTTAAGTAGTCCCCAACTGTCTCCTATGTCTTCTACTGGTCTATAGTTGTCCCCATCTGTCTCCTCTATCTTCTACTGGTCTTAAGTAGTCCCCATCTGTCTCCTCTCGACTCTACTGGTCTCTAGTAGTCCCCATCTGTCTCCTCTCGACTCTACTGGTCTTAAGTAGTCCCCAACTGTCTCCTATGTCTTCTACTGGTCTCTAGTGTTCCCCATCTGTCTCCTGTCGACTCCACTGGTCTATAGTTGTCCCCATCTGTCTCCGCTATCCTCTACTGGTCTATAGTTGTCCCCAACTGTCTCCTCTATCCTCTACTGGGCTATAGTTGTCCCCATCTGTCTCCTCTGTCCTCTACTGGTCTATAGTAGTCCCCAACTGTATCCTCTACTGGTTTATAGTTGTCCCCATCTGTCTCCTCTGTCCTCTACTGGTCTATAGTAGTCCCTAACTGTCTCCTCTACTGGTCTATAGTTGTCCCCATCTGTCTCCTCTGTCCTCTACTGGTCTATAGTTGTCCCCAACTGTCTCCTCTGTCCTCTACTGGTCTATGGTAGTCCCCAACTGTCTCCTCTACTGGTCTATAGTTGTCCCCATCTGTCTCCTCTGTCCTCTACTGGTCTATAGTTGTCCCCATCTGTCTCCTCTGTCCTCTATTGGTCTATAGTAGTCCCCATATGTCTCCTCTGTCCTCTACTGGACTTGAGTTGTCCCCAACTGTTTCCTCTATCCTCTACTGGTCTTTAATAGTCCCCAATTGTCTCCTCTATCCTCTACTGGTTTATAGTGGTACCCAACCGTCTCCTCTGTCCTCTACTGGTCTTTAATAGTCCCCAATTGTCTCCTCTATCCTCTACTGGTTTATAGTAGTCCCCAACTGTCTCCTCTATCCTCTACTGGTCCATAGTTGTCCCCAACTGTCTCCTTTATCCTCTACTGGTATATAGTTGTCCCCAACTGTCTCTCTGTCCTCTACTGGTCTTTAGTAGTCCCCAACCGTCTCCTCTATCCTCTAGTGGTTTATAGTAGTCCCCATCTGTCTCCTGTCGACTCTACCGGTCTCTAGTAGTCCCCATCTGTCTCCTCTGTCGTCTACTGGCCTCTAGTAGTCCCCATCTGTCTCCTCTGTCCTCTACTGGTCTATAGTTGTCCCCAACTGTCTCCTATGTCCTCTACTGGTCTCTAGTTGTCCCCATCTGTCTTCTCTCGTCTCCACTGGTCTATAGTTGTCCCCATCTGTCTCCTCTATCTTCTACTTGTCTTAAGTAGTCCCTATCGGTATCCTCTCGACTCTACTGGTCTCGAGTGGTCCCCATCAGACTCCTCTGTCCTCTACTGGCCTCTAGTAGTCCCCATCTGTCTCCTCTCTCCTCTACTGGTCTTTAATAGTCCCCAATTGTCTCCTCTATCCTCTACTGGTTTATAGTAGTCCCCAACTGTCTCCTCTATCCTCTACTGGTCTATAGTTGTCCCCAACTGTCTCCTCTGTCCTCTACTGGTCTTTAGTTGTCCCCATCTGTCTCCTCTGTCCTCTACTGGTCTTTAATAGTCCCCAATTGTCTCCTCTATCCTCTACTGGTTTATAGTAGTCCCCAACTGTCTCCTCTATCGTCTACTGGTCTATAGTTGTCCCCGTCTGTCTCCTCTATCCTCTACCTGTCCATAGTTGTCCCCATCTGTCTCCTCTGTCCTCTATTGGCCTCTAGTAGTCCCCATCTGTCTCCTCTATCCTCTACTGGTTTATAGTTGTCCCCAACTGTCTCCTCTGTCCTCTACTGGTCTATAGTAGTCCCCAACTGTATCCTCTACTGGTTTATAGTTCCCCCATCTGTCTCCTCTGTCCTGTACTGGCCTCTAGTAGTCCCCATCTGTCTCCTCTATCCTCTACTGGTTTATAGTTGTCCTCAACTGTCTCCTCTGTCCTCTACTGGTCTTTAATAGTCCCCAATTGTCTCCTCTATCCTCTACTGGTTTATAGTAGTCCCCAACCGTCTCCTCTATCCTCTACTGGTCTATAGTTGTCCCCAACTGTCTCCTCTGTCCTCTACTGGTCTTTAGTTGTCCTCAACTGTCTCCTCTGTCCTCTACTGGTCTTGAGTTTTCCCCAACTGTCTCCTCTGTCCTCTACTGGTCTTTAGTAGTCCCCAACTGTATCCTCTACTGGTCTATAGTTGTCCCCATCTGTCTCCTCTGTCCTCTATTGGCCTCTAGTAGTCCCCATCTGTCTCCTCTATCCTCTACTGGTTTATAGTTGTCCCCAACTGTCTCCTCTGTCCTCTACTGTTCTTTAGTAGTACCCAACTGTATCCTCTACTAGTTTATAGTTGTCCCCATCTGTCTCCTCTGTCCTGTACTGGCCTCTAGTAGTCCCCATCTGTCTCCTCTATCCTCTACTGGTTTATAGTTGTCCTCAGCTGTCTCCTCTGTCCTCTACTGGTCTTTAATAGTCCCCAATTGTCTCCTCTATCGTCTACTGTTCTATAGTTGTCCCCGTCTGTCTCTTCTATCCTCTACTGGTCCATAGTTGTCCCCATCTGTCTCCTCTATCCTCTACTGGTCTATAGTTGTCCCCAACTGTCTCCTCTGTCCTCTACTGTTCTTTAGTAGTCCCCAACTGTATCCTCTACTGGTCTATAGTTGTCCCCAACTGTCTCCTATGTCCTCTACTGTTCTTTAGTAGTCCCCAACTGTATCCTCTACTGGTCTATAGTTGTCCCCATCTAGTTGTCCCGACTCCCCAACTGTCTCCTCTGTCCTCTACTGGCCTCTAGTAGTCCCCATCTGTCTCCTCTGTCCTCTACTGGTTTATAGTTGTCCCCAACTGTATCCTCTACTGGTCTATAGTTGTCCCGACTCCCCAACTGTCTCCTCTGTCCTCTACTGGTCTATAGTAGTCCCCATCTGTCTCCTCTGTCCTCTACTGGTCTATAGTTGTCCCCATCTGTCTCCTCTATCCTCTACTGGTCTATAGTTGTCCCCAACTGTCTCCTCTGTCCTCTACTGGTCTATAGTAGTCCCCATCTGTCTCCTCTGTCCTCTACTGGTCTATAGTTGTCCCCATCTGTCTCCTCTATCCTCTACTGTTCTTTAGTAGTCCCCAACTGTATCCTCTACTGGTTTATAGTTGTCTCCATCTTTCTCCTCTGTCCTCTACTGGTCTATAGTAGTCCCCATCTGTCTCCTCTGTCCTCTACTGGTCTTTAATAGTCCCCAATTTTCTCCTCTATCCTCTACTGGTTTATAGTGGTCCCCAACTGTCTCCTCTATCCTCTACTGGTCTATAGTTGTCCCCAACTGTCTCCTCTATCCTCTTCTGGTCTTTAGTAGTCCCCATCTGTCTCCTCTATCCTCTACTGGTCTATAGTAGTCCCCAACTGTCTCCTCTGTCCTCTACTGGTTTATAGTTGTCCCCAACTGTCTCCTCTATCGGTCTATAGTTTTCCCCAACTGTCTCCGCTATCCTCTACTGGTCTATAGTTGTCCCCAACTATCTCCTCTGTCCTCTACTGATCTATAGTTTTCCCCATCTGTCTCCTCTATCCTCTACTGGTCTATAGTTGTCCCCATCTGTCTCTAATGGACTCTACTGGTCTGTAGCTTTCCCCATCTGTCTTCTCTGGACTGTGCTGTTCTCTAGTAGTCTGCCCACCACACGTCCCTCTTTGGGCCTTATTGGTCTCTTTATGTCCTTACTGGTCTTCCTTTTTGTCTGCAGGTCTCCTCTGGTCCTTACTGGTGTCCTCTGGTCTCTGTAGGACTTGAGGGTGAAACCCTGACAGACCAGAGTCATGTCCTCTGGCCGGAGAACGAACCTGAGCTCTCTGGTCCTCCATAAGGTAATCATGGTGGGCAGCGGCGGCGTGGGGAAGTCCGCTCTCACCTTGCAGTTCATGTATGACGAGGTGAGCCTTCAGTCAGGACTCCATTTTCCATCATCCTCTCTGTCTGCGCCCGGTCACATGACCCTGTCCTTTTTCCACAGTTTGTGGAGGACTACGAGCCCACCAAGGCCGACAGCTACAGGAAAAAGGTGGTGCTGGACGGCGAGGACGTCCAGATTGACATCCTGGACACGGCGGGGCAGGAGGACTACGCCGCCATCAGGGACAACTACTTCCGCAGCGGCGAGGGCTTCCTCCTGGTCTTCTCCATCACAGAGCAAGAGTCCTTCACGGCCACGTCGGAGTTCAGGTTGGGTCAGAGCTGGTCCTGGATTGTACAGAAGCTTACTCTGCTTTAGGTTTTCCTGCTGTATCTGGACCACTTCTGATCCAGAATCCATGCTCCGCCATCCTCATCAGCTTCTCTGAGCTGGATTCTTTCTAGACCCGATCTGTATGCCCACTTTGGTTCTGCTGGGAGGGGCAGCACTTCACAGCCATGTGTGCAAAATGACTTCATACGATTTATTATCAGATTCATTATCTGATTCATTACTGAGTCAATATCTGATTCATTAGTTAATTCATTTCTGATTTAGTATCTGATTGGTTAGTTATTTCATTACTTATTCATTCTGATTCATGGTCTGATTCATTATCTGATTCATTACTGATTCATTAGTTAATTCATTACTGATTTATTATCTGATTCATTAGTTAATTCATTACTTATTCATTCTGATTCATGGTCTGATTCATTATCTGATTCATTAGTTAATTCATTACTGATTCATTATCAGATTTATTACTGATTCATTACTGAGTCAATATCTGATTCATTAGTTAATTCATTACTGATTTATTATCTGATTCATTAGTTAATTCATTACTGATTCATTATCTGATTCATTAGTTAATTCATTACTGATTCATTATCTGATTCAGCACTGATTTATTATCTGATTCATTACTGATTTATTATCTGATTCATTAGTTAATTCAGTATCTGATTCATTACTGATTCATTATCTGATTCATTAGTTAATTCATTACTGATTTATTATCTGATTCAGCACTGATTTATTATCTGATTCATTAGCTTATTCAGTATCTGATTCATTAGTTAATTCATTACTGATTCATTATCTGATTCATTAGTTAATTCATTACTGATTCATTAGTTAATGCATTACTGATTCATTAGTTAATTCATTACTGATTTATTATCTGATTCATTAGTTAATTCAGTATCTGATTCATTACTGATTTATTATCTGATTCAGCACTGATTTATTATCTGATTCATTAGTTTATTCAGTATCTGATTCATTAGTTAATCCATTACTGATTCATTAGTTAATGCATTACTGATTCATTAGTTAATTCATTACTGATTTATTATCTGATTCATTAGTTAATTCAGTATCTGATTCATTACTGATTTATTATCTGATTCAGCACTGATTTATTATCTGATTCATTAGCTTATTCAGTATCTGATCCATTAGCTTATTCAGTATCTGATTCATTATCGGATTTATTACTGAGTCAATATCTGATTCATTAGTTAATTCATTACTGATTTATTATCTGATTCATTAGTTAATTCATGACTGATTTATTATCTGATTCATTACTGATTCATTATCTGATTCATTAGTTAATTCATTACTGATTCATTATCTGATTCAGCACTGATTTATTATCTGATTCATTAGCTTATTCAGTATCTGATCCATTAGCTTATTCAGTATTTGATTCATTATCGGATTTATTACTGAGTCAATATCTGATTCATTAGTTAATTCATTACTGATTTATTATCTGATTCATTAGTTAATTCATGACTGATTTATTATCTGATTCAGTATCTGATTCATTATCTGATTCATTAGTTAATTCATTACTGATTCATTATCTGATTCAGCACTGATTTATCTGATTCATTAGTTTATTCAGTATCTGATTCATTAGTTAATTCATTACTGATTCATTATTTGATTCAGCACTGATTTATTATCTGATTCATTAGTTTATTCAGTATCTGATTCATTAGTTAATTCATTACTGATTCATTAGTTAATGCATTACTGATTCATTAGTTAATGCATTACTGATTTATTAGTTAATTCATTATCTGATTCATTAGTTATTTCATTACTGATTCATTATCTGATTCAGCACGGATTTATTATCTGATTCATTAGTTTATTCAGTATCTGATTCATTAGTTTATTCAGTATCTGATTCATTAGTTAATGCATTACTGATTCATTAGTTAATTCAGTATCTGATTCATTACTGATTCATTAGTTAATTCATTTCTGAATCATTATCTGATTCATTAGTTAATTCATTACTGATTCATTAGGTAATTCATTACTGATTTATTATCTGATTCATTAGTTAATTCCGTATCTGATTCATTATCTGATTCATTACTGATTCATTATCTGATTCAGCACTGATTTATTATCTGATTTATTAGTTAATTCAATATCTGATTCTTTAGTTAATTCGTTACTGATTCATTATCTGATTCATTCGTTAATCGTTACTGATTCATTGTCAGATTCACTGTCTGATTCAGTACTGATTCATTATCTGATTCATTAGTAAATTCATTCCTGATTCATTATCTGATTCATTAGTTAATTCATTACTGATTCATTATCTGATTCATCACTGATTTATTATCTGATTCATTAGTTTATTCAATATCTGATTCATGAGTTTATTCAGTATCTGATTCATTAGTTAATGCATTACTGATTCATTAGTTAATTCATTACTGATTTATTATCTGATTCATTAGTTAATTCAGTATCTGATTCATTACTGATTCATTATCTGATTCATTAGTTAATTCATTTCTGATTCATTCCTGATTTATTATCTGATTCATTAGTAAATTCATTCCTGATTCATTATCTGATTCATTAGTAAATTCATTCCTGATTCATTATCTGATTTAGTATTTATTCATTATCTGATTCAGTACTGATTCATTATCTGATTCAGTACTGATTCATTATCTGATTCATTATTTGATTCATTAGTTAAATCATTACTGATTCAATATCTGACTCATTAGTTAATTCATTACTGATTTATTATCTGATTCATGATCTGATTCAGTACTGATTCATCATTTGATTCATTATCTGATTCATTACTGATTCATTCTCATTCAGCACTGATTCATTATTTGATTCATTACTGATTCATTATCTGATTCATTAGTGAATTTTTTATTGATTTATTATCTGATTCATTATCTGACTAATTACTGATTCATTCCTGATTTATTATCTGATTCATTAGTTAGTTCATTTCTGATTCATTAGTTAATTATTGATTCATTATCTGATTTATTATCTGATTCATTATTGATTCATTATCTAATTCATTAGTTAATTCATTCTTGATTCATTATCTGATTCATTAGTTAATTCATTGCTGATTTATCTGATTAATTAGTTAAATCACTACTGAGTCATTAGTTAATTCATTACTGATACATTATCTTATTCAGTACTGATTCATTATCTGATTATCAGATTCATTATCTGATTCAGTTCTGTTTCATTATCTGATTCATTACTGATTCATTATCTGATTCATTAGTTAATTCAATCTTGATTCATTATCTGATTCATTATCTGATTCAGTACTGATTCATTATGGTATTCAGTAGATTCATTTTCTGATTCATTAGTTAATTCTGACTGATTCATTATCAGATTCATTATCTGATTCATTACTGATTCATTATCTGATTCATTAGTTAATTCATTCTTGATTCATTATCTGATTCATTAGTTAATTCATTACTGTTTCATTATCTGATTCAGTACTTATCCATTATCTGAT
This sequence comes from Telmatherina bonti, assembly GCF_933228915.1. Taxonomy (NCBI): domain Eukaryota; kingdom Metazoa; phylum Chordata; class Actinopteri; order Atheriniformes; family Telmatherinidae; genus Telmatherina; species Telmatherina bonti. The sequence continues at coordinate 1,982,368 of NC_136633.1, forward strand.
TCAGTACTGATTCATTATTTGATTCATTGGTTAAGTCATTACTTATTCATTATCTGACTCATTCGTTAATTCATTACTGATTTATTATCTGATTCATTATCTGATTCAGTACTGATTCATCATCTGATTCATTATTTGATACATTACTGATTCATTATCTGATTCATTACTGATTCATTAGTTAATTTATTACTGATTTATTATTAGATTCATTATCTGATTCATTATCTGTCTAATTACTGATTCATTACTGATTTATTATCTGATTCATTAGTTAATTCATTCCTGATTCATTACTGAGTCAGTTAATTCATTACTGATTCATTATCTTATTCAGTACTGATTCATTATCTGATTCATTACTGATTCATTATCTGATTCCTTACTTATTAATTATCTGATTCATTAGTTAATTTATTACTGATTTACTATCTTATTCACTAAGTAATTCATTACTGATTTATTTTTATTCACTAGTTAATTCATTACTGATTCATTATCAATTCATTATGTGATTCATTACTGATTCATTCGTTGATTCATTACTGATTCATTATCTAATTCATTAGTTAATTCATTACTGATTCATTATATGATTCATTAGTTAATTCTTTACTGTTCCATTATCTGATTCATTGGTTAATTCATTACTGATTTATTAGCTGATTCATTATCCGATTCATTCCTGATTATCTGATTCATTAGTTGATTCATTACTGATCATTTTCTCATTCATTATCTGATTCTTTTCTGATTTGTTATCTGATTCATTACAGATTCATTACTGTTCCATTCTTGTCAGAAAGTTTCCAACAAGCTGAAAAAGCTCCATGTTTGTTAGATTAATGAAGGAGTCTGTGAACGAGACGTAAAACTGCTTTGTAGAAACTTCCGTTTTACTGGTAAATATTTAAAGACGTCATTTCCGACCAATTCAGAGACTGAGGCAGAACATTTGTGAGCCAGGATGGTCACTAGAAGCAGATCTGTTTCTGCTGGATGTTTAGGAGGAGTGCAGGCATTCCCTCCAGAAAGGAAGCAGACAACCTCCGCCATTTTGTAGATTCCCAGTGGAGTCAGCGACTGGTGTGCAGACAGCGGCATTAAACAGGTGTCCTGCAGCATCTTCTAACATGCAGAACTTTAAAGGTGGAGTATGTAAGATTTTCAATATTTTGAAAATAAATTAACTAAAAAAAATACTACAATCATAATAGTTTTTTTAAACATGTAGGTTCCAGTCTGTCCATATTTGATGCGTTATTAAATTACAAGTTTAATTAATGACAAAGACCCTTCTTAAATGTTTGCCTACCAGTAAAAAAAAGTGCTTTTTGTCATTTGTCATTAATTAAACTTAAATTTAATAACGCACCAAATATGGACAGACTGGAACCTACATGTTTAAAGAACTTTCTAATTATGATTGTAGTTATGTTATTAGTTAATTTATTTAGAAAATATTGAAAATCTTACATACTCCACCTTTAACATTCAGGCTTAAAAAAAGTTCCCAGATGGTCATGATTCATGTTTTAACTCGCTGTCTTCCAGTCAGGCAACTGGCTGTGATGTTAAGTGTAAAACTCTCCAACACCCTCAAAGTGGCCAATTTGTGATCATTAGCAAATACCGTATAAAGAAGAAAATCGCACACACGTAAACATGTTACCATGACAACACCCGACAATTCAGGGGATTGGGACTAATGAACCACATATTGATCAATAACGTGGTGTTCACACGACAAACTTAACAATCAGACACCCCGTGATCAGGTAGCTGCATACGTGGTGATGAAACGACACCACCCCCCACCCCACCGGGAATGTCGTGCTCTAAACATGCAGGTCTGACCGTTCTGAAACCTGCACACACTTCTGTAAAAGTGTTTATTTTATTTGGCGAGGACAATCAAACCGAGCGGGTGATGGAAAGTCCCTGCCTGCAGTGTCTCGTCTGAAGCTGTCCTGGCTGGACAACACGGCTCCCTAACTCAGCATCTGGTTGGTGTCAGGGAGCAGATCCTGAGGGTGAAAGAGGAGGACGGCATACCTCTCCTCCTGGTGGGGAACAAGTCAGACCTGGAGGACCGGCGGCAGGTTTCTGGAGACGACGCGGCAGCCAAAGCCAGGGAGTGGGGCATCCAGTATGTGGAGACGTCGGCCAAGACGAGAGGAAACGTGGACAAGGTGCAGCCACAGCAGCGCTGACGTTGATGGCTCAGACACAACCCCGTCTCACGTCTGTCTTCTGTCCTCCAGGTGTTCTTCGACCTGATGAGGGAGGTGCGCAAGAAGAAGATGTCCGAGACGAGGCAGGACGGGCCGAGCGGAAAGAAGAAGAAGAAGCACTGCTGCATACTTTAACCCGGAGGAGCGTGCTCAGACGGACAGTCCAACGGCAGCTGGCGCTCGTCGTCATGGCGCCGTGCGCTCCCATTCCCAGACCTCCTGACCCGCTTCCTGTGACGTGGCCAACACAGAAAGCTTTTCTACACAATCCCGCTCTGTATTTAGCCTTTCTACGAGGATGTCTTCACATTCCCGCTGTCTGACTGTCCTTCCTTCCGCGCTGTCCGTCTCCTCCTTTATGGGCCAACATATAATTTATAATCAGGTTGCAAAGGGAATCTATTTAAATCACCTGTATCATATTGTACCTCCTCACTGTTGTATTTATGACCTGTTTCTTTGGTTTGGGGTTTATTTGTCTTCCTGTTCACAGGAACACACTTTCTGTCCATGTCATAATAAAAGACCATCTGATCACTGATGCTGTTTGTGTTCATCGAAGAGCAAAACCAACATGATGCAGGAAACCACAGCAATTTCCAGAGCTGCAGAATAAATAAGCCGGGTCCTTCGCGTAGAAGGACCGAACGAGACGGAGCAGGGTTGGAGGGGGTCAGGAAGAGACCAGGGGCTGCAAATAGCCTGGAAACCTTTTAACAATCTGAGCACAAAACTATGTAAAAAGATGAGACGAAAACTGTGCGACTCATCTTACATCTATCCTGCTTTGATATAGATAAAAAGTAGTTCTAGGATGTTTAGCATTGTTAGCATCTGTTAGCATGTTTGTAAAGTAGTTCCAGGATGATGTTTAGCATTGTTAGCATGTTTTTAAAGTATTTCCAGGATGATGTTTAGCATTGTTAGCAAATTTGTAAGGTAGTTCCAGGATGATGTTTAGCATTGTTAGCAAATTTGTAAGGTAGTTCCAGGATGATGTTTAGCATTGTTAGCATATTTGTAAGGTAGTTCCAGGACGATGTTTAGCATTGTTAGCATATTTGTAAGGTAGTTCCAGGATGATGTTTAGCATTGTTAGCATATTTGTAAGGTAGTTCCAGGATAATGTTTAGCATTGTTAGCATATGTTATGTTTGTAAAGTAGTTCCAGAATGATGTTTAGTATCTGTTGGCATGTTTGAAAAGTAGTTGCATGATGATGTTTAGCATTGTTAGCATCTGTTAGCAGATGTAAAAAGTAGTTCCAGGATTATGTTTAGCATCTGTTCGTATGTTTGTAAGGTAGTTCCATGATGATGTTTGGCATTGTTAGCGTCTGTTAGCATATGTAAAAAGTAGTTCCAGGATTATGTTTAGCATTGTTAGCATGTTTGTAAAGTAGTTCCAGGATGATGTTTAGCATTGTTAGCATGTTTGTAAAGTAGTTCCAGGATGTTTAGCATATGTTAGCATGTTTGAAAAGTAGTTCCAGAGGGATTTGTAGTACTTTTTTAGCATATGTAAAAAGTAGTTCCAGGATGATATTTAGCATTGTTAGCATATGTAAAAAGTAGTTCCTGGATGATGTATAGCATTGTTAGCATATATAAAAAGTATTTCCTGGATGATGTATAGCATTGTTAACATATGTAAAAAGTAGTTCCAGGATGATATTTAGCATTGTTAGCATATGTAAAAAGTAGTTCCTGGATGATGTATAGCATTGTTAGCATATATAAAAAGTATTTCCTGGATGATGTATAGCATTGTTAACATATGTAAAAAGTAGTTCCTGGATGATGTATAGCATTGTTAGCATATATAAAAAGTATTTCCTGGATGATGTATAGCATTGTTAACATATGTAAAAAGTAGTTCCAGGATGATGTTTATCATGTTAGTAAAGTAGTTCCAGGATGATGTTTAGCATGTTAGTAAAGTAGTTCCAGGATGATGTTTAGCATTGTTAGCATCTGTTAGCATATGTAAGAAGTATTTCCAGGGTTATCTTTAGCATCCCATCTTTTTTTTTACATCTGTCTGTAACATCTGGAAGTGAGCAGAGCAGCTGCTGGAGGTTCAGGAGAGGAATGTTGACCCGTTCTGGTCTGATGCAGGACTCCAGCTGCTCTACTGGACCTTGTTGCTGGATTACTGCTTCCATGATGCTACTGATGTCACAATCAGCTCTTTTATTTTCCATAAAATAGTAAAATGGCCATTTCATCTAAGATGTTGTTTATCTTCTGCTGTGAAGAAATGATGGCCTGATGTCATGTGGAAGTTGTTTAGGGATTCACTTTCGTGTTCCAGACCTGTACTTTTCTATATTTATTCTCTACGAGCAGAAACAAAGTTTGGTCTGAAGTGTGTACAGACAGGTGGAGCTTCAGAGGCTTTGTGGTCAGATGACCACTAGATGGAGACAAGTCCTGAAGTGTTTTCTATCAGTCAGGGTGTATTTACTAGTCTGCTTCCAGGTCTCACATGAAACACAGCTTGTTGTACTGCTGATGTCATGTTTTAGAGAGAAAAACTGTCAGCAGATAACAGAACAACATAGAACTGTTTTTACTGACTGAAACCAGAAAGTTTAAAACAGCTCAGATTGCAGTTTGTTTTGCTTCCTGAGAAAACCAAGGGCCTGAACATCATGAGATGTGTCAGTGTTGACTCGTTTTTCAGTCCAACTAGTTTTAGGCCGACGTGTTCCAGTCAACACGTTTTCTCTTACTGATTCAACCTGTCAGTCTGACTCGTTTTACTGTTCAACTTGTCTCAATCCCTTTTGTTTCAGTCTGACTCCTTTCAACCTGACTCGTTTCAGTCTGGCTCCTTTCAGTCCGACTCCTTTCAGTCCGACTCCTTTCAGTCCGGCTCCTTTCAGTCTGACTCCTTTCAGTCTGACTCGTTTCAGTCTGACTCCTTTCAGTCCGGCTCCTTTCAGTCCGACTCCTTTCAGTCTGACTCGTTTCAGTCTGACTCCTTTCAACCTGACTCGTTTCAGTCTGACTCCTTTCAGTCCGGCTCCTTTCAGTCCGACTCCTTTCAGTCTGACTCGTTTCAGTCTGACTCCTTTCAACCTGACTCGTTTCAGTCTGACTCCTTTCAGTCCGACTCCTTTCAGTCCGACTCCTTTCAGTCTGACTCGTTTCAGTCTGACTCCTTTCAACCTGACTCCTTTCAGTCCGGCTCCTTTCAGTCCGGCTCCTTTCAGTCCGACTCCTTTCAGTCTGACTCCTTTCAGTCTGACTCCTTTCAACCTGACTCGTTTCAGTCTGACTCCTTTCAGTCCGGCTCCTTTCAGTCCGACTCCTTTCAGTCTGACTCCTTTCAGTCTGACTCCTTTCAACCTGACTCCTTTCAGTCTGACTCCTTTCAGTCCGGCTCCTTTCAGTCTGACTCGTTTCAGTCTGACTCCTTTCAACCTGACTCCTTTCAGTCTGACTCCTTTCAGTCCGGCTCCTTTCAGTCCGGCTCCTTTCAACCTGACTCCTTTCAGTCTGACTCCTTTCAGTCTGACTCCTTTCAGTCTGACTCCTTTCAGTCCGGCTCCTTTCAGTCCGACTCCTTTCAGTCTGACTCCTTTCAGTCTGACTCCTTTCAACCTGACTCGTTTCAGTCTGACTCCTTTCAACCTGACTCCTTTCAACCTGACTCATTTCAGTCCGACTCCTTTCAGTCCGACTCCTTTCAGTCCGACTCCTTTCAGTCCGGCTCCTTTCAGTCCGACTCCTTTCAGTCTGACTCGTTTCAGTCTGACTCCTTTCAGTCCGACTCCTTTCAGTCCGACTCCTTTCAACCTGACTCGTTTCAGTCTGACTCCTTTCAACCTGACTCATTTCAGTCCGACTCCTTTCAGTCCGACTCCTTTCAGTCCGGCTCCTTTCAGTCCGACTCCTTTCAGTCTGACTCGTTTCAGTCTGACTCCTTTCAGTCCGGCTCCTTTCAGTCCGACTCCTTTCACTCCGACTCGTTTCAGTCTGACTCCTTTCAACCTGACTCGTTTCAGTCTGACTCCTTTCAACCTGACTCCTTTCAACCCGACTCGTTTCAGTCTGACTCATTTCAGTCCGACTCCTTTCAGTCCGACTCCTTTCAACCTGACTCGTTTCAGTCTGACTCCTTTCAACCTGACTCCTTTCAACCTGACTCATTTCAGTCCGACTCATTTCAGTCCGACTCCTTTCAACCTGACTCCTTTCAACCTGACTCCTTTCAGTCCGACTCCTTTCAGTCCGACTCCTTTCAACCTGACTCCTTCCAACCTGACTCGTTTCAGTCCGACTCCTTTCAGTCTGACTCCTTTCAACCCGACTCGTTTCAGTCTGACTCGTTTCAGTCCGACTCCTTTCAGTCCGACTCCTTTCATTCCGACTCCTTTCAGTCCGACTCCTTTCAACCTGACTCCTTTCAACCTACTCCTTTCAACCTGACTCCTTTCAACCCGACTCCTTTCAGTCCGACTCCTTTCAGTCCGACTCCTTTCAACTTGACTCCTTTCATTCCAACTCCTTTCAACCTGACTCCTTTCAGTCCGACTCCTTTCAGTCCGACTCCTTTCAGTCCGACTCGTTTCATTCCGACTCGTTTCAGTCCGACTCGTTTCAGTTCGACTCCTTTCAGTCCGACTCCTTTCAACCTGACTCCTTCCAACCTGACTCGTTTCAGTCCGACTCCTTTCAACCTGACTCCTTTCATTCCGACTCGTTTCAGTCTGACTCGTTTCAGTCCGACTCCTTTCAGTCCGACTCCTTTCAACCCGACTCCTTTCAACCTGACTCCTTTCAGTCCGACTCCTTTCAGTCCGACTCCTTTCAGTCCGACTCCTTTCAACCTGACTCCTTTCAACCTACTCCTTTCAACCTGACTCCTTTCAACCTGACTCCTTTCAATCCGACTCCTTTCAGTCCGACTCCTTTCAGTCCGACTCCTTTCAACCTGACTCCTTTCAGTCTGACTCCTTTCAACCCGACTCGTTTCAGTCTGACTCGTTTCAGTCCGACTCCTTTCAACCTGACTCCTTTCAGTCTGACTCCTTTCAACCTGACTACTTTCAGTCCGACTCCTTTCAACCTGACTCCTTTCAGTCCGACTCTTTTCAACCTGACTCGTTTCAGTCCGGCTCCTTTCAGTGCGGCTCCTTTCAGTCTGACTCCTTTCAACCTGACTCCTTTCAGTCTGACTCCTTTCACTCTGACTCCTTTCAGTCCGACTCCTTTCAACCTGACTCCTTTCAACCTGACTCCTTTCAGTCCGACTCCTTTCAACCTGACTCCTTTCAGTCCGACTCCTTTCAACCTTACTCCTTTCAGTCCGACTCCTTTCAACCTGACTCCTTTCAGTCCGACTCCTTTCAACCTGACTCCTTTCAGTCCGACTCTTTTCAACCTGACTCGTTTCAGTCCGACTCGTTTCAGTCCGACTCGTTTCAGTTCGACTCCTTTCAGTCCGACTCCTTTCAACCTGACTCCTTCCAACCTGACTCGTTTCAGTTCGACTCCTTTCAACCTGACTCCTTTCAACCTGACTCCTTTCAGTCTGACTCCTTTCAGTCCGACTCCTTTCAGTCCGACTCCTTTCAACCTGACTCCTTTCAACCCGACTCCTTTCAACCCGACTCCTTTCAACCTGACTCGTTTCAGTCCGACTCGTTTCAGTCCGACTCCTTTCAGTCCGACTCCTTTCAGTCCGACTCCTTTCAACCTGACTCCTTTCAGTCCGACTCCTTTCAGTCCGACTCCTTTCAATCCGACTCCATTCAGTCCGACTCCATTCAGTCCGACTCCTTTCAGTCCGACTCCTTTCAACCTGACTCCTTTCAGTCTGACTCCTTTCAACCCGACTCGTTTCAGTCTGACTCGTTTCAGTCCGACTCCTTTCAACCTGACTCCTTCCAACCTGACTCCTTTCAGTCCGACTCCTTTCAGTCCGACTCCTTTCAACCTGACTCCTTTCAGTCCTACTCCTTTCAGTCCGACTCCTTTCAACCTGACTCCTTTCATTCCGACTCGTTTCAGTCCGACTCCTTTCAACCTGACTCGTTTCAGTCCGACTCCTTTCAGTCCGACTCCTTTCAACCTGACTCCTTTCAACCTGACTCCTTTCAACCTGACTCCTTTCAACCTGACTCCTTTCAATCCGACTCCTTTCAATCCGACTCCTTTCAGTCCGACTCCTTTCAGTCCGACTCCATTCAGTCCGACTCCATTCAGTCCGACTCCTTTCAACCTGACTCCTTTCAGTCTGACTCCTTTCAACCCGACTCGTTTCAGTCTGACTCGTTTCAGTCCGACTCCTTTCAACCTGACTCCTTTCAGCCTGACTCCTTTCAACCTGACTACTTTCAGTCCGACTCCTTTCAACCTGACTCCTTTCAGTCCGACTCTTTTCAACCTGACTCGTTTCAGTCCGACTCCTTTCAGTCTGACTCCTTTCAGTCTGACTCCTTTCAACCTGACTCCTTTCAGTCCGACTCGTTTCAGTCCGACTCGTTTCAGTCCGGCTCCTTTCAGTCCGGCTCCTTTCAGTCTGACTCCTTTCAACCTGACTCCTTTCAGTCTGACTCCTTTCAGTCCGACTCCTTTCAGTCCGACTCCTTTCAGTCCGACTCCTTTCAGTCCGACTCCTTTCAGTCTGACTCGTTTCAGTCCGACTCCTTTCAACCCGACTCCTTTCAGTCCGACTCCTTTCAACCTGACTCCTTTCAACCTGACTCCTTTCAAACTGACTCCTTTCAGTCCGACTCCTTCCAACCTGACTCGTTTCAGTCTGACTCCTTTCAGTCCGACTCCTTTCAGTCTGACTCCTTTCAGTCCGACTCCTTTCAGTCCGACTCCTTTCAGTCCGACTCCTTTCAGTCTGACTCCTTTCAACCCGACTCGTTTCAGTCTGTCTCGTTTCAGTCCGACTCTTTTCAGTTCGACTCCTTTCAGTCCGACTCCTTTCAACCTGACTCGTTTCAGTCCGACTCCTTTCAACCTGACTCCTTTCAGTCTTACTCCTTTCAGTCTGACTCCTTTCAACCTGACTCCTTTCAACCTGACTCCTTTCAGTCCGACTCCTTTCAGTCCGACTCCTTTCAATCTGACACCTTTCAGTCTGACTCCTTTCAACCTGACTCCTTTCAGTCCGACTTTTTTCAGTCCGACTCCTTTCATTCCGACTCCTTTAATTCCGACTCCTTTCAGTCTGACTCCTTTCAGTCTGACTCCTTTCAGTCTGACTCCTTTCAACCTGACTCCTTTCAGTCCGACTCCTTTCAACCTGACTCCTTTCAGTCCGACTCCTTTCAACCTGACTCCTTTCAGTCCGACTCCTTTCAACCTGACTCCTTTCAGTCCGACTCCTTTCAACCTGACTCCTTTCAGTCCGACTCCTTTCAACCTGACTCCTTTCAGTCCGACTCTTTTCAACCTGACTCCTTTCAGTCCGACTCGTTTCAGTCTGACTCCTTTCAGTCCGACTCCTTTCATCCTGACTCCTTCCAACCTGACTCGTTTCAGTCCGACTCGTTTCAGTCTGATTCGTTTCAGTCCGACTCCTTTCAACCCGACTCCTTTCAACCTGACTCCTTTCAGTCCGACTCCTTTCAGTCCGACTCCTTTCAGTCCGACTCCTTTCAACCTGACTCCTTTCAACCTACTCCTTTCAACCTGACTCCTTTCAGTCCGACTCCTTTCATCCTGACTCCTTCCAACCTGACTCGTTTCAGTCCGACTCGTTTCAGTCTGATTCGTTTCAGTCCGACTCCTTTCAACCCGACTCCTTTCAACCTGACTCGTTTCAGTCCGACTCCTTTCAGTCCGACTCCTTTCAGTCCGACTCCTTTCAACCTGACTCCTTTCAACCTACTCCTTTCAACCTGACTCCTTTCAACCTGACTCCTTTCAACCTTACTCCTTTCAATCCGACTCCTTTCAATCCGACTCCTTTCAGTCCGACTCCTTTCAGTCCGACTCCATTCAGTCCGACTCCATTCAGTCCGACTCCTTTCAACCTGACTCCTTTCAGTCTGACTCCTTTCAACCCGACTCGTTTCAGTCTGACTCGTTTCAGTCCGACTCCTTTCAACCTGACTCCTTTCAGTCTGACTCCTTTCAACCTGACTACTTTCAGTCCGACTCCTTTCAACCTGACTCCTTTCAGTCCGACTCTTTTCAACCTGACTCCTTTCAGTCCGACTCCTTTCAGTCTGACTCCTTTCAGTCTAACTCCTTTCAACCTGACTCCTTTCAGTCCGACTCGTTTCAGTCCGACTCCTTTCAGTCCGGCTCCTTTCAGTCTGACTCCTTTCAACCTGACTCCTTTCAACCTGACTCCTTTCAGTCCGACTCCTTTCAGTCTGACTCCTTTCAGTCTGACTCCTTTCAGTCCGACTCCTTTCAACCTGACTCCTTTCAGTCCGACTCCTTTCAACCTGACTCCTTTCAAACTGACTCCTTCCAACCTGACTCCTTCCAACCTGACTCGTTTCAGTCCGACTCCTTTCAGTCTGACTCCTTTCAGTCTGACTCCTTTCAGTCCGACTCCTTTCAGTCCGACTCGTTTCAGTCCGACTCCTTTCAACCCGACTCGTTTCAGTCTTTCTCGTTTCAGTCCGACTCTTTTCAGTTCGACTCCTTTCAGTCCGACTCCTTTCAACCTGACTCGTTTCAGTCCGACTCCTTTCAACCTGACTCCTTTCAGTCTGACTCCTTTCAGTCTGACTCCTTTCAACCTGACTACTTTCAACCTGACTCCTTTCAACCTGACTCCTTTCAGTCTGACTCTTTTCAACCTGACTCCTTTCAATCTGACACCTTTCAGTCTGACTCCTTTCAACCTGACTCCTTTCAACCTGACTCCTTTCAGTCCGACTCCTTTCAGTCCGACTCCTTTCAACCTGACTCCTTTCAACCCGACTCCTTTCAACCTGACTCGTTTCAGTCCGACTCCTTTCAGTCCGACTCCTTTCAGTCCGACTCCTTTCAGTCCGACTCCTTTCAACCTGACTCCTTTCAGTCCGACTCCTTTCAGTCCGACTCCTTTCAACCCGACTCCATTCAGTCCGACTCCATTCAGTCCGACTCCTTTCAGTCCGACTCCTTTCAAACTGACTCCTTTCAGTCTGACTCCTTTCAACCCGACTCGTTTCAGTCTGACTCGTTTCAGTCCGACTCCTTTCAACCTGACTCCTTCCAACCTGACTCCTTTCAGTCCGACTCCTTTCAGTCCGACTCCTTTCAGTCCGACTCCTTTCAGTCTGACTCCTTTCAGTCTAACTCCTTTCAACCTGACTCGTTTCAGTCCGACTCGTTTCAGTCCGACTCCTTTCAGTCCGGCTCCTTTCAGTCTGACTCCTTTCAACCTGACTCCTTTCAGTCTGACTCCTTTCAGTCCGACTCCTTTCAGTCTGACTCCTTTCAGTCTGACTCCTTTCAGTCCGACTCCTTTCAACCTGACTCCTTTCAGTCCGACTCCTTTCAACCTGACTCCTTTCAAACTGACTCCTTTCAGTCCGACTCCTTCCAACCTGACTCCTTCCAACCTGACTCGTTTCAGTCCGACTCCTTTCAGTCTGACTCCTTTCAGTCTGACTCCTTTCAGTCCGACTCCTTTCAGTCCGACTCGTTTCAGTCCGACTCCTTTCAACCCGACTCGTTTCAGTCTGTCTCGTTTCAGTCCGACTCTTTTCAGTTCGACTCCTTTCAGTCCGACTCCTTTCAACCTGACTCCTTCCAACCTGACTCGTTTCAGTCCGACTCCTTTCAACCTGACTCCTTTCAGTCTGACTCCTTTCAGTCTGACTCCTTTCAACCTGACTACTTTCAACCTGACTCCTTTCAACCTGACTCCTTTCAGTCTGACTCTTTTCAACCTGACTCCTTTCAATCTGACACCTTTCAGTCTGACTCCTTTCAACCTGACTCCTTTCAACCTGACTCCTTTCAGTCCGACTCCTTTCAGTCCGACTCCTTTCAACCTGACTCCTTTCAACCCGACTCCTTTCAACCTGACTCGTTTCAGTCCGACTCCTTTCAGTCCGACTCCTTTCAGTCCGACTCCTTTCAACCTGACTCCTTTCAGTCCGACTCCTTTCAGTCCGACTCCTTTCAACCCGACTCCATTCAGTCCGACTCCATTCAGTCCGACTCCTTTCAGTCCGACTCCTTTCAAACTGACTCCTTTCAGTCTGACTCCTTTCAACCCGACTCGTTTCAGTCTGACTCGTTTCAGTCCGACTCCTTTCAACCTGACTCCTTCCAACCTGACTCCTTTCAGTCCGACTCCTTTCAGTCCGACTCCTTTCAACCTGACTCCTTTCATTCCGACTCGTTTCAGTCCGACTCCTTTCAACCTGACTCCTTTCAGTCCGACTCCTTTCAACCTGACTCCTTTCAGTCCGACTCCTTTCAACCTGACTCCTTTCAGTCCGACTCCTTTCAGTCCGACTCCTTTCAGTCCGACTCGTTTCAGTCTGACTCGTTTCAGTCCGACTCGTTTCAGTTCGACTCCTTTCAGTCCGACTCCTTTCAACCTGACTCCTTCCAACCTGACTCGTTTCAGTCCGACTCCTTTCAACCTGACTCCTTTCATTCCGACTCGTTTCAGTCTGACTCGTTTCAGTCCGACTCCTTTCAACCCGACTCCTTTCAACCTGACTCGTTTCAGTCCGACTCCTTTCAGTCCGACTCCTTTCAGTCCGACTCCTTTCAACCTGACTCCTTTCAACCTGACTCCTTTCAACCTGACTCCTTTCAGTCCGACTCGTTTCAGTCTGACTCCTTTCAGTCCGACTCCTTTCATCCTGACTCCTTCCAACCTGACTCGTTTCAGTCCGACTCGTTTCATTCTGATTCGTTTCAGTCCGACTCCTTTCAACCCGACTCCTTTCAACCTGACTCGTTTCAGTCCGACTCCTTTCAGTCCGACTCCTTTCAGTCCGACTCCTTTCAACCTGACTCCTTTCAACCTGACTCCTTTCAACCTGACTCCTTTCAACCTGACTCCTTTCAATCCGACTCCTTTCAATCCGACTCCTTTCAGTCCGACTCCATTCAGTCCGACTCCTTTCAGTCCGACTCCTTTCAACCTGACTCCTTTCAGTCTGACTCCTTTCAACCCGACTCGTTTCAGTCTGACTCGTTTCAGTCCGACTCCTTTCAACCTGACTCCTTTCAGTCTGACTCCTTTCAACCTGACTACTTTCAGTCCGACTCCTTTCAACCTGACTCCTTTCAGTCCGACTCCTTTCAGTCCGACTCCATTCAGTCCGACTCCATTCAGTCCGACTCCTTTCAACCTGACTCCTTTCAGTCTGACTCCTTTCAACCCGACTCGTTTCAGTCTGACTCGTTTCAGTCCGACTCCTTTCAACCTGACTCCTTTCAGTCTGACTCCTTTCAACCTGACTACTTTCAGTCCGACTCCTTTCAACCTGACTCCTTTCAGTCCGACTCTTTTCAACCTGACTCCTTTCAGTCCGACTCCTTTCAGTCTGACTCCTTTCAGTCTAACTCCTTTCAACCTGACTCCTTTCAGTCCGACTCGTTTCAGTCCGACTCCTTTCAGTCCGGCTCCTTTCAGTCTGACTCCTTTCAACCTGACTCCTTTCAACCTGACTCCTTTCAGTCCGACTCCTTTCAGTCTGACTCCTTTCAGTCCGACTCCTTTCAACCTGACTCCTTTCAGTCCGACTCCTTTCAACCTGACTCCTTTCAAACTGACTCCTTCCAACCTGACTCCTTCCAACCTGACTCGTTTCAGTCCGACTCCTTTCAGTCTGACTCCTTTCAGTCTGACTCCTTTCAGTCCGACTCCTTTCAGTCCGACTCGTTTCAGTCCGACTCCTTTCAACCCGACTCCTTTCAGTCTTTCTCGTTTCAGTCCGACTCTTTTCAGTTCGACTCCTTTCAGTCCGACTCCTTTCAACCTGACTCCTTCCAACCTGACTCGTTTCAGTCCGACTCCTTTCAACCTGACTCCTTTCAGTCTGACTCCTTTCAGTCTGACTCCTTTCAACCTGACTACTTTCAACCTGACTCCTTTCAACCTGACTCCTTTCAGTCTGACTCTTTTCAACCTGACTCCTTTCAATCTGACACCTTTCAGTCTGACTCCTTTCAACCTGACTCCTTTCAACCTGACTCCTTTCAGTCCGACTCCTTTCAGTCCGACTCCTTTCAACCTGACTCCTTTCAACCCGACTCCTTTCAACCTGACTCGTTTCAGTCCGACTCCTTTCAGTCCGACTCCTTTCAGTCCGACTCCTTTCAGTCCGACTCCTTTCAACCTGACTCCTTTCAGTCCGACTCCTTTCAGTCCGACTCCTTTCAACCCGACTCCATTCAGTCCGACTCCATTCAGTCCGACTCCTTTCAGTCCGACTCCTTTCAAACTGACTCCTTTCAGTCTGACTCCTTTCAACCCGACTCGTTTCAGTCTGACTCGTTTCAGTCCGACTCCTTTCAACCTGACTCCTTCCAACCTGACTCCTTTCAGTCCGACTCCTTTCAGTCCGACTCCTTTCAATCTGACACCTTTCAGTCTGACTCCTTTCAACCTGACTCCTTTCAACCTGACTCCTTTCAACCTGACTCCTTTCAGTCCGACTCGTTTCAGTCTGACTCCTTTCAGTCCGACTCCTTTCATCCTGACTCCTTCCAACCTGACTCGTTTCAGTCCGACTCGTTTCATTCTGATTCGTTTCAGTCCGACTCCTTTCAACCCGACTCCTTTCAACCTGACTCGTTTCAGTCCGACTCCTTTCAGTCCGACTCCTTTCAGTCCGACTCCTTTCAACCTGACTCCTTTCAACCTGACTCCTTTCAACCTGACTCCTTTCAGTCTGACTCCTTTCAGTCCGACTCCTTTCAGTCTGACTCCTTTCAGTCTGACTCCTTTCAGTCCGACTCCTTTCAACCTGACTCCTTTCAGTCCGACTCCTTTCAACCTGACTCCTTTCAAACTGACTCCTTTCAGTCCGACTCCTTCCAACCTGACTCCTTCCAACCTGACTCGTTTCAGTCCGACTCCTTTCAGTCTGACTCCTTTCAGTCTGACTCCTTTCAGTCCGACTCCTTTCAGTCCGACTCGTTTCAGTCCGACTCCTTTCAACCCGACTCGTTTCAGTCTGTCTCGTTTCAGTCCGACTCTTTTCAGTTCGACTCCTTTCAGTCCGACTCCTTTCAACCTGACTCCTTCCAACCTGACTCGTTTCAGTCCGACTCCTTTCAACCTGACTCCTTTCAGTCTGACTCCTTTCAGTCTGACTCCTTTCAACCTGACTACTTTCAACCTGACTCCTTTCAACCTGACTCCTTTCAGTCTGACTCTTTTCAACCTGACTCCTTTCAATCTGACACCTTTCAGTCTGACTCCTTTCAACCTGACTCCTTTCAACCTGACTCCTTTCAGTCCGACTCCTTTCAGTCCGACTCCTTTCAACCTGACTCCTTTCAACCCGACTCCTTTCAACCTGACTCGTTTCAGTCCGACTCCTTTCAGTCCGACTCCTTTCAGTCCGACTCCTTTCAACCTGACTCCTTTCAGTCCGACTCCTTTCAGTCCGACTCCTTTCAACCCGACTCCATTCAGTCCGACTCCATTCAGTCCGACTCCTTTCAGTCCGACTCCTTTCAAACTGACTCCTTTCAGTCTGACTCCTTTCAACCCGACTCGTTTCAGTCTGACTCGTTTCAGTCCGACTCCTTTCAACCTGACTCCTTCCAACCTGACTCCTTTCAGTCCGACTCCTTTCAGTCCGACTCCTTTCAACCTGACTCCTTTCATTCCGACTCGTTTCAGTCCGACTCCTTTCAACCTGACTCCTTTCAGTCCGACTCCTTTCAACCTGACTCCTTTCAGTCCGACTCCTTTCAACCTGACTCCTTTCAGTCCGACTCCTTTCAGTCCGACTCCTTTCAGTCCGACTCGTTTCAGTCTGACTCGTTTCAGTCCGACTCGTTTCAGTTCGACTCCTTTCAGTCCGACTCCTTTCAACCTGACTCCTTCCAACCTGACTCGTTTCAGTCCGACTCCTTTCAACCTGACTCCTTTCATTCCGACTCGTTTCAGTCTGACTCGTTTCAGTCCGACTCCTTTCAACCCGACTCCTTTCAACCTGACTCGTTTCAGTCCGACTCCTTTCAGTCCGACTCCTTTCAGTCCGACTCCTTTCAACCTGACTCCTTTCAACCTGACTCCTTTCAACCTGACTCCTTTCAGTCCGACTCGTTTCAGTCTGACTCCTTTCAGTCCGACTCCTTTCATCCTGACTCCTTCCAACCTGACTCGTTTCAGTCCGACTCGTTTCATTCTGATTCGTTTCAGTCCGACTCCTTTCAACCCGACTCCTTTCAACCTGACTCGTTTCAGTCCGACTCCTTTCAGTCCGACTCCTTTCAGTCCGACTCCTTTCAACCTGACTCCTTTCAACCTGACTCCTTTCAACCTGACTCCTTTCAACCTGACTCCTTTCAATCCGACTCCTTTCAATCCGACTCCTTTCAGTCCGACTCCATTCAGTCCGACTCCTTTCAGTCCGACTCCTTTCAACCTGACTCCTTTCAGTCTGACTCCTTTCAACCCGACTCGTTTCAGTCTGACTCGTTTCAGTCCGACTCCTTTCAACCTGACTCCTTTCAGTCTGACTCCTTTCAACCTGACTACTTTCAGTCCGACTCCTTTCAACCTGACTCCTTTCAGTCCGACTCCTTTCAGTCCGACTCCATTCAGTCCGACTCCATTCAGTCCGACTCCTTTCAACCTGACTCCTTTCAGTCTGACTCCTTTCAACCCGACTCGTTTCAGTCTGACTCGTTTCAGTCCGACTCCTTTCAACCTGACTCCTTTCAGTCTGACTCCTTTCAACCTGACTACTTTCAGTCCGACTCCTTTCAACCTGACTCCTTTCAGTCCGACTCTTTTCAACCTGACTCCTTTCAGTCCGACTCCTTTCAGTCTGACTCCTTTCAGTCTAACTCCTTTCAACCTGACTCCTTTCAGTCCGACTCGTTTCAGTCCGACTCCTTTCAGTCCGGCTCCTTTCAGTCTGACTCCTTTCAACCTGACTCCTTTCAACCTGACTCCTTTCAGTCCGACTCCTTTCAGTCTGACTCCTTTCAGTCCGACTCCTTTCAACCTGACTCCTTTCAGTCCGACTCCTTTCAACCTGACTCCTTTCAAACTGACTCCTTCCAACCTGACTCCTTCCAACCTGACTCGTTTCAGTCCGACTCCTTTCAGTCTGACTCCTTTCAGTCTGACTCCTTTCAGTCCGACTCCTTTCAGTCCGACTCGTTTCAGTCCGACTCCTTTCAACCCGACTCCTTTCAGTCTTTCTCGTTTCAGTCCGACTCTTTTCAGTTCGACTCCTTTCAGTCCGACTCCTTTCAACCTGACTCCTTCCAACCTGACTCGTTTCAGTCCGACTCCTTTCAACCTGACTCCTTTCAGTCTGACTCCTTTCAGTCTGACTCCTTTCAACCTGACTACTTTCAACCTGACTCCTTTCAACCTGACTCCTTTCAGTCTGACTCTTTTCAACCTGACTCCTTTCAATCTGACACCTTTCAGTCTGACTCCTTTCAACCTGACTCCTTTCAACCTGACTCCTTTCAGTCCGACTCCTTTCAGTCCGACTCCTTTCAACCTGACTCCTTTCAACCCGACTCCTTTCAACCTGACTCGTTTCAGTCCGACTCCTTTCAGTCCGACTCCTTTCAGTCCGACTCCTTTCAGTCCGACTCCTTTCAACCTGACTCCTTTCAGTCCGACTCCTTTCAGTCCGACTCCTTTCAACCCGACTCCATTCAGTCCGACTCCATTCAGTCCGACTCCTTTCAGTCCGACTCCTTTCAAACTGACTCCTTTCAGTCTGACTCCTTTCAACCCGACTCGTTTCAGTCTGACTCGTTTCAGTCCGACTCCTTTCAACCTGACTCCTTCCAACCTGACTCCTTTCAGTCCGACTCCTTTCAGTCCGACTCCTTTCAATCTGACACCTTTCAGTCTGACTCCTTTCAACCTGACTCCTTTCAACCTGACTCCTTTCAACCTGACTCCTTTCAGTCCGACTCGTTTCAGTCTGACTCCTTTCAGTCCGACTCCTTTCATCCTGACTCCTTCCAACCTGACTCGTTTCAGTCCGACTCGTTTCATTCTGATTCGTTTCAGTCCGACTCCTTTCAACCCGACTCCTTTCAACCTGACTCGTTTCAGTCCGACTCCTTTCAGTCCGACTCCTTTCAGTCCGACTCCTTTCAACCTGACTCCTTTCAACCTGACTCCTTTCAACCTGACTCCTTTCAACCTGACTCCTTTCAACCTGACTCCTTTCAATCCGACTCCTTTCAATCCGACTCCTTTCAGTCCGACTCCATTCAGTCCGACTCCTTTCAGTCCGACTCCTTTCAACCTGACTCCTTTCAGTCTGACTCCTTTCAACCCGACTCGTTTCAGTCTGACTCGTTTCAGTCCGACTCCTTTCAACCTGACTCCTTTCAGTCTGACTCCTTTCAACCTGACTACTTTCAGTCCGACTCCTTTCAACCTGACTCCTTTCAGTCCGACTCCTTTCAGTCCGACTCCATTCAGTCCGACTCCATTCAGTCCGACTCCTTTCAACCTGACTCCTTTCAGTCTGACTCCTTTCAACCCGACTCGTTTCAGTCTGACTCGTTTCAGTCCGACTCCTTTCAACCTGACTCCTTTCAGTCTGACTCCTTTCAACCTGACTACTTTCAGTCCGACTCCTTTCAACCTGACTCCTTTCAGTCCGACTCTTTTCAACCTGACTCCTTTCAGTCCGACTCCTTTCAGTCTGACTCCTTTCAGTCTAACTCCTTTCAACCTGACTCCTTTCAGTCCGACTCGTTTCAGTCCGACTCCTTTCAGTCCGGCTCCTTTCAGTCCGGCTCCTTTCAGTCTGACTCCTTTCAACCTGACTCCTTTCAACCTGACTCCTTTCAGTCCGACTCCTTTCAGTCTGACTCCTTTCAGTCTGACTCCTTTCAGTCCGACTCCTTTCAACCTGACTCCTTTCAGTCCGACTCCTTTCAACCTGACTCCTTTCAAACTGACTCCTTCCAACCTGACTCCTTCCAACCTGACTCGTTTCAGTCCGACTCCTTTCAGTCTGACTCCTTTCAGTCTGACTCCTTTCAGTCCGACTCCTTTCAGTCCGACTCGTTTCAGTCCGACTCCTTTCAACCCGACTCGTTTCAGTCTTTCTCGTTTCAGTCCGACTCTTTTCAGTTCGACTCCTTTCAGTCCGACTCCTTTCAACCTGACTCCTTCCAACCTGACTCGTTTCAGTCCGACTCCTTTCAACCTGACTCCTTTCAGTCTGACTCCTTTCAGTCTGACTCCTTTCAACCTGACTACTTTCAACCTGACTCCTTTCAACCTGACTCCTTTCAGTCTGACTCTTTTCAACCTGACTCCTTTCAATCTGACACCTTTCAGTCTGACTCCTTTCAACCTGACTCCTTTCAACCTGACTCCTTTCAGTCCGACTCCTTTCAGTCCGACTCCTTTCAGTCCGACTCCTTTCAACCTGACTCCTTTCAACCCGACTCCTTTCAACCTGACTCGTTTCAGTCCGACTCCTTTCAGTCCGACTCCTTTCAGTCCGACTCCTTTCAGTCCGACTCCTTTCAACCTGACTCCTTTCAGTCCGACTCCTTTCAGTCCGACTCCTTTCAACCCGACTCCATTCAGTCCGACTCCATTCAGTCCGACTCCTTTCAGTCCGACTCCTTTCAAACTGACTCCTTTCAGTCTGACTCCTTTCAACCCGACTCGTTTCAGTCTGACTCGTTTCAGTCCGACTCCTTTCAACCTGACTCCTTCCAACCTGACTCCTTTCAGTCCGACTCCTTTCAGTCCGACTCCTTTCAGTCTGACTCCTTTCAGTCTAACTCCTTTCAACCTGACTCGTTTCAGTCCGACTCGTTTCAGTCCGACTCCTTTCAGTCCGGCTCCTTTCAGTCTGACTCCTTTCAACCTGACTCCTTTCAGTCCGACTCCTTTCAGTCCGACTCCTTTCAGTCTGACTCCTTTCAGTCTGACTCCTTTCAGTCCGACTCCTTTCAACCTGACTCCTTTCAGTCCGACTCCTTTCAACCTGACTCCTTTCAAACTGACTCCTTTCAGTCCGACTCCTTCCAACCTGACTCCTTCCAACCTGACTCGTTTCAGTCCGACTCCTTTCAGTCTGACTCCTTTCAGTCTGACTCCTTTCAGTCCGACTCCTTTCAGTCCGACTCGTTTCAGTCCGACTCCTTTCAACCCGACTCGTTTCAGTCTGTCTCGTTTCAGTCCGACTCTTTTCAGTTCGACTCCTTTCAGTCCGACTCCTTTCAACCTGACTCCTTCCAACCTGACTCGTTTCAGTCCGACTCCTTTCAACCTGACTCCTTTCAGTCTGACTCCTTTCAGTCTGACTCCTTTCAGTCTGACTCCTTTCAACCTGACTACTTTCAACCTGACTCCTTTCAACCTGACTCCTTTCAGTCTGACTCTTTTCAACCTGACTCCTTTCAATCTGACACCTTTCAGTCTGACTCCTTTCAACCTGACTCCTTTCAACCTGACTCCTTTCAGTCCGACTCCTTTCAGTCCGACTCCTTTCAACCTGACTCCTTTCAACCCGACTCCTTTCAACCTGACTCGTTTCAGTCCGACTCCTTTCAGTCCGACTCCTTTCAGTCCGACTCCTTTCAACCTGACTCCTTTCAGTCCGACTCCTTTCAGTCCGACTCCTTTCAACCCGACTCCATTCAGTCCGACTCCATTCAGTCCGACTCCTTTCAGTCCGACTCCTTTCAAACTGACTCCTTTCAGTCTGACTCCTTTCAACCCGACTCGTTTCAGTCTGACTCGTTTCAGTCCGACTCCTTTCAACCTGACTCCTTCCAACCTGACTCCTTTCAGTCCGACTCCTTTCAGTCCGACTCCTTTCAACCTGACTCCTTTCATTCCGACTCGTTTCAGTCCGACTCCTTTCAACCTGACTCCTTTCAGTCCGACTCCTTTCAACCTGACTCCTTTCAGTCCGACTCCTTTCAACCTGACTCCTTTCAGTCCGACTCCTTTCAGTCCGACTCCTTTCAGTCCGACTCGTTTCAGTCTGACTCGTTTCAGTCCGACTCGTTTCAGTTCGACTCCTTTCAGTCCGACTCCTTTCAACCTGACTCGTTTCAGTCCGACTCCTTTCAACCTGACTCCTTTCATTCCGACTCGTTTCAGTCTGACTCGTTTCAGTCCGACTCCTTTCAACCCGACTCCTTTCAACCTGACTCGTTTCAGTCCGACTCCTTTCAGTCCGACTCCTTTCAGTCCGACTCCTTTCAGTCCGACTCCTTTCAACCTGACTCCTTTCAACCTGACTCCTTTCAACCTGACTCCTTTCAACCTGACTCCTTTCAGTCCGACTCGTTTCAGTCTGACTCCTTTCAGTCCGACTCCTTTCATCCTGACTCCTTCCAACCTGACTCGTTTCAGTCCGACTCGTTTCATTCTGATTCGTTTCAGTCCGACTCCTTTCAACCCGACTCCTTTCAACCTGACTCGTTTCAGTCCGACTCCTTTCAGTCCGACTCCTTTCAGTCCGACTCCTTTCAACCTGACTCCTTTCAACCTGACTCCTTTCAACCTGACTCCTTTCAACCTACTCCTTTCAACCTGACTCCTTTCAACCTGACTCCTTTCAATCCGACTCCTTTCAATCCGACTCCTTTCAGTCCGACTCCATTCAGTCCGACTCCTTTCAGTCCGACTCCTTTCAACCTGACTCCTTTCAGTCTGACTCCTTTCAACCCGACTCGTTTCAGTCTGACTCGTTTCAGTCCGACTCCTTTCAACCTGACTCCTTTCAGTCTGACTCCTTTCAACCTGACTACTTTCAGTCCGACTCCTTTCAACCTGACTCCTTTCAGTCCGACTCCTTTCAGTCCGACTCCATTCAGTCCGACTCCATTCAGTCCGACTCCTTTCAACCTGACTCCTTTCAGTCTGACTCCTTTCAACCCGACTCGTTTCAGTCTGACTCGTTTCAGTCCGACTCCTTTCAACCTGACTCCTTTCAGTCTGACTCCTTTCAACCTGACTACTTTCAGTCCGACTCCTTTCAACCTGACTCCTTTCAGTCCGACTCTTTTCAATCTGACTCCTTTCAGTCCGACTCCTTTCAGTCTGACTCCTTTCAGTCTAACTCCTTTCAACCTGACTCCTTTCAGTCCGACTCGTTTCAGTCCGACTCCTTTCAGTCCGGCTCCTTTCAGTCTGACTCCTTTCAACCTGACTCCTTTCAACCTGACTCCTTTCAGTCCGACTCCTTTCAGTCTGACTCCTTTCAGTCTGACTCCTTTCAGTCCGACTCCTTTCAACCTGACTCCTTTCAGTCCGACTCCTTTCAACCTGACTCCTTTCAAACTGACTCCTTCCAACCTGACTCCTTCCAACCTGACTCGTTTCAGTCCGACTCCTTTCAGTCTGACTCCTTTCAGTCTGACTCCTTTCAGTCCGACTCCTTTCAGTCCGACTCGTTTCAGTCCGACTCCTTTCAACCCGACTCGTTTCAGTCTTTCTCGTTTCAGTCCGACTCTTTTCAGTTCGACTCCTTTCAGTCCGACTCCTTTCAACCTGACTCCTTCCAACCTGACTCGTTTCAGTCCGACTCCTTTCAACCTGACTCCTTTCAGTCTGACTCCTTTCAGTCTGACTCCTTTCAACCTGACTACTTTCAACCTGACTCCTTTCAACCTGACTCCTTTCAGTCTGACTCTTTTCAACCTGACTCCTTTCAATCTGACACCTTTCAGTCTGACTCCTTTCAACCTGACTCCTTTCAACCTGACTCCTTTCAGTCCGACTCCTTTCAGTCCGACTCCTTTCAGTCCGACTCCTTTCAACCTGACTCCTTTCAACCCGACTCCTTTCAACCTGACTCGTTTCAGTCCGACTCCTTTCAGTCCGACTCCTTTCAGTCCGACTCCTTTCAACCTGACTCCTTTCAACCTGACTCCTTTCAGTCCGACTCCTTTCAGTCCGACTCCTTTCAACCCGACTCCATTCAGTCCGACTCCATTCAGTCCGACTCCTTTCAGTCCGACTCCTTTCAAACTGACTCCTTTCAGTCTGACTCCTTTCAACCCGACTCGTTTCAGTCTGACTCGTTTCAGTCCGACTCCTTTCAACCTGACTCCTTCCTACCTGACTCCTTTCAGTCCGACTCCTTTCAGTCCGACTCCTTTCAGTCCGACTCCTTTCAGTCTAACTCCTTTCAACCTGACTCGTTTCAGTCCGACTCGTTTCAGTCCGACTCCTTTCAGTCCGGCTCCTTTCAGTCTGACTCCTTTCAACCTGACTCCTTTCAGTCTGACTCCTTTCAGTCCGACTCCTTTCAGTCTGACTCCTTTCAGTCTGACTCCTTTCAGTCCGACTCCTTTCAACCTGACTCCTTTCAGTCCGACTCCTTTCAACCTGACTCCTTTCAAACTGACTCCTTTCAGTCCGACTCCTTCCAACCTGACTCCTTCCAACCTGACTCGTTTCAGTCCGACTCCTTTCAGTCTGACTCCTTTCAGTCTGACTCCTTTCAGTCCGACTCCTTTCAGTCCGACTCGTTTCAGTCCGACTCCTTTCAACCCGACTCGTTTCAGTTTGTCTCGTTTCAGTCCGACTCTTTTCAGTTCGACTCCTTTCAGTCCGACTCCTTTCAACCTGACTCCTTCCAACCTGACTCGTTTCAGTCCGACTCCTTTCAACCTGACTCCTTCAGTCTGACTCCTTTCAGTCTGACTCCTTTCAGTCTGACTCCTTTCAACCTGACTACTTTCAACCTGACTCCTTTCAACCTGACTCCTTTCAGTCTGACTCTTTTCAACCTGACTCCTTTCAATCTGACACCTTTCAGTCTGACTCCTTTCAACCTGACTCCTTTCAGTCCGACTCCTTTCAGTCCGACTCCTTTCAACCTGACTCCTTTCAACCCGACTCCTTTCAACCTGACTCGTTTCAGTCCGACTCCTTTCAGTCCGACTCCTTTCAGTCCGACTCCTTTCAACCTGACTCCTTTCAGTCCGACTCCTTTCAGTCCGACTCCTTTCAACCCGACTCCATTCAGTCCGACTCCATTCAGTCCGACTCCTTTCAGTCCGACTCCTTTCAAACTGACTCCTTTCAGTCTGACTCCTTTCAACCCGACTCGTTTCAGTCTGACTCGTTTCAGTCCGACTCCTTTCAACCTGACTCCTTCCAACCTGACTCCTTTCAGTCCGACTCCTTTCAGTCCGACTCCTTTCAACCTGACTCCTTTCATTCCGACTCGTTTCAGTCCGACTCCTTTCAACCTGACTCCTTTCAGTCCGACTCCTTTCAACCTGACTCCTTTCAGTCCGACTCCTTTCAACCTGACTCCTTTCAGTCCGACTCCTTTCAGTCCGACTCCTTTCAGTCCGACTCGTTTCAGTCTGACTCGTTTCAGTCCGACTCGTTTCAGTTCGACTCCTTTCAGTCCGACTCCTTTCAACCTGACTCGTTTCAGTCCGACTCCTTTCAACCTGACTCCTTTCATTCCGACTCGTTTCAGTCTGACTCGTTTCAGTCCGACTCCTTTCAACCCGACTCCTTTCAACCTGACTCGTTTCAGTCCGACTCCTTTCAGTCCGACTCCTTTCAGTCCGACTCCTTTCAGTCCGACTCCTTTCAACCTGACTCCTTTCAACCTGACTCCTTTCAACCTGACTCCTTTCAGTCCGACTCGTTTCAGTCTGACTCCTTTCAGTCCGACTCCTTTCATCCTGACTCCTTCCAACCTGACTCGTTTCAGTCCGACTCGTTTCATTCTGATTCGTTTCAGTCCGACTCCTTTCAACCCGACTCCTTTCAACCTGACTCGTTTCAGTCCGACTCCTTTCAGTCCGACTCCTTTCAGTCCGACTCCTTTCAACCTGACTCCTTTCAACCTGACTCCTTTCAACCTGACTCCTTTCAACCTACTCCTTTCAACCTGACTCCTTTCAACCTGACTCCTTTCAATCCGACTCCTTTCAATCCGACTCCTTTCAGTCCGACTCCATTCAGTCCGACTCCTTTCAGTCCGACTCCTTTCAACCTGACTCCTTTCAGTCTGACTCCTTTCAACCCGACTCGTTTCAGTCTGACTCGTTTCAGTCCGACTCCTTTCAACCTGACTCCTTTCAGTCTGACTCCTTTCAACCTGACTACTTTCAGTCCGACTCCTTTCAACCTGACTCCTTTCAGTCCGACTCCTTTCAGTCCGACTCCATTCAGTCCGACTCCATTCAGTCCGACTCCTTTCAACCTGACTCCTTTCAGTCTGACTCCTTTCAACCCGACTCGTTTCAGTCTGACTCGTTTCAGTCCGACTCCTTTCAACCTGACTCCTTTCAGTCTGACTCCTTTCAACCTGACTACTTTCAGTCCGACTCCTTTCAACCTGACTCCTTTCAGTCCGACTCTTTTCAACCTGACTCCTTTCAGTCCGACTCCTTTCAGTCTGACTCCTTTCAGTCTAACTCCTTTCAACCTGACTCCTTTCAGTCCGACTCGTTTCAGTCCGACTCCTTTCAGTCCGGCTCCTTTCAGTCTGACTCCTTTCAACCTGACTCCTTTCAACCTGACTCCTTTCAGTCCGACTCCTTTCAGTCTGACTCCTTTCAGTCTGACTCCTTTCAGTCCGACTCCTTTCAACCTGACTCCTTTCAGTCCGACTCCTTTCAACCTGACTCCTTTCAAACTGACTCCTTCCAACCTGACTCCTTCCAACCTGACTCGTTTCAGTCCGACTCCTTTCAGTCTGACTCCTTTCAGTCTGACTCCTTTCAGTCCGACTCCTTTCAGTCCGACTCGTTTCAGTCCGACTCCTTTCAACCCGACTCGTTTCAGTCTTTCTCGTTTCAGTCCGACTCTTTTCAGTTCGACTCCTTTCAGTCCGACTCCTTTCAACCTGACTCCTTCCAACCTGACTCGTTTCAGTCCGACTCCTTTCAACCTGACTCCTTTCAGTCTGACTCCTTTCAGTCTGACTCCTTTCAACCTGACTACTTTCAACCTGACTCCTTTCAACCTGACTCCTTTCAGTCTGACTCTTTTCAACCTGACTCCTTTCAATCTGACACCTTTCAGTCTGACTCCTTTCAACCTGACTCCTTTCAACCTGACTCCTTTCAGTCCGACTCCTTTCAGTCCGACTCCTTTCAGTCCGACTCCTTTCAACCTGACTCCTTTCAACCCGACTCCTTTCAACCTGACTCGTTTCAGTCCGACTCCTTTCAGTCCGACTCCTTTCAGTCCGACTCCTTTTAGTCCGACTCCTTTCAACCTGACTCCTTTCAACCTGACTCCTTTCAGTCCGACTCCTTTCAGTCCGACTCCTTTCAACCCGACTCCATTCAGTCCGACTCCATTCAGTCCGACTCCTTTCAGTCCGACTCCTTTCAAACTGACTCCTTTCAGTCTGACTCCTTTCAACCCGACTCGTTTCAGTCTGACTCGTTTCAGTCCGACTCCTTTCAACCTGACTCCTTCCTACCTGACTCCTTTCAGTCCGACTCCTTTCAGTCCGACTCCTTTCAGTCCGACTCCTTTCAGTCTAACTCCTTTCAACCTGACTCGTTTCAGTCCGACTCGTTTCAGTCCGACTCCTTTCAGTCCGGCTCCTTTCAGTCTGACTCCTTTCAACCTGACTCCTTTCAGTCTGACTCCTTTCAGTCCGACTCCTTTCAGTCTGACTCCTTTCAGTCTGACTCCTTTCAGTCCGACTCCTTTCAACCTGACTCCTTTCAGTCCGACTCCTTTCAACCTGACTCCTTTCAAACTGACTCCTTTCAGTCCGACTCCTTCCAACCTGACTCCTTCCAACCTGACTCGTTTCAGTCCGACTCCTTTCAGTCTGACTCCTTTCAGTCTGACTCCTTTCAGTCCGACTCCTTTCAGTCCGACTCGTTTCAGTCCGACTCCTTTCAACCCGACTCGTTTCAGTTTGTCTCGTTTCAGTCCGACTCTTTTCAGTTCGACTCCTTTCAGTCCGACTCCTTTCAACCTGACTCCTTCCAACCTGACTCGTTTCAGTCCGACTCCTTTCAACCTGACTCCTTCAGTCTGACTCCTTTCAGTCTGACTCCTTTCAGTCTGACTCCTTTCAACCTGACTACTTTCAACCTGACTCCTTTCAACCTGACTCCTTTCAGTCTGACTCTTTTCAACCTGACTCCTTTCAATCTGACACCTTTCAGTCTGACTCCTTTCAACCTGACTCCTTTCAACCTGACTCCTTTCAGTCCGACTCCTTTCAACCTGACTCCTTTCAGTCCGACTCCTTTCAGTCCGACTCCTTTCAACCTGACTCCTTTCAACCTGACTCGTTTCAGTCCGACTCCTTTCAGTCCGACTCCTTTCAACCCGACTCCATTCAGTCCGACTCCATTCAGTCCGACTCCTTTCAACCCGACTCCATTCAGTCCGACTCCATTCAGTCCGACTCCTTTCAAACTGACTCCTTTCAGTCTGACTCCTTTCAACCCGACTCGTTTCAGTCTGACTCGTTCCAGTCCGACTCCTTTCAACCTGACTCCTTCCAACCTGACTCCTTTCAGTCCGACTCCTTTCAGTCCGACTCCTTTCAACCTGACTCCTTTCATTCCGACTCGTTTCAGTCCGACTCCTTTCAACCTGACTCCTTTCAGTCCGACTCCTTTCAACCTGACTCCTTTCAGTCCGACTCCTTTCAACCTGACTCCTTTCAGTCCGACTCCTTTCAGTCCGACTCCTTTCAGTCCGACTCGTTTCAGTCTGACTCGTTTCAGTCCGACTCGTTTCAGTTCGACTCCTTTCAGTCCGACTCCTTTCAACCTGACTCCTTCCAACCTGACTCGTTTCAGTCCGACTCCTTTCAACCTGACTCCTTTCATTCCGACTCGTTTCAGTCTGACTCGTTTCAGTCCGACTCCTTTCAACCCGACTCCTTTCAACCTGACTCGTTTCAGTCCGACTCCTTTCAGTCCGACTCCTTTCAGTCCGACTCCTTTCAACCTGACTCCTTTCAACCTGACTCCTTTCAACCTGACTCCTTTCAGTCCGACTCCTTTCATCCTGACTCCTTCCAACCTGACTCGTTTCAGTCCGACACGTTTCATTCTGATTCGTTTCAGTCCGACTCCTTTCAACCCGACTCCTTTCAACCTGACTCCTTTCAGTCCGACTCCTTTCAGTCCGACTCCTTTCAGTCCGACTCCTTTCAACCTGACTCCTTTCAACCTGACTCCTTTCAACCTACTCCTTTCAACCTGACTCCTTTCAACCTGACTCCTTTCAATCCGACTCCTTTCAATCCGACTCCTTTCAGTCCGACTCCATTCAGTCCGACTCCTTTCAGTCCGACTCCTTTCAACCTGACTCCTTTCAGTCTGACTCCTTTCAACCCGACTCGTTTCAGTCTGACTCGTTTCAGTCCGACTCCTTTCAACCTGACTCCTTTCAGTCTGACTCCTTTCAACCTGACTACTTTCAGTCCGACTCCTTTCAACCTGACTCCTTTCAGTCCGACTCTTTTCAACCTGACTCGTTTCAGTCCGACTCCTTTCAGTCTGACTCCTTTCAGTCCGACTCCTTTCAGTCCGACTCCTTTCAGTCTGACTCCTTTCAACCTGACTCCTTTCAGTCTGACTCCTTTCAGTCCGACTCCTTTCAGTCTGACTCCTTTCAGTCTGACTCCTTTCAGTCCGACTCCTTTCAGTCCGACTCCTTTCAACCTGACTCCTTTCAACCTGACTCCTTTCAAACTGACTCCTTTCAGTCCGACTCCTTCCAACCTGACTCGTTTCAGTCTGACTCCTTTCAGTCCGACTCCTTTCAGTCCGACTCGTTTCAGTCCGACTCCTTTCAACCCGACTCGTTTCAGTCCGACTCCTTTCAACCCGACTCGTTTCAGTCTGTCTCGTTTCAGTCCGACTCTTTTCAACCTGACTTCTTTCAGTCCGACTCCTTTCAACCTGACTCCTTTCAGTCCGACTCTTTTCAACCTGACTCCTTTCAGTCCGACTCCTTTCAATCTGACACCTTTCAGTCTGACTCCTTTCAACCTGACTCCTTTCAACCTGACTCCTTTCAGTCCGACTCCTTTCAGTCCGACTCCTTTCAACCTGACTCCTTTCAACCCGACTCCTTTCAACCTGACTCGTTTCAGTCCGACTCGTTTCAGTCCGACTCCTTTCAGTCCGACTCCTTTCAGTCCGACTCCTTTCAGTCCGACTCCTTTCAACCTGACTCCTTTCAGTCCGACTCCTTTCAGTCCGACTCCTTTCAACCCGACTCCATTCAGTCCGACTCCATTCAGTCCGACTCCTTTCAGTCCGACTCCTTTCAAACTGACTCCTTTCAGTCTGACTCCTTTCAACCCGACTCGTTTCAGTCTTACTCCTTTCAGTCCGACTCCTTTCAACCTGACTCCTTCCAACCTGACTCCTTTCAGTCCGACTCCTTTCAGTCCGACTCCTTTCAACCCGACTCCTTTCAGTCCAACTCCTTTCAGTCCGACTCCTTTCAACCTGACTCCTTTCATTCCGACTCGTTTCAGTCCGACTCCTTTCAACCTGACTCCTTTCAGTCCGACTCCTTTCAGTCCGACTCCTTTCAGTCCGACTCCTTTCAACCTGACTCCTTTCAGTCCGACTCCTTTCAGTCCGACTCGTTTCAGTCTGACTCGTTTCAGTTCGACTCCTTTCAACCTGACTCCTTTCAGTCCGACTCTTTTCAACCTGACTCCTTTCAGTCCGACTCCTTTCAGTCCGACTCCTTTCAGTCCGACTCCTTTCAGTCTGACTCGTTTCAGTCCGACTCCTTTCAACCCGACTCCTTTCAGTCCGACTCCTTTCAACCTGACTCCTTTCAACCTGACTCCTTTCAGTCCGACTCCTTCCAACCTGACTCGTTTCAGTCTGACTCCTTTCAGTCCGACTCCTTTCAGTCTGACTCCTTTCAGTCCGACTCGTTTCAGTCTGACTCCTTTCAACCCGACTCGTTTCAGTCTGTCTCGTTTCAGTCCGACTCTTTTCAGTTCGACTCTTTTCAGTTCGACTCCTTTCAGTCCGACTCCTTTCAGTCCGACTCCTTTCAGTCCGACTCCTTTCAACCTGACTCCTTTCAGTCTGACTCGTTTCAACCCGACTCGTTTCAGTCTGACTCCTTTCAACCTGACTACTTTCAGTCCGACTCCTTTCAACCTGACTCCTTTCAGTCCGACTCTTTTCAACCTGACTCGTTTCACTCCGACTCCTTTCAGTCTGACTCCTTTCAGTCTGACTCCTTTCAACCTGACTCCTTTCAGTCCGACTCGTTTCAGTCCGACTCGTTTCAGTCCGACTCGTTTCAGTCCGGCTCCTTTCAGTCTGGCTCCTTTCAGTCTGACTCCTTTCAACCTGACTCCTTTCAGTCCGACTCTTTTCAACCTGACTCGTTTCAGTCCGACTCCTTTCAGTCCGACTCCTTTCAGTCCGACTCCTTTCAGTCCGACTCCTTTCAGTCTGACTCCTTTCAGTCTGACTCGTTTCAGTCCGACTCCTTTCAACCCGACTACTTTCAGTCCGACTCCTTTCAACCTGACTCCTTTCAACCTGACTCCTTTCAATCCGACTCCTTCCAACCTGACTCGTTTCAGTCTGACTCCTTTCAGTCCGACTCCTTTCAGTCTGACTCCTTTCAGTCCGACTCCTTTCAGTCTGACTCCTTTCAGTCCGACTCCTTTCAGTCCGACTCGTTTCAGTCTGACTCCTTTCAACCCGACTCGTTTCAGTCTGTCTCGTTTCAGTCCGACTCTTTTCAGTTCGACTCCTTTCAGTCCGACTCCTTTCAGTCCGACTCCTTTCAACCTGACTCCTTTCAGTCTGACTCCTTTCAGTCTGACTCCTTTCAACCTGACTACTTTCAGTCCGACTCCTTTCAACCTGACTCCTTTCAGTCCGACTCTTTTCAACCTGACTCCTTTCAGTCCGACTCCTTTCAATCTGACACCTTTCAGTCTGACTCCTTTCAACCTGACTCCTTTCAGTCCGACTTTTTTCAGTCCGACTCCTTTCAGTCCGACTCCTTTCAGTCTGACTCCTTTCAACCTGACTCCTTTCAGTCCGACTCCTTTCAGTCCGACTCCTTTCAGTCTGACTCCTTTCAACCTGACTCCTTTCAGTCCGACTCCTTTCAGTCCGACTCCTTTCAGTCTGACTCCTTTCAACCTGACTCCTTTCAGTCCGACTCCTTTCAACCTGACTCCTTTCAGTCCGACTCCTTTCAACCTGACTCCTTTCAGTCCGACTCTTTTCAACCTGACTCCTTTCAGTCCGACTCGTTTCAGTCCGACTCCTTTCAGTCTGACTCCTTTCAGTCCGACTCGTTTCAGTCTGACTCCTTTCAGTCCGACTCCTTTCATCCTGACTCCTTCCAACCTGACTCGTTTCAGTCCGACTCGTTTCAGTCTGATTCGTTTCAGTCCGACTCCTTTCAACCCGACTCCTTTCAACCTGACTCGTTTCAGTCCGACTCCTTTCAGTCCGACTCCTTTCAGTCCGACTCCTTTCAGTCCGACTCCTTTCAGTCCGACTCCTTTCAACCTGACTCCTTTCAACCTACTCCTTTCAACCTGACTCCTTTCAACCTGACTCCTTTCAACCTGACTCCTTTCAGTCTGACTCCTTTCAACCCGACTCGTTTCAGTCTGACTCCTTTCAACCCGACTCGTTTCAGTCTGACTCGTTTCAGTCCGACTCCTTTCAACCTGACTCCTTTCAGTCTGACTCCTTTCAACCTGACTGCTTTCAGTCCGACTCCTTTCAACCTGACTCCTTTCAATCCGACTCTTTTCAACCTGACTCGTTTCAGTCCGACTCCTTTCAGTCTGACTCCTTTCAGTCTAACTCCTTTCAACCTGACTCCTTTCAGTCCGACTCGTTTCAGTCCGACTCCTTTCAGTCCGGCTCCTTTCAGTCTGACTCCTTTCAACCTGACTCCTTTCAGTCTGACTCCTTTCAGTCCGACTCCTTTCAGTCTGACTCCTTTCAGTCTGACTCCTTTCAGTCCGACTCCTTTCAGTCCGACTCCTTTCAGTCCGACTCCTTTCAACCTGACTCCTTCCAACCTGACTCGTTTCAGTCTGACTCCTTTCAGTCCGACTCCTTTCAGTCTGACTCCTTTCAGTCCGACTCCTTTCAGTCCGACTCCTTTCAACCTGACTCCTTTCAACCTGACTCCTTTCAACCTGACTCCTTTCAGTCTGACTCCTTTCAGTCTGACTCCTTTCAACCTGACTACTTTCAGTCCGACTCCTTTCAACCTGACTCCTTTCAGTCCGACTCTTTTCAACCTGACTCCTTTCAGTCCGACTCCTTTCAATCTGACACCTTTCAGTCTGACTCCTTTCAGTCTGACTCCTTTCAGTCCGACTCCTTTCAACCTGACTCCTTTCAGTCCGACTCCTTTCAACCTGACTCCTTTCAACCTGACTCCTTTCAAACTGACTCCTTTCAGTCCGACTCCTTCCAACCTGACTCGTTTCAGTCTGACTCCTTTCAGTCCGACTCCTTTCAGTCTGACTCCTTTCAGTCCGACTCCTTTCAGTCCGACTCCTTTCAACCTGACTCCTTTCAACCTGACTCCTTTCAACCTGACTCCTTTCAATCCGACTCCTTTCAGTCCGACTCCTTTCAATCCGACTCCTTTCAGTCCGACTCCTTTCAGTCCGACTCCTTTCAACCTGACTCCTTTCAGTCTGACTCCTTTCAACCCGACTCGTTTCAGTCTGACTCGTTTCAGTCCGACTCCTTTCAACCTGACTCCTTTCAACCTGACTCCTTTCAAACTGACTCCTTTCAGTCCGACTCGTTTCAGTCCGACTCGTTTCAGTCTGACTCCTTTCAACCTGACTACTTTCAGTCCGACTCCTTTCAACCTGACTCCTTTCAGTCCGACTCTTTTCAACCTGACTCGTTTCAGTCCGACTCCTTTCAGTCTGACTCCTTTCAGTCTGACTCCTTTCAACCTGACTCCTTTCAGTCCGACTCGTTTCAGTCCGACTCGTTTCAGTCCGACTCGTTTCAGTCCGGCTCCTTTCAGTCTGGCTCCTTTCAGTCTGACTCCTTTCAACCTGACTCCTTTCAGTCCGACTCTTTTCAACCTGACTCGTTTCAGTCCGACTCCTTTCAGTCCGACTCCTTTCAGTCCGACTCCTTTCAGTCTGACTCCTTTCAGTCTGACTCGTTTCAGTCCGACTCCTTTCAACCCGACTCCTTTCAGTCCGACTCCTTTCAACCTGACTCCTTTCAACCTGACTCCTTTCAACCTGACTCCTTTCAGTCCGACTCCTTCCAACCTGACTCGTTTCAGTCTGACTCCTTTCAGTCCGACTCCTTTCAGTCTGACTCCTTTCAGTCCGACTCCTTTCAGTCCGACTCCTTTCAGTCCGACTCGTTTCAGTCTGACTCCTTTCAGTCCGACTCCTTTCAGTCTGACTCCTTTCAGTCCGACTCCTTTCAGTCCGACTCGTTTCAGTCTGACTCCTTTCAACCCGACTCGTTTCAGTCTGTCTCGTTTCAGTCCGACTCTTTTCAGTTCGACTCTTTTCAACCTGACTCCTTTCAGTCCGACTCCTTTCAATCTGACACCTTTCAGTCTGACTCCTTTCAGTCTGACTCCTTTCAGTCCGACTCCTTTCAACCTGACTCCTTTCAGTCCGACTCCTTTCAACCTGACTCCTTTCAACCTGACTCCTTTCAAACTGACTCCTTTCAGTCCGACTCCTTCCAACCTGACTCGTTTCAGTCTGACTCCTTTCAGTCCGACTCCTTTCAGTCTGACTCCTTTCAGTCCGACTCCTTTCAGTCCGACTCCTTTCAACCTGACTCCTTTCAACCTGACTCCTTTCAACCTGACTCCTTTCAATCCGACTCCTTTCAGTCCGACTCCTTTCAATCCGACTCCTTTCAGTCCGACTCCTTTCAGTCCGACTCCTTTCAACCTGACTCCTTTCAGTCTGACTCCTTTCAACCCGACTCGTTTCAGTCTGACTCGTTTCAGTCCGACTCCTTTCAACCTGACTCCTTTCAACCTGACTCCTTTCAAACTGACTCCTTTCAGTCCGACTCGTTTCAGTCCGACTCGTTTCAGTCTGACTCCTTTCAACCTGACTACTTTCAGTCCGACTCCTTTCAACCTGACTCCTTTCAGTCCGACTCTTTTCAACCTGACTCGTTTCAGTCCGACTCCTTTCAGTCTGACTCCTTTCAGTCTGACTCCTTTCAACCTGACTCCTTTCAGTCCGACTCGTTTCAGTCCGACTCGTTTCAGTCCGACTCGTTTCAGTCCGGCTCCTTTCAGTCTGGCTCCTTTCAGTCTGACTCCTTTCAACCTGACTCCTTTCAGTCCGACTCTTTTCAACCTGACTCGTTTCAGTCCGACTCCTTTCAGTCCGACTCCTTTCAGTCCGACTCCTTTCAGTCTGACTCCTTTCAGTCTGACTCGTTTCAGTCCGACTCCTTTCAACCCGACTCCTTTCAGTCCGACTCCTTTCAACCTGACTCCTTTCAACCTGACTCCTTTCAACCTGACTCCTTTCAGTCCGACTCCTTCCAACCTGACTCGTTTCAGTCTGACTCCTTTCAGTCCGACTCCTTTCAGTCTGACTCCTTTCAGTCCGACTCCTTTCAGTCCGACTCCTTTCAGTCCGACTCGTTTCAGTCTGACTCCTTTCAGTCCGACTCCTTTCAGTCTGACTCCTTTCAGTCCGACTCCTTTCAGTCCGACTCGTTTCAGTCTGACTCCTTTCAACCCGACTCGTTTCAGTCTGTCTCGTTTCAGTCCGACTCTTTTCAGTTCGACTCTTTTCAGTTCGACTCCTTTCAGTCCGACTCCTTTCAGTCCGACTCCTTTCAACCTGACTCCTTTCAGTCTGACTCCTTTCAGTCTGACTCCTTTCAACCTGACTACTTTCAGTCCGACTCCTTTCAACCTGACTCCTTTCAGTCCGACTCTTTTCAACCTGACTCCTTTCAGTCCGACTCCTTTCAATCTGACACCTTTCAGTCTGACTCCTTTCAACCTGACTCCTTTCAGTCCGACTTTTTTCAGTCCGACTCCTTTCAATCCGACTCCTTTCAGTCTGACTCCTTTCAACCTGACTCCTTTCAGTCTGACTCCTTTCAGTCCGACTCCTTTCAGTCTGACTCCTTTCAACCTGACTCCTTTCAGTCCGACTCCTTTCAACCTGACTCCTTTCAGTCCGACTCCTTTCAACCTGACTCCTTTCAGTCCGACTCCTTTCAACCTGACTCCTTTCAGTCCGACTCCTTTCAACCTGACTCCTTTCAGTCCGACTCTTTTCAACCTGACTCCTTTCAGTCCGACTCGTTTCAGTCCGACTCGTTTCAGTCTGACTCCTTTCAGTCCGACTCCTTTCATCCTGACTCCTTCCAACCTGACTCGTTTCAGTCCGACTCCTTTCAGTCTGATTCGTTTCAGTCCGACTCCTTTCAACCCGACTCCTTTCAACCTGACTCCTTTCAGTCCGACTCCTTTCAGTCCGACTCCTTTCAGTCCGACTCCTTTCAACCTGACTCCTTTCAACCTGACTCCTTTCAACCTACTCCTTTCAACCTGACTCCTTTCAACCTGACTCCTTTCGACCTGACTCCTTTCAACCTGACTCCTTTCAGTCTGACTCCTTTCAACCCGACTCGTTTCAGTCTGACTCCTTTCAACCCGACTCGTTTCAGTCTGACTCGTTTCAGTCCGACTCCTTTCAACCTGACTCCTTTCAGTCTGACTCCTTTCAACCTGACTACTTTCAGTCCGACTCCTTTCAACCTGACTCCTTTCAGTCCGACTCTTTTCAACCTGACTCGTTTCAGTCCGACTCCTTTCAGTCTGACTCCTTTCAGTCTAACTCCTTTCAACCTGACTCCTTTCAGTCCGACTCGTTTCAGTCCGACTCCTTTCAGTCCGGCTCCTTTCAGTCTGACTCCTTTCAACCTGACTCCTTTCAGTCTGACTCCTTTCAGTCCGACTCCTTTCAGTCTGACTCCTTTCAGTCCGACTCCTTTCAGTCTGACTCCTTTCAGTCTGACTCCTTTCAGTCCGACTCCTTTCAACCTGACACCTTTCAGTCCGACTCCTTTCAGTCTGACTCCTTCCAACCTGACTCGTTTCAGTCTGACTCCTTTCAGTCCGACTCCTTTCAGTCTGACTCCTTTCAGTCCGACTCCTTTCAGTCCGACTCGTTTCAGTCTGACTCCTTTCAACCCGACTCGTTTCAGTCTGTCTCGTTTCAGTCCGACTCTTTTCAGTTCGACTCCTTTCAGTCCGACTCCTTTCAACCTGACTCCTTCCAACCTGACTCGTTTCAGTCCGACTCCTTTCAACCTGACTCCTTTCAGTCTGACTCCTTTCAACCTGACTACTTTCAGTCCGACTCCTTTCAACCTGACTCCTTTCAGTCCGACTCTTTTCAACCTGACTCCTTTCAGTCCGACTCCTTTCAATCTGACACCTTTCAGTCTGACTCCTTTCAGTCTGACTCCTTTCAGTCCGACTCCTTTCAGTCCGACTCCTTTCAACCTGACTCCTTTCAGTCCGACTCCTTTCAGCCTGACTCCTTTCAACCTGACTCCTTTCAAACTGACTCCTTTCAGTCCGACTCCTTCCAACCTGACTCCTTTCAGTCCGACTCCTTCCAACCTGACTCGTTTCAGTCTGACTCCTTTCAGTCCGACTCCTTTCAGTCTGACTCCTTTCAGTCCGACTCCTTTCAGTCCGACTCGTTTCAGTCCGACTCCTTTCAACCCGACTCGTTTCAGTCTGTCTCGTTTCAGTCCGACTCTTTTCAGTTCGACTCCTTTCAGTCCGACTCCTTTCAACCTGACTCCTTCCAACCTGACTCGTTTCAGTCCGACTCCTTTCAACCTGACTCCTTTCAGCCTGACTCCTTTCAAACTGACTCCTTTCAGTCCGACTCCTTCCAACCTGACTCGTTTCAGTCTGACTCCTTTCAGTCCGACTCCTTTCAGTCTGACTCCTTTCAGTCCGACTCCTTTCAGTCCGACTCCTTTCAACCTGACTCCTTTCAACCTGACTCCTTTCAACCTGACTCCTTTCAATCCGACTCCTTTCAGTCCGACTCCTTTCAGTCCGACTCCTTTCAGTCCGACTCCTTTCAGTCCGACTTCTTTCAACCTGACTCCTTTCAGTCTGACTCCTTTCAACCCGACTCGTTTCAGTCTGACTCGTTTCAGTCCGACTCCTTTCAACCTGACTCCTTTCAGTCCGACTCCTTCCAACCTGACTCGTTTCAGTCTGACTCCTTTCAGTCCGACTCCTTTCAGTCTGACTCCTTTCAGTCCGACTCGTTTCAGTCTGACTCCTTTCAACCCGACTCGTTTCAGTCTGTCTCGTTTCAGTCCGACTCTTTTCAGTTCGACACTTTT
Source organism: Telmatherina bonti (assembly GCF_933228915.1). NCBI lineage: Eukaryota > Metazoa > Chordata > Actinopteri > Atheriniformes > Telmatherinidae > Telmatherina > Telmatherina bonti. Next base: position 2,020,070 of record NC_136633.1, read on the forward strand.
CAGTTCGACTCCTTTCAGTCCGACTCCTTTCAGTCCGAGTCCTTTCAACCTGACTCCTTTCAGTCTGACTCCTTTCAGTCTGACTCCTTTCAACCTGACTCCTTTCAGTCTGACTCCTTTCAGTCCGACTCCTTTCAACCTGACTCCTTTCAGTCCGACTCCTTTCAACCTGACTCCTTTCAGTCCGACTCCTTTCAACCTGACTCCTTTCAGTCCGACTCCTTTCTACCCGACTCCTTTCAGTCCGACTCCTTTCAACCTGACTCCTTTCAACCTGACTCCTTTCAGTCCGACTCCTTTCAACCCGACTCCTTTCAGTCCGACTCCTTTCAACCTGACTCCTTTCAACCTGACTCCTTTCAGTCCGACTCCTTCCAACCTGACTCGTTTCAGTCTGACTCCTTTCAGTCCGACTCCTTTCAGTCTGACTCCTTTCAGTCCGACTCCTTTCAGTCCGACTCGTTTCAGTCTGACTCCTTTCAACCCGACTCGTTTCAGTCTGTCTCGTTTCAGTCTGTCTCGTTTCAGTCCGACTCTTTTCAGTTCGACTCCTTTCAGTCCGACTCCTTTCAACCTGACTCCTTTCAGTCTGACTCCTTTCAGTCTGACTCCTTTCAACCTGACTACTTTCAGTCCGACTCCTTTCAACCTGACTACTTTCAGTCCGACTCCTTTCAACCTGACTCCTTTCAGTCCGACTCTTTTCAACCTGACTCCTTTCAGTCCGACTCCTTTCAATCTGACACCTTTCAGTCTGACTCCTTTCAACCTGACTCCTTTCAGTCCGACTTTTTTCAGTCCGACTCCTTCCAACCTGACTCGTTTCAGTCCGACTCCTTTCAACCTGACTCCTTTCAGTCTGACTCCTTTCAGTCTGACTCCTTTCAACCTGACTACTTTCAGTCCGACTCCTTTCAACCTGACTCCTTTCAGTCCGACTCTTTTCAACCTGACTCCTTTCAGTCCGACTCCTTTCAATCTGACACCTTTCAGTCTGACTCCTTTCAACCTGACTCCTTTCAACCTGACTCCTTTCAGTCCGACTCCTTTCAGTCCGACTCCTTTCAACCTGACTCCTTTCAACCCGACTCCTTTCAACCTGACTCGTTTCAGTCCGACTCCTTTCAGTCCGACTCCTTTCAGTCCGACTCCTTTCAACCTGACTCCTTTCAGTCCGACTCCTTTCAGTCCGACTCCTTTCAACCCGACTCCATTCAGTCCGACTCCATTCAGTCCGACTCCTTTCAGTCCGACTCCTTTCAACCTGACTCCTTTCAGTCTGACTCCTTTCAACCCGACTCGTTTCAGTCTGACTCGTTTCAGTCCGACTCCTTTCAACCTGACTCCTTCCAACCTGACTCCTTTCAGTCCGACTCCTTTCAGTCCGACTCCTTTCAACCCGACTCCTTTCAGTCCAACTCCTTTCAGTCCGACTCCTTTCAGTCCGACTCCTTTCAACCTGACTCCTTTCATTCCGACTCGTTTCAGTCCGACTCCTTTCAACCTGACTCCTTTCAGTCCGACTCCTTTCAGTCCGACTCCTTTCAGTCCGACTCGTTTCAGTCTGACTCGTTTCAGTCCGACTCGTTTCAGTTCGACTCCTTTCAGTCCGACTCCTTTCAACCTGACTCCTTCCAACCTGACTCGTTTCAGTCCGACTCCTTTCAACCTGACTCCTTTCATTCCGAATCATTTCAGTCTGACTCGTTTCAGTCCGACTCCTTTCAACCCGACTCCTTTCAACCTGACTCGTTTCAGTCCGACTCCTTTCAGTCCGACTCCTTTCAGTCCGACTCCTTTCAACCTGACTCCTTTCAACCTGACTCCTTTCAACCTGACTCCTTTCAACCTGACTCCTTTCAATCCGACTCCTTTCAATCCGACTCCTTTCAGTCCGACTCCATTCAGTCCGACTCCTTTCAGTCCGACTCCTTTCAACCTGACTCCTTTCAGTCTGACTCCTTTCAACCCGACTCGTTTCAGTCTGACTCGTTTCAGTCCGACTCCTTTCAACCTGACTCCTTTCAGTCTGACTCCTTTCAACCTGACTACTTTCAGTCCGACTCCTTTCAACCTGACTCCTTTCAGTCCGACTCTTTTCAACCTGACTCGTTTCAGTCCGACTCCTTTCAGTCTGACTCCTTTCACTCTGACTCCTTTCAACCTGACTCCTTTCAGTCCGACTCGTTTCAGTCCGACTCGTTTCAGTCCGACTCCTTTCAGTCCGACTCCTTTCAGTCTGACTCCTTTCAGTCTGACTCGTTTCAGTCCGACTCCTTTCAACCCGACTCCTTTCAGTCCGACTCCTTTCAACCTGACTCCTTTCAACCTGACTCCTTTCAGTCCGACTCCTTCCAACCTGACTCGTTTCAGTCTGACTCCTTTCAGTCCGACTCCTTTCAGTCTGACTCCTTTCAGTCCGACTCGTTTCAGTCTGACTCCTTTCAACCCGACTCGTTTCAGTCTGTCTCGTTTCAGTCCGACTCTTTTCAGTTCGACACTTTTCAGTTCGACTCCTTTCAGTCCGACTCCTTTCAGTCCGACTCCTTTCAACCTGACTCCTTTCAGTCTGACTCCTTTCAGTCTGACTCCTTTCAACCTGACTCCTTTCAGTCTGACTCCTTTCAGTCCGACTCCTTTCAGTCTGACTCCTTTCAACCTGACTCCTTTCAGTCCGACTCCTTTCAACCTGACTCCTTTCAGTCCGACTCCTTTCAACCTGACTCCTTTCAGTCCGACTCCTTTCAACCTGACTCCTTTCAGTCCGACTCCTTTCAACCTGACTCCTTTCAGTCCGACTCCTTTCAACCTGACTCCTTTCAGTCCGACTCCTTTCAACCTGACTCCTTTCAACCTGACTCCTTTCAGTCCGACTCCTTTCAGTCCGACTCTTTTCAACCTGACTCCTTTCAGTCCGACTCGTTTCAGTCCGACTCCTTTCATCCTGACTCCTTCCAACCTGACTCGTTTCAGTCCGACTCGTTTCAGTCTGATTCGTTTCAGTCCGACTCCTTTCAACCCGACTCCTTTCAACCTGACTCGTTTCAGTCCGACTCCTTTCAGTCCGACTCCTTTCAGTCCGACTCCTTTCAGTCCGACTCCTTTCAACCTGACTCCTTTCAACCTGACTCCTTTCAACCTACTCCTTTCAACCTGACTCCTTTCAACCTGACTCCTTTCAACCTGACTCCTTTCAATCCGACTCCTTTCAATCCGACTCCTTTCAATCCGACTCCTTTCAGTCCGACTCCATTCAGTCCGACTCCTTTCAGTCCGACTCCTTTCAACGTGACTCCTTTCAGTCTGACTCCTTTCAACCCGACTCGTTTCAGTCTGACTCGTTTCAGTCCGACTCCTTTCAACCTGACTCCTTTCAGTCTGACTCCTTTCAACCTGACTACTTTCAGTCCGACTCCTTTCAACCTGACTCCTTTCAGTCCGACTCTTTTCAACCTGACTCGTTTCAGTCCGACTCCTTTCAGTCTGACTCCTTTCAGTCTAACTCCTTTCAACCTGACTCCTTTCAGTCCGACTCCTTTCAGTCCGGCTCCTTTCAGTCTGACTCCTTTCAACCTGACTCCTTTCAGTCTGACTCCTTTCAGTCCGACTCCTTTCAGTCTGACTCCTTTCAGTCTGACTCCTTTCAGTCCGACTCCTTTCAATCTGACACCTTTCAGTCTGACTCCTTTCAGTCTGACTCCTTTCAGTCCGACTCCTTTCAACCTGACTCCTTTCAAACTGACTCCTTTCAGTCCGACTCCTTCCAACCTGACTCGTTTCAGTCTGACTCCTTTCAGTCCGACTCCTTTCAGTCTGACTCCTTTCAGTCCGACTCCTTTCAGTCCGACTCGTTTCAGTCCGACTCCTTTCAACCCGACTCGTTTCAGTCTGTCTCGTTTCAGTCCGACTCTTTTCAGTTCGACTCCTTTCAGTCCGACTCCTTTCAACCTGACTCCTTCCAACCTGACTCGTTTCAGTCCGACTCCTTTCAACCTGACTCCTTTCAGTCTGACTCCTTTCAGTCTGACTCCTTTCAACCTGACTACTTTCAGTCCGACTCCTTTCAACCTGACTCCTTTCAGTCCGACTCTTTTCAACCTGACTCCTTTCAGTCCGACTCCTTTCAATCTGACACCTTTCAGTCTGACTCCTTTCAACCTGACTCCTTTCAACCTGACTCCTTTCAGTCCGACTCCTTTCAGTCCGACTCCTTTCAGTCCGACTCCTTTCAACCTGACTCCTTTCAACCCGACTCCTTTCAACCCGACTCGTTTCAGTCCGACTCCTTTCAGTCCGACTCCTTTCAGTCCGACTCCTTTCAACCTGACTCCTTTCAGTCCGACTCCTTTCAGTCCGACTCCTTTCAACCCGACTCCATTCAGTCCGACTCCTTTCAGTCCGACTCCTTTCAACCTGACTCCTTTCAGTCTGACTCCTTTCAACCCGACTCGTTTCAGTCTGACTCGTTTCAGTCCGACTCCTTTCAACCTGACTCCTTCCAACCTGACTCCTTTCAGTCCGACTCCTTTCAGTCCGACTCCTTTCAACCCGACTCCTTTCAGTCCAACTCCTTTCAGTCCGACTCCTTTCAGTCCGACTCCTTTCAACCTGACTCCTTTCAGTCCGACTCCTTTCAGTCCGACTCGTTTCAGTCCGACTCCTTTCAGTCCGACTCCTTTCAACCCGACTCCTTTCAGTCCAACTCCTTTCATTCCGACTCGTTTCAGTCCGACTCCTTTCAACCTGACTCCTTTCAGTCCGACTCCTTTCAGTCCGACTCCTTTCAGTCCGACTCCTTTCAACCTGACTCCTTTCAGTCCGACTCCTTTCAGTCCGACTCGTTTCAGTCTGACTCGTTTCAGTCCGACTCGTTTCAGTTCGACTCCTTTCAGTCCGACTCCTTTCAACCTGACTCCTTCCAACCTGACTCGTTTCAGTCCGACTCCTTTCAACCTGACCCCTTTCAATCCGACTCCTTTCAGTCCGACTCCATTCAGTCCGACTCCTTTCAGTCCGACTCCTTTCAACCTGACTCCTTTCAGTCCGACTCCTTCCAACCTGACTCGTTTCAGTCTGACTCCTTTCAGTCCGACTCCTTTCAGTCTGACTCCTTTCAGTCCGACTCCTTTCAGTCCGACTCGTTTCAGTCTGACTCCTTTCAACCCGACTCGTTTCAGTCTGTCTCGTTTCAGTCCGACTCTTTTCAGTTCGACACTTTTCAGTTCGACTCCTTTCAGTCCGACTCCTTTCAGTCCGACTCCTTTCAACCTGACTCCTTTCAGTCTGACTCCTTTCAGTCTGACTCCTTTCAACCTGACTCCTTTCAGTCTGACTCCTTTCAGTCCGACTCCTTTCAGTCTGACTCCTTTCAACCTGACTCCTTTCAGTCCGACTCCTTTCAACCTGACTCCTTTCAGTCCGACTCCTTTCAACCTGACTCCTTTCAGTCCGACTCCTTTCAACCTGACTCCTTTCAGTCCGACTCCTTTCAACCTGACTCCTTTCAGTCCGACTCCTTTCAACCTGACTCCTTTCAGTCCCACTCTTTTCAACCTGACTCCTTTCAGTCCGACTCGTTTCAGTCTGACTCCTTTCAGTCCGACTCCTTTCATCCTGACTCCTTTCAGTCCGACTCCTTTCATCCTGACTCCTTCCAACCTGACTCGTTTCAGTCCGACTCGTTTCAGTCTGATTCGTTTCAGTCCGACTCCTTTCAACCCGACTCCTTTCAACCCGACTCGTTTCAGTCCGACTCCTTTCAGTCCGACTCCTTTCAGTCCGACTCCTTTCAGTCCGACTCCTTTCAACCTGACTCCTTTCAACCTGACTCCTTTCAACCTGACTCCTTTCAACCTGACTCCTTTCAATCCGACTCCTTTCAATCCGACTCCTTTCAGTCCGACTCCATTCAGTCCGACTCCTTTCAGTCCGACTCCTTTCAACCTGACTCCTTTCAGTCTGACTCCTTTCAACCCGACTCGTTTCAGTCTGACTCGTTTCAGTCCGACTCCTTTCAACCTGACTCCTTTCAGTCTGACTCTTTTCAACCTGACTCGTTTCAGTCCGACTCCTTTCAGTCTGACTCCTTTCAGTCTAACTCCTTTCAACCTGACTCCTTTCAGTCCGACTCGTTTCAGTCCGACTCCTTTCAGTCCGGCTCCTTTCAGTCTGACTCCTTTCAACCTGACTCCTTTCAGTCTGACTCCTTTCAGTCCGACTCCTTTCAGTCTGACTCCTTTCAGTCTGACTCCTTTCAGTCCGACTCCTTTCAACCTGACACCTTTCAGTCCGACTCCTTTCAACCTGACTCCTTTCAAACTGACTCCTTTCAGTCCGACTCCTTCCAACCTGACTCGTTTCAGTCTGACTCCTTTCAGTCCGACTCCTTTCAGTCTGACTCCTTTCAGTCCGAATTCTTTTCAGTCCGACTCGTTTCAGTCTGACTCCTTTCAACCCGACTCGTTTCAGTCTGTCTCGTTTCAGTCCGACTCTTTTCAGTTCGACTCCTTTCAGTCCGACTCCTTTCAACCTGACTCCTTCCAACCTGACTCGTTTCAGTCCGACTCCTTTCAACCTGACTCCTTTCAGTCTGACTCCTTTCAGTCTGACTCCTTTCAACCTGACTACTTTCAGTCCGACTCCTTTCAACCTGACTCCTTTCAGTCCGACTCTTTTCAACCTGACTCCTTTCAGTCCGACTCCTTTCAATCTGACACCTTTCAGTCTGACTCCTTTCAACCTGACTCCTTTCAACCTGACTCCTTTCAGTCCGACTCCTTTCAGTCCGACTCCTTTCAGTCCGACTCCTTTCAACCCGACTCCTTTCAGTCCGACTCCTTTCAACCTGACTCCTTTCAACCTGACTCCTTTCAACCTGACTCCTTTCAGTCCGACTCCTTCCAACCTGACTCGTTTCAGTCTGACTCCTTTCAGTCCGACTCCTTTCAGTCTGACTCCTTTCAGTCCGACTCCTTTCAGTCCGACTCCTTTCAGTCCGACTCGTTTCAGTCTGACTCCTTTCAGTCCGACTCCTTTCAGTCTGACTCCTTTCAGTCCGACTCCTTTCAGTCCGACTCGTTTCAGTCTGACTCCTTTCAACCCGACTCGTTTCAGTCTGTCTCGTTTCAGTCCGACTCTTTTCAGTTCGACTCTTTTCAGTTCGACTCCTTTCAGTCCGACTCCTTTCAGTCCGACTCCTTTCAACCTGACTCCTTTCAGTCTGACTCCTTTCAGTCTGACTCCTTTCAACCTGACTACTTTCAGTCCGACTCCTTTCAACCTGACTCCTTTCAGTCCGACTCTTTTCAACCTGACTCCTTTCAGTCCGACTCCTTTCAATCTGACACCTTTCAGTCTGACTCCTTTCAACCTGACTCCTTTCAGTCCGACTTTTTTCAGTCCGACTCCTTTCAATCCGACTCCTTTCAGTCTGACTCCTTTCAACCTGACTCCTTTCAGTCTGACTCCTTTCAGTCCGACTCCTTTCAGTCTGACTCCTTTCAACCTGACTCCTTTCAGTCCGACTCCTTTCAACCTGACTCCTTTCAGTCCGACTCCTTTCAACCTGACTCCTTTCAGTCCGACTCCTTTCAACCTGACTCCTTTCAGTCCGACTCCTTTCAACCTGACTCCTTTCAGTCCGACTCTTTTCAACCTGACTCCTTTCAGTCCGACTCGTTTCAGTCCGACTCGTTTCAGTCTGACTCCTTTCAGTCCGACTCCTTTCATCCTGACTCCTTCCAACCTGACTCGTTTCAGTCCGACTCCTTTCAGTCTGATTCGTTTCAGTCCGACTCCTTTCAACCCGACTCCTTTCAACCTGACTCCTTTCAGTCCGACTCCTTTCAGTCCGACTCCTTTCAGTCCGACTCCTTTCAACCTGACTCCTTTCAACCTGACTCCTTTCAACCTACTCCTTTCAACCTGACTCCTTTCAACCTGACTCCTTTCGACCTGACTCCTTTCAACCTGACTCCTTTCAGTCTGACTCCTTTCAACCCGACTCGTTTCAGTCTGACTCCTTTCAACCCGACTCGTTTCAGTCTGACTCGTTTCAGTCCGACTCCTTTCAACCTGACTCCTTTCAGTCTGACTCCTTTCAACCTGACTACTTTCAGTCCGACTCCTTTCAACCTGACTCCTTTCAGTCCGACTCTTTTCAACCTGACTCGTTTCAGTCCGACTCCTTTCAGTCTGACTCCTTTCAGTCTAACTCCTTTCAACCTGACTCCTTTCAGTCCGACTCGTTTCAGTCCGACTCCTTTCAGTCCGGCTCCTTTCAGTCTGACTCCTTTCAACCTGACTCCTTTCAGTCTGACTCCTTTCAGTCCGACTCCTTTCAGTCTGACTCCTTTCAGTCCGACTCCTTTCAGTCTGACTCCTTTCAGTCTGACTCCTTTCAGTCCGACTCCTTTCAACCTGACACCTTTCAGTCCGACTCCTTTCAGTCTGACTCCTTCCAACCTGACTCGTTTCAGTCTGACTCCTTTCAGTCCGACTCCTTTCAGTCTGACTCCTTTCAGTCCGACTCCTTTCAGTCCGACTCGTTTCAGTCTGACTCCTTTCAACCCGACTCGTTTCAGTCTGTCTCGTTTCAGTCCGACTCTTTTCAGTTCGACTCCTTTCAGTCCGACTCCTTTCAACCTGACTCCTTCCAACCTGACTCGTTTCAGTCCGACTCCTTTCAACCTGACTCCTTTCAGTCTGACTCCTTTCAACCTGACTACTTTCAGTCCGACTCCTTTCAACCTGACTCCTTTCAGTCCGACTCTTTTCAACCTGACTCCTTTCAGTCCGACTCCTTTCAATCTGACACCTTTCAGTCTGACTCCTTTCAGTCTGACTCCTTTCAGTCCGACTCCTTTCAGTCCGACTCCTTTCAACCTGACTCCTTTCAGTCCGACTCCTTTCAGCCTGACTCCTTTCAACCTGACTCCTTTCAAACTGACTCCTTTCAGTCCGACTCCTTCCAACCTGACTCCTTTCAGTCCGACTCCTTCCAACCTGACTCGTTTCAGTCTGACTCCTTTCAGTCCGACTCCTTTCAGTCTGACTCCTTTCAGTCCGACTCCTTTCAGTCCGACTCGTTTCAGTCCGACTCCTTTCAACCCGACTCGTTTCAGTCTGTCTCGTTTCAGTCCGACTCTTTTCAGTTCGACTCCTTTCAGTCCGACTCCTTTCAACCTGACTCCTTCCAACCTGACTCGTTTCAGTCCGACTCCTTTCAACCTGACTCCTTTCAGCCTGACTCCTTTCAAACTGACTCCTTTCAGTCCGACTCCTTCCAACCTGACTCGTTTCAGTCTGACTCCTTTCAGTCCGACTCCTTTCAGTCTGACTCCTTTCAGTCCGACTCCTTTCAGTCCGACTCCTTTCAACCTGACTCCTTTCAACCTGACTCCTTTCAACCTGACTCCTTTCAATCCGACTCCTTTCAGTCCGACTCCTTTCAGTCCGACTCCTTTCAGTCCGACTCCTTTCAGTCCGACTTCTTTCAACCTGACTCCTTTCAGTCTGACTCCTTTCAACCCGACTCGTTTCAGTCTGACTCGTTTCAGTCCGACTCCTTTCAACCTGACTCCTTTCAGTCCGACTCCTTCCAACCTGACTCGTTTCAGTCTGACTCCTTTCAGTCCGACTCCTTTCAGTCTGACTCCTTTCAGTCCGACTCGTTTCAGTCTGACTCCTTTCAACCCGACTCGTTTCAGTCTGTCTCGTTTCAGTCCGACTCTTTTCAGTTCGACACTTTTCAGTTCGACTCCTTTCAGTCCGACTCCTTTCAGTCCGAGTCCTTTCAACCTGACTCCTTTCAGTCTGACTCCTTTCAGTCTGACTCCTTTCAACCTGACTCCTTTCAGTCTGACTCCTTTCAGTCCGACTCCTTTCAACCTGACTCCTTTCAGTCCGACTCCTTTCAACCTGACTCCTTTCAGTCCGACTCCTTTCAACCTGACTCCTTTCAGTCCGACTCCTTTCTACCCGACTCCTTTCAGTCCGACTCCTTTCAACCTGACTCCTTTCAGTCCGACTCCTTTCAACCCGACTCCTTTCAGTCCGACTCCTTTCAACCTGACTCCTTTCAACCTGACTCCTTTCAGTCCGACTCCTTCCAACCTGACTCGTTTCAGTCTGACTCCTTTCAGTCCGACTCCTTTCAGTCTGACTCCTTTCAGTCCGACTCCTTTCAGTCCGACTCGTTTCAGTCTGACTCCTTTCAACCCGACTCGTTTCAGTCTGTCTCGTTTCAGTCTGTCTCGTTTCAGTCCGACTCTTTTCAGTTCGACTCCTTTCAGTCCGACTCCTTTCAACCTGACTCCTTTCAGTCTGACTCCTTTCAGTCTGACTCCTTTCAACCTGACTACTTTCAGTCCGACTCCTTTCAACCTGACTACTTTCAGTCCGACTCCTTTCAACCTGACTCCTTTCAGTCCGACTCTTTTCAACCTGACTCCTTTCAGTCCGACTCCTTTCAATCTGACACCTTTCAGTCTGACTCCTTTCAACCTGACTCCTTTCAGTCCGACTTTTTTCAGTCCGACTCCTTCCAACCTGACTCGTTTCAGTCCGACTCCTTTCAACCTGACTCCTTTCAGTCTGACTCCTTTCAGTCTGACTCCTTTCAACCTGACTACTTTCAGTCCGACTCCTTTCAACCTGACTCCTTTCAGTCCGACTCTTTTCAACCTGACTCCTTTCAGTCCGACTCCTTTCAATCTGACACCTTTCAGTCTGACTCCTTTCAACCTGACTCCTTTCAACCTGACTCCTTTCAGTCCGACTCCTTTCAGTCCGACTCCTTTCAACCTGACTCCTTTCAACCCGACTCCTTTCAACCTGACTCGTTTCAGTCCGACTCCTTTCAGTCCGACTCCTTTCAGTCCGACTCCTTTCAACCTGACTCCTTTCAGTCCGACTCCTTTCAGTCCGACTCCTTTCAACCCGACTCCATTCAGTCCGACTCCATTCAGTCCGACTCCTTTCAGTCCGACTCCTTTCAACCTGACTCCTTTCAGTCTGACTCCTTTCAACCCGACTCGTTTCAGTCTGACTCGTTTCAGTCCGACTCCTTTCAACCTGACTCCTTCCAACCTGACTCCTTTCAGTCCGACTCCTTTCAGTCCGACTCCTTTCAACCCGACTCCTTTCAGTCCAACTCCTTTCAGTCCGACTCCTTTCAGTCCGACTCCTTTCAACCTGACTCCTTTCATTCCGACTCGTTTCAGTCCGACTCCTTTCAACCTGACTCCTTTCAGTCCGACTCCTTTCAGTCCGACTCCTTTCAACCTGACTCCTTTCAGTCCGACTCCTTTCAGTCCGACTCGTTTCAGTCTGACTCGTTTCAGTCCGACTCGTTTCAGTTCGACTCCTTTCAGTCCGACTCCTTTCAACCTGACTCCTTCCAACCTGACTCGTTTCAGTCCGACTCCTTTCAACCTGACTCCTTTCATTCCGAATCATTTCAGTCTGACTCGTTTCAGTCCGACTCCTTTCAACCCGACTCCTTTCAACCTGACTCGTTTCAGTCCGACTCCTTTCAGTCCGACTCCTTTCAGTCCGACTCCTTTCAACCTGACTCCTTTCAACCTGACTCCTTTCAACCTGACTCCTTTCAACCTGACTCCTTTCAATCCGACTCCTTTCAATCCGACTCCTTTCAGTCCGACTCCATTCAGTCCGACTCCTTTCAGTCCGACTCCTTTCAACCTGACTCCTTTCAGTCTGACTCCTTTCAACCCGACTCGTTTCAGTCTGACTCGTTTCAGTCCGACTCCTTTCAACCTGACTCCTTTCAGTCTGACTCCTTTCAACCTGACTACTTTCAGTCCGACTCCTTTCAACCTGACTCCTTTCAGTCCGACTCTTTTCAACCTGACTCGTTTCAGTCCGACTCCTTTCAGTCTGACTCCTTTCACTCTGACTCCTTTCAACCTGACTCCTTTCAGTCCGACTCGTTTCAGTCCGACTCGTTTCAGTCCGACTCCTTTCAGTCCGACTCCTTTCAGTCTGACTCCTTTCAGTCTGACTCGTTTCAGTCCGACTCCTTTCAACCCGACTCCTTTCAGTCCGACTCCTTTCAACCTGACTCCTTTCAACCTGACTCCTTTCAGTCCGACTCCTTCCAACCTGACTCGTTTCAGTCTGACTCCTTTCAGTCCGACTCCTTTCAGTCTGACTCCTTTCAGTCCGACTCGTTTCAGTCTGACTCCTTTCAACCCGACTCGTTTCAGTCTGTCTCGTTTCAGTCCGACTCTTTTCAGTTCGACACTTTTCAGTTCGACTCCTTTCAGTCCGACTCCTTTCAGTCCGACTCCTTTCAACCTGACTCCTTTCAGTCTGACTCCTTTCAGTCTGACTCCTTTCAACCTGACTCCTTTCAGTCTGACTCCTTTCAGTCCGACTCCTTTCAGTCTGACTCCTTTCAACCTGACTCCTTTCAGTCCGACTCCTTTCAACCTGACTCCTTTCAGTCCGACTCCTTTCAACCTGACTCCTTTCAGTCCGACTCCTTTCAACCTGACTCCTTTCAGTCCGACTCCTTTCAACCTGACTCCTTTCAGTCCGACTCCTTTCAACCTGACTCCTTTCAACCTGACTCCTTTCAGTCCGACTCCTTTCAGTCCGACTCTTTTCAACCTGACTCCTTTCAGTCCGACTCGTTTCAGTCCGACTCCTTTCATCCTGACTCCTTCCAACCTGACTCGTTTCAGTCCGACTCGTTTCAGTCTGATTCGTTTCAGTCCGACTCCTTTCAACCCGACTCCTTTCAACCTGACTCGTTTCAGTCCGACTCCTTTCAGTCCGACTCCTTTCAGTCCGACTCCTTTCAGTCCGACTCCTTTCAACCTGACTCCTTTCAACCTGACTCCTTTCAACCTACTCCTTTCAACCTGACTCCTTTCAACCTGACTCCTTTCAACCTGACTCCTTTCAATCCGACTCCTTTCAATCCGACTCCTTTCAATCCGACTCCATTCAGTCCGACTCCTTTCAGTCCGACTCCTTTCAACGTGACTCCTTTCAGTCTGACTCCTTTCAACCCGACTCGTTTCAGTCTGACTCGTTTCAGTCCGACTCCTTTCAACCTGACTCCTTTCAGTCTGACTCCTTTCAACCTGACTACTTTCAGTCCGACTCCTTTCAACCTGACTCCTTTCAGTCCGACTCTTTTCAACCTGACTCGTTTCAGTCCGACTCCTTTCAGTCTGACTCCTTTCAGTCTAACTCCTTTCAACCTGACTCCTTTCAGTCCGACTCGTTTCAGTCCGACTCCTTTCAGTCCGGCTCCTTTCAGTCTGACTCCTTTCAACCTGACTCCTTTCAGTCTGACTCCTTTCAGTCCGACTCCTTTCAGTCTGACTCCTTTCAGTCTGACTCCTTTCAGTCCGACTCCTTTCAATCTGACACCTTTCAGTCTGACTCCTTTCAGTCTGACTCCTTTCAGTCCGACTCCTTTCAACCTGACTCCTTTCAAACTGACTCCTTTCAGTCCGACTCCTTCCAACCTGACTCGTTTCAGTCTGACTCCTTTCAGTCCGACTCCTTTCAGTCTGACTCCTTTCAGTCCGACTCCTTTCAGTCCGACTCGTTTCAGTCCGACTCCTTTCAACCCGACTCGTTTCAGTCTGTCTCGTTTCAGTCCGACTCTTTTCAGTTCGACTCCTTTCAGTCCGACTCCTTTCAACCTGACTCCTTCCAACCTGACTCGTTTCAGTCCGACTCCTTTCAACCTGACTCCTTTCAGTCTGACTCCTTTCAGTCTGACTCCTTTCAACCTGACTACTTTCAGTCCGACTCCTTTCAACCTGACTCCTTTCAGTCCGACTCTTTTCAACCTGACTCCTTTCAGTCCGACTCCTTTCAATCTGACACCTTTCAGTCTGACTCCTTTCAACCTGACTCCTTTCAACCTGACTCCTTTCAGTCCGACTCCTTTCAGTCCGACTCCTTTCAGTCCGACTCCTTTCAACCTGACTCCTTTCAACCCGACTCCTTTCAACCCGACTCGTTTCAGTCCGACTCCTTTCAGTCCGACTCCTTTCAGTCCGACTCCTTTCAACCTGACTCCTTTCAGTCCGACTCCTTTCAGTCCGACTCCTTTCAACCCGACTCCATTCAGTCCGACTCCTTTCAGTCCGACTCCTTTCAACCTGACTCCTTTCAGTCTGACTCCTTTCAACCCGACTCGTTTCAGTCTGACTCGTTTCAGTCCGACTCCTTTCAACCTGACTCCTTCCAACCTGACTCCTTTCAGTCCGACTCCTTTCAGTCCGACTCCTTTCAACCCGACTCCTTTCAGTCCAACTCCTTTCAGTCCGACTCCTTTCAGTCCGACTCCTTTCAACCTGACTCCTTTCAGTCCGACTCCTTTCAGTCCGACTCGTTTCAGTCCGACTCCTTTCAGTCCGACTCCTTTCAACCCGACTCCTTTCAGTCCAACTCCTTTCATTCCGACTCGTTTCAGTCCGACTCCTTTCAACCTGACTCCTTTCAGTCCGACTCCTTTCAGTCCGACTCCTTTCAGTCCGACTCCTTTCAACCTGACTCCTTTCAGTCCGACTCCTTTCAGTCCGACTCGTTTCAGTCTGACTCGTTTCAGTCCGACTCGTTTCAGTTCGACTCCTTTCAGTCCGACTCCTTTCAACCTGACTCCTTCCAACCTGACTCGTTTCAGTCCGACTCCTTTCAACCTGACCCCTTTCAATCCGACTCCTTTCAGTCCGACTCCATTCAGTCCGACTCCTTTCAGTCCGACTCCTTTCAACCTGACTCCTTTCAGTCCGACTCCTTCCAACCTGACTCGTTTCAGTCTGACTCCTTTCAGTCCGACTCCTTTCAGTCTGACTCCTTTCAGTCCGACTCCTTTCAGTCCGACTCGTTTCAGTCTGACTCCTTTCAACCCGACTCGTTTCAGTCTGTCTCGTTTCAGTCCGACTCTTTTCAGTTCGACACTTTTCAGTTCGACTCCTTTCAGTCCGACTCCTTTCAGTCCGACTCCTTTCAACCTGACTCCTTTCAGTCTGACTCCTTTCAGTCTGACTCCTTTCAACCTGACTCCTTTCAGTCTGACTCCTTTCAGTCCGACTCCTTTCAGTCTGACTCCTTTCAACCTGACTCCTTTCAGTCCGACTCCTTTCAACCTGACTCCTTTCAGTCCGACTCCTTTCAACCTGACTCCTTTCAGTCCGACTCCTTTCAACCTGACTCCTTTCAGTCCGACTCCTTTCAACCTGACTCCTTTCAGTCCGACTCCTTTCAACCTGACTCCTTTCAGTCCCACTCTTTTCAACCTGACTCCTTTCAGTCCGACTCGTTTCAGTCTGACTCCTTTCAGTCCGACTCCTTTCATCCTGACTCCTTTCAGTCCGACTCCTTTCATCCTGACTCCTTCCAACCTGACTCGTTTCAGTCCGACTCGTTTCAGTCTGATTCGTTTCAGTCCGACTCCTTTCAACCCGACTCCTTTCAACCCGACTCGTTTCAGTCCGACTCCTTTCAGTCCGACTCCTTTCAGTCCGACTCCTTTCAGTCCGACTCCTTTCAACCTGACTCCTTTCAACCTGACTCCTTTCAACCTGACTCCTTTCAACCTGACTCCTTTCAATCCGACTCCTTTCAATCCGACTCCTTTCAGTCCGACTCCATTCAGTCCGACTCCTTTCAGTCCGACTCCTTTCAACCTGACTCCTTTCAGTCTGACTCCTTTCAACCCGACTCGTTTCAGTCTGACTCGTTTCAGTCCGACTCCTTTCAACCTGACTCCTTTCAGTCTGACTCTTTTCAACCTGACTCGTTTCAGTCCGACTCCTTTCAGTCTGACTCCTTTCAGTCTAACTCCTTTCAACCTGACTCCTTTCAGTCCGACTCGTTTCAGTCCGACTCCTTTCAGTCCGGCTCCTTTCAGTCTGACTCCTTTCAACCTGACTCCTTTCAGTCTGACTCCTTTCAGTCCGACTCCTTTCAGTCTGACTCCTTTCAGTCTGACTCCTTTCAGTCCGACTCCTTTCAACCTGACACCTTTCAGTCCGACTCCTTTCAACCTGACTCCTTTCAAACTGACTCCTTTCAGTCCGACTCCTTCCAACCTGACTCGTTTCAGTCTGACTCCTTTCAGTCCGACTCCTTTCAGTCTGACTCCTTTCAGTCCGAATTCTTTTCAGTCCGACTCGTTTCAGTCTGACTCCTTTCAACCCGACTCGTTTCAGTCTGTCTCGTTTCAGTCCGACTCTTTTCAGTTCGACTCCTTTCAGTCCGACTCCTTTCAACCTGACTCCTTCCAACCTGACTCGTTTCAGTCCGACTCCTTTCAACCTGACTCCTTTCAGTCTGACTCCTTTCAGTCTGACTCCTTTCAACCTGACTACTTTCAGTCCGACTCCTTTCAACCTGACTCCTTTCAGTCCGACTCTTTTCAACCTGACTCCTTTCAGTCCGACTCCTTTCAATCTGACACCTTTCAGTCTGACTCCTTTCAACCTGACTCCTTTCAACCTGACTCCTTTCAGTCCGACTCCTTTCAGTCCGACTCCTTTCAGTCTGACTCCTTTCAACCTGACTCCTTTCAGTCTGACTCCTTTCAGTCCGACTCCTTTCAACCTGACTCCTTTCAGTCCGACTCCTTTCAACCTGACTCCTTTCAGTCCGACTCCTTTCAGTCTGACTCCTTTCAACCTGACTCCTTTCAGTCCGACTCCTTTCAGTCTGACTCCTTTCAACCTGACTCCTTTCAACCTGACTCCTTTCAACCTGACTCCTTTCAGTCCGACTCCTTTCAACCTGACTCCTTTCAGTCCGACTCCTTTCAACCTGACTCCTTTCAGTCCGACTCCTTTCAACCTGACTCCTTTCAGTCCGACTCGTTTCAGTCCGACTCCTTTCAACCTGACTCCTTTCAGTCCGACTCCTTTCAGTCCGACTCTTTTCAGTCCGACTCCTTTCAGTCCGACTCCTTTCAGTCTGACTCCTTTCAGTCTGACTCCTTTCAACCTGACTCCTTTCAGTCCGACTCCTTTCAACCTGACTCCTTTCAGTCTGACTCCTTTCAACCCGACTCCTTTCAGTCTGACTCCTTTCAACCCGACTCCTTTCAGTCTGACTCCTTTCAACCCGACTCCTTTCAGTCTGACTCCTTTCAACCCGACTCCTTTCAGTCTGACTCCTTTCAACCCGACTCCTTTCAGTCTGACTCCTTTCAACCCGACTCGTTTCAGTCCGACTCGTTTCAGTTCGACTCCTTTCAGTCCGACTCCTTTCAACCTGACTCCTTCCAACCTGACTCGTTTCAGTCCGACTCCTTTCAACCCGACTCCTTTCAACCTGATACTTTAACAGCTTCAATGCGTACAACCTTGGATAATGTTGCTCCCCTAAAGAAGAAGAAATTAGGTAAGATTATGAAGGCTCCCTGGTTTAATTCCCAGCTTCGACCTCTAAAACAGGCATCAAGGCATTTGGAAAACAGATGGCGTTCATCAGGACTAGAGGAGTCTCACTTAACCTGGAAAGAAAGTTTAATCGTATACAAAAAAGCCTTACGTACGGCAAGAACAGCTTATTATTCATCATTGATAGAGGAAAACAAAAACAATCCTCGGTTTCTTTTCAGCACTGTAGCCAGGCTTACTAGGAGCCGGAGCGCTGTGGAGCCATGTATTCCTTTCTCACTTAGCTGTGATGATTTCATGTATTTTTTCAGGAATAAAATTGACACTATTAGAGATCAAATCCACAATACTCTTCCTTCTACCTATAATGTTGAGCCTGTTGTGGTCTCCGAAGCATCCTTAGAACCAGGATCTGACTTGTGTCTAAATAGTTTCTGTCCTGTCCAACCCTCTGAATTAACTAAAATAATAGCTTCATCTAAACCATCCACCTGTATCTTAGACCCTCTCCCAACGAGCCTCTTTAAGGACATTTTCCCTTTAATTAATACATCACTACTAAGTCTTATCAATATGTCTTTAGTGACAGGATATGTACCACAATCATTTAAAACTGCTGTAATCAAGCCTTTACTTAAAAAGCAATCTCTGGATCCAGAGGTGATAGCAAATTATAGACCTATATCTAACCTCCCGTTTATGTCCAAAATTCTGGAGAAAATAGTTTCAGCTCAGCTACATGCCCACCTGAGCAGAAATAATTTATGCGAGGAGTTTCAGTCAGGATTTAGAGCTCATCATAGTACTGAGACAGCATTGGTGAAAGTTACTAATGACCTTCTTATGGCCTCAGACAAAGGACTTGTGTCCGTACTTATCTTGCTTGATCTTAGTGCTGCATTTGATACAGTCGATCATAACATTCTGTTACAAAGACTAGAACAGGTGGTTGGAATTACAGGTACAGCGTTAAGCTGGTTTAAATCATATTTATCTGATAGACTCATGGAGTTCCTCAAGGTTCTGTAATTTACATCATGGATTTGATCGGCTGGTCTCTCAATGCAATTGATCAAATTTTCTCAACCCGAAAATCAGGCAGAGGGGAGCCCGCCTGTCCTGAGGGGACGCTTCCAGCTGGATACGTTCAGGACTCATGGGCCAGGTGGAGACCGATGTGTCTGGCGGTTCTGTCCTCTGAGGACATGGAGGATGTTTTCATCTTTGGATTATTGGTGATCGGGATTCTGATGATCGGGATCGGATTGGCGCTGGTGGAGTCCTGATCTACCTGAAGACCCGTGAGATTCTGGCAACAACTGGCAGGCTGCCTGTATTCTGTAAAGGTATGTGCCGGGCTAGCAGTGCACAGACTCTTGTACTGACCGGACTCGACCATAAGCAGGATGCCAGTCTGGTCCATACTGGTCATTTGGCCAAGGTCCTGGAGCTGGTCCGCAGAATCGATAAAAACATGGAGAAAATGTCTGCTAGAATCGGTGGAAATTGACCCCCCCCCTCCCCCATTTGGTTGTTTGGAGCTACCTGCCTGAGATCGGCTATGGACTCAAGGCCGAGGGCAAATTGTTTTCCTCGCCTGGAACCCAAACAACAATCATATCTGGATTCGGCTTCCCAGTGGCCTTGGGCCGGCGCAACCCCCCCTGAGAACGGAAGAAGACATGTTCAAAGACGCTCTGTCGCCCCTACTCATCTACCCCCGGTCCCCTCCCACATGACTCACCGCCTTCCTGGACTTTGTGTGTTTTGTTTGGTCTGTGCTTCAGTGTATGAGGTTTTTTTCTCTGTATTTTCAGACCGCGTCTTCCTGGCGCGGCCCGGAGTTACATGACCTTTTTTTGCCCTCGACCCCCTATGATCCTATTGTATCTCTGTTCTGATCTATTGTAAGGCAGCGCTGGTATAATAGCTGCATGGCCTGAGCTTAGCGCGGTTCTGTATTGCTCTTTTGTCATGAATGTTACATGTCTGTATGTCTGACCTTGGACGAGCTGGCTTGAACTCTGAATTTCCCCTCGGGGATGAATAAAGTATCTTTGATTTGATTTGACTTTAGGCAAAATTATTAGACAGCATGGAATAAACTTTCATTGTTATGCAGATGATACTCAGATATACTTATCCTTTAAACCAGATGAAACAAATCAGCCCGATAGGCTACAAAATTGTCTCATAGACATAAAGACTTGGATGTCTAGAAATTTTCTCCTCTTAAACTCAGATAAGACTGAAGTAATTCTCGTTGAATCTGAAAAACTCAGAGCTAAATTTTCCGGTTTTGTAATGAACCTGGATGGCATTACTTTAGCTTCCAGTGCTACAGTGAGAAACCTTGGAGTAATATTTGACCCTGACCTGTCCTTTGGCCCACATATTAAGCAGGTTACTAAAACAGCCTTCTTTCATTTACGTAATATAGCCAAAATTAGGGACATTCTGTCTCAGAGTGATGCAGAAAAACTGGTTCACGCTTTTGTTACTTCGAGACTAGATTACTGTAACTCTCTATTACTGGGCTGTCCTAAATATGCCCTGAAAAGCCTTCAGCTGATCCAGAATTCTGCAGCCAGAGTCCTGACCAGAACCAGCAGGAGAGATCATATTTCTCCAGTTTTAGCCTCTCTTCATTGGCTGCCTGTTGAATCTAGAATAGAATTTAAAATCCTTCTCCTTACATATAAAGCCCTCCACAACCAGGCACCACTATATATCAAAGACCTCATAGTTCCTTATATACCAAGTAGAGTACTTCGTTCGCAGACTGCAGGCTTACTTGTGGTTTCTAGAGTCTCAAAGAGCCGAGCAGGAGGCAGAGCCTTTGGTTATCAGGCCCCTCTCTTATGGAATAAGCTCCCAGTTAGTGTTAGGGAAGCAGACACCCTCCCCACCTTTAAGACTAGGCTGAAGACTTATCTTTTTGATAAGTCCTATAGCTAGGGATGGTTAGCATCCCTTAGTTATGCTGCTATAGGTTTAGACTGCTGAGGGACATTTCCTGATACACTGAGCTTCTTTCTTTTTCTCTTTATTTCTCTCTTTTACCCCCCCCCCCCATAACAGTGTTGCATCATTAACATGTATGTCTCCTGTCTCAGCAGGTCTCCCTGGCCGGGAGTAGCAGTTCCTGTTGTCTTTTGTCTTTCTGTCCTCTTCCCCCCACACAGCAGAAGCAGATGGCTGCCTGTCCTGAGCCGGGTTCTGCCAGAGGTTTCCTTCCTGTTAAAAGGGAGTTTTTTCCTTCCCACTGTTGCCAGTGTGCTTGCTCAGGATGGGAGATTGAGTTGGACTCAACTCAGTCTGTTGGTTTCCTTGTATAGGCTGTTATGAATTGGCCTTCATTATGTTTTCCCCTCTGTCTGTAAAGCGTCTTGAGATGGCATTGCCGTGATTTGACGCTATATAAATAAAGTTGAATTGAATTGAATTGAACCTGACTCGTTTCAGTCCGACTCCTTTCAACCTACTCCTTTCAACCTGACTCCTTTCAATCCGACTCCTTTCAGTCCGACTCCTTTCAGTCTGACTCCTTGCAACCCGACTCGTTTCAGTCTGACTCGTTTCAGTCCGACTCGTTTCAGTCCGACTCCTTTCAGTCTGGCTCCATTCAGTCTGGCTCCATTCAGTCCGACTCCTTTCAGTCCGACTCCTTTCAGTCTGACTCCTTGCAACCCGACTCGTTTCAGTCTGACTCGTTTCAGTCCGACTCGTTTCAGTTCGACTCCTTTCAGTCCGACTCCTTTCAACCTGACTCCTTTCAACCTACTCCTTTCAACCTGACTCCTTTCAACCTGACTCCTTTCAGTCCGACTCCTTTCAGTCCGACTCCTTTCAGTCTGACTCCATTCAGTCTGACTCCATTCAGTCCGACTCCATTCAGTCCGACTCCTTTCAGTCCGACTCCTTTCAGTCCGACTCCTTTCAGTCTGACTCCTTTCAACCCGACTCGTTTCAGTCTGACTCGTTTCAGTCCGACTCGTTTCAGTTCGACTCCTTTCAGTCCGACTCCTTTCAACCTGACTCCTTCCAACCTGACTCGTTTCAGTCCGACTCCTTTCAACCTGACTCCTTTCAGTCTGACTCCTTTCAGTCTGACTCCTTTCAACCTGACTCCTTTCAGTCCGACTCCTTTCAACCTGACTCCTTTTTAGTTCGACTCTTTTCAACCTGACTCGTTTCAGTCCGACTCCTTTCAGTCTGACTCCGATCAACCTGACTCCTTTCAGTCCGACTCCTTTCAACCTGACTCCTTTCAGTCCGACTCCTTTCAGTCCGACTCCTTTCAACCTGACTCCTTTCAGTCCGACTCTTTTCAGTCCGACTCCTTTCAGTCCGACTCCTTTCAGTCTGACTCCTTTCAACCTGACTCGTTTCAGTCTGACTCCTTTCAACCTGACTCGTTTCAGTCTGACTCCTTTCAACCTGACTCGTTTCAGTCTGACTCCTTTCAACCTGACTCGTTTCAGTCTGACTCCTTTCAACCCGACTCGTTTCAACCCGACTCCTTTCAGTCCGACTCCTTTCAGTCCGACTCCTTTCAGTCCTGTGTTTAGTTATTAATTTAGCCAATTTTAAAACACCTCAGAATAACTTAAAACATTAGAATATATGTGGAGTCAAAATGACTCGTTTCTTCAAAATATTTTCGCTATCAATATCTAAATCAAACTTTACGTCTAAAGGAAAAGCTCTTAAAAAGGCTTTAGTTCTCAGGAGATTTGCTGCAACACACAAGTTTTAATGATACCTGTGTGTTTATCTATCTATCTATCTAGGCACAAATATGATTAACAGGAACTTTCACCTTCCCAGCTGGCCACGGTTCAGTGTGAAACACTGACAACACAGTAACAACACACACACCTTACAGCTGCTTTCTGCTTCTCTGTTCATATTACTGATCCACGTTAAAATGACCACATCACACTTTCCACCTCATCACCATGAGAATCTCCTGTTCCACCTCATCATGATGAGAATCTGCCGTTCCACCTCATCACCATGAGAATCTCCCGTTCCACCTCATCACCATGAGAATCTCCCGTTCCACCTCATCATGATGAGAATCTGCCGTTCCACCTCATCACCATGAGAATCTCCCGTTCCACCTCATCACCATGAGAATCTCCCGTTCCACCTCATCACCATGAGAATCTCCCGTTCCACCTCATCACCATGAGAATCTCCCGTTCTACCTCATCACCATGAGAATCTCCCGTTCCACCTCATCACCATGAGAATCTCATCTCCATCATGATGAGAATCTCCCGTTCCACCTCATCATCATGAGAATCTCCCGTTCCACCTCATCATCATGAGAATCTCCCGTTCCACCTCATCACCATGAGAATCTCCCGTTCCATCTCCCGTTCCACCTCATCACCATGAGAATCTCCCGTTCCACCTCATCATGATGAGAATCTGCCGTTCCACCTCATCACCATGAGAATCTCCCGTTCCACCTCATCACCATGAGAATCTCCCGTTCCACCTCATCACCATGAGAATCTCCCGTTCCACCTCATCACCATGAGAATCTCCCGTTCCACCTCATCACCATGAGAATCTCCCGTTCCACCTCATCACCATGAGAATCTCCCGTTCCACCTCATCACCATGAGAATCTCCCGTTCTACCTCATCACCATGAGAATCTCCCGTTCCACCTCATCACCATGAGAATCTCATCTCCATCATGATGAGAATCTCCCGTTCCACCTCATCATCATGAGAATCTCCCGTTCCACCTCATCACCATGAGAATCTCCCGTTCCACCTCATCACCATGAGAATCTCCCGTTCCACCTCATCACCATGAGAATCTCCCGTTCCACCTCATCACCATGAGAATCTCCCGTTCCACCTCATCACCATGAGAATCTCCCGTTCTACCTCATCACCATGAGAATCTCCCGTTCCACCTCATCACCATGAGAATCTCATCTCCATCATGATGAGAATCTCCCATTCCACCTCATCATCATGAGAATCTCCCGTTCCACCTCATCACCATGAGAATCTCCCGTTCCACCTCATCACCATGAGAATCTCCCGTTCCACCTCATCACCATGAGAATCTCCCGTTCCACCTCATCACCATGAGAATCTCCCATTCCACCTCATCACCATGAGAATCTCATCTCCATCATGATGAGAATCTCCCGTTCCACCTCATCACCATGAGAATCTCCCGTTCCACCTCATCACCATGAGAATCTCCCATTCCACCTCATCACCATGAGAATCTCATCTCCATCATCATGAGAATCTCCCGTTCCACCTCATCATGATGAGAATTTCCTGTTCCACCACATGCTAGAGGCTACTTTTCATCTGTGTTTTGTATTCTTCAGATCTAATAAGTGAAACAAACTGAACCCAGGAGGTGAGAAGTCTCATGAATTTGATGTCACATTTTAAAATGTATTTACTTTATAATCCTAGGTGAACTTGCAGTGTTGTATTGCATTTGGTCATTCTAGATTGCGTCATCTGATGGCAGCATATTGTAGTAGCTCTGACTTGCTATCTTGATTTCTTTTTTTTTTTAAAGTACAAAGTCTTCTCACATAGATATGACCTCAAATTAGGTATTTTTTTTCTGAGGATTTCATGCCGGTTCGGAGGGTGTGCTGCAAAGAAGATTTTTCTGCATATTTTTGCTCTTTCAAGACTTGTTATGATGAGTCTCCATGGCAACGAAAGACTTGTTTACAATCGGGATCAATTGATTAACCTCTCCTAAATCAGGATTATCTGCGAAACAACACATCAAATCCCGATGGAGTTGAAAAGAAAGAGAAGAGGATGCAGAGCGGGAGTGAGACAGAGGAGAAAGCGATGGAGATTTAAACCATTTCTCCCGACCGTCGTCATGGGTAATGTGAGATTGCTAGCTAATAAAAAGAACGAGCTCGAGATGCTAACAAGGTCTCAGAAAGAATACAGAGAGTGCAGTATTATGTGCTTCACCGAGACATGGCTGCATGAACACATCCCTGACTGTAATGTGTCTGTACCGGGCTTTAAAACGGTCCGTGCAGACCGCAGTAGACAACACAGCGGAAAGCTAAAGGGTGGTGGAATTGCAGTGCTGGTTAACCAGCGTTGGTGTCATCCTGGACATGTTACTGTCAAGGAGAAGATATGCACAAGGGACATGGAACTGTTAGCTGTGAGCTTCCATCCATATTATTTACCCAGAGAGTTTACCTGTGTTATTCTGGTAGCGGTTTATATAATACCTGGTACCGCACCAGACACAGCCTGTGATGTCATCAGCTCCGTCGTTGCTCGGCTACAGCATCCAAACTCATTCGTGGCGATCTCCGGAGACTTCAACAACGTCTCCCTCTCTGCAACTCTTTCAACATCCAGCAGTTTGTCAGCTGCTCCACCAGAGAAAATAAGATCTTGGACTTATTTTATGCAAATATGAATAATGGATCCAGTTGTTCTGCCCTGCCTCCTTTAGGAAGATCTGACCATAATCTGGTTCTTCTCACCTCCACCTACAAGCCCATCGTTCAGCAGCAACCAGTCATCACAAAGACTATCAAAATCTGGTCTGCTGAAGCTGAAGATGCTCTTAGAGGAGGCTTTGAGGCTACAGACTGGAACGTCCTCTGTGAACCTCATGGAGACGACATCAACGCCATGACTGAGTGTGTGACAGATTACATAAACTTCTGTGTGGACAGCATCGTCCCAACAAGAACAGTGAGGTGCTTCCCCAATAACAAACCCTGGATCACCAGTGACCTGAAAAAGCTGCTGAACATCAAAAAGAAAGCCTTCAGGGATGGAGACAGGGAGTTATTGAGGGCAACACAAAAACAACTTAAAACACAAACTAAGAAGTGCAAGGAGGACTACAGGAAGAAGTTAGAAAGTCAGCTCCAGCAGAATAACCTGAGGGATGTGTGGTCTGGAATGAAGAAGATCACCGGCTTCAAGTTAAAGGGGGACCAGCCTGATGGAGGTCTGGACAGAGCTAATGAGCTGAACATATTCTTCAACAGGTTCAGTTCACCCCCTACCTCCAGCCCAACAGACCACACACCCTCCATAAGCCCACTGCTTTCCTGTCACGCCTCCAATCTGTCACCCTGCAGCTCAGTCATGGACCAGAACACAGCTTCATCTCCCTCCACATCAGGACATCCTGAGACCTCCACCTTGTTTGTCTCCTGCAATCAGGTTAAGAAGCAACTTGAGAAACTGAACCAGAACAAGGCTGCAGGTCCAGATGGTGTCAGTCCCAGAGTTCTCAAGACCTGCTCAGAACAACTATGTCCGATTCTCCAGCACCTTTTCAACACCAGTCTGAGACAAAATAGAGTCCCAGTGCTGTGGAAAACCTCCTGCCTTGTTCCAGTGCCTAAAAAACCCAACCAGCTGAACCAAGTGACTACAGACCAGTTGCCCTGACATCTCACATCATGAAAGTCCTGGAGAGACTCTTACTGGCTCACCTCAACAAGCAAGTAAACACCTTTCAGGACCCATTCCAGTTTGCATATCGTAATGGACTTGGGGTTGAAGATGCCATCATATACCTGCTCCAGAGAGCACACTCTCATCTGGACCATTCAGGCAGCACTCTGAGGGTCATGTTCTTTCATTTCTCAGTGCTTTTAATACCATTCAGCTGCTTTGTTATGTGAGAAGTTCCATAAATTCCAGGTGGATACCTCCACAACCACCTGGATCTATGACTACCTCACAAACAGACCCCAGTTTGTGAGACTGAAAGGTTGTGTGTCTGAGATGGAGGTCAGCAGCACTGGTGCACCACAAGGAACTGTACTCTGGCCATTCCTCTTCACTCTGTACACCTCAGACTTCCAGTACAACTCTGAGTCCTGTCATCTGCAGAAATACTCTGATGACTCTGCAGTTGTGGGGTGTATCAGGGATGGACAAGAAGCAGAGTACAGAGAACTGGTCAGTCAGTTTGTTAAATGGTGCGGTGACAATCATCTCATATTAAATAGCAGCAAAACAAAAGAGATGATTGTTGACTTCAGGAGGAAGAAGAATAAACAGGTGGTGGAGGAATACAAGTATCTTGGAGTTCAGCTGGACAACAAACTGGACTGGAAATGCAACACTGACTACATCTACAAGAAAGGTCAGAGCAGACTGTACTTCTTAAGGAAGCTGAGATGGTTTAACGTCTGCACCAAGATGTTGCATATCTTCTATAAGTCTGTTGTGGAGAGTGCAGTCAGCTTTGCAGCATCTGCTGGGGTAGTAGCATCAGAACCAGAGACTTGAAGAGAATCAACAAACTGATCCAGAAAGCTGCTTCTGTGCTTGGAGTAACTCTGGAGCCGCTGGAGCTGATTGTCCAAAGAAGAATGCTGCACAAGCTGATGAAGATGATGGAGGATTCTTCACACCCTCTCCACAACACAGTGATGAAACAACAAAGTGTGTTCAGTGAGAGGCTTCTTCAGGTCCCATGTAAGACTGAAAGATACAGAAGATCATTCCTGCCAGCAGCCATCAGCCTCCGGAACAAGACCTCCTCTAGTTATTATTATTATATACTACAATATTGAATTTCCCTTTGGGGATTTCATTTTATTTAATTTCATTTCATTCCATCTTTCATTTCATTTCATGGTGTTCTTTTATGCCATATAACACATTTTGTCGTCTCCCTGACTGATATGTTCATGTTTTTCTCCTCTGCTCAGCCTTGTTGACTTTTTTCTGTATATCTGTGTTCTCCTGACATCCTGTCTTTTCAGTTGCAATGAATTTGTTCCAGTCCATCTTATCTTTTCATGTCATCTTTCTCAGAGTGACCTCTGTTTCTGTTGCTTCTGCATCTCATCTGATTAGTGTTCACAGAGTTTTGACCGTCTCACTGACCCAGTATAGTTTGTAAACCTGAATATCTGTTGAAGTCAGGTGATGATGACAGAAATGTGAACTGTTTTCTGACTGTAACAGAAATCTGTCTTGCTGTCACATATCTGCGTCAAACTGCCAAATGTTCTGTTTATAATATAAAAGGTTTATTGCTGAAAGTTAAGACAAAGAAGCTTCATCAGAGCTGGAAGAACACAAATCCAGCTGAGCTCAACATAAAAAGCCAGCTGACACAACGCAAAGTCTTCCTGACAGAGTGTGAGTGGAGTCCCAGACTTAAGCCTCTTACAGTAATACACCTCCTGCTGAGGCGACACCACAGTCCAGCAGAGCCGGACAGGACCGAGACCTGCTCACCTCCTCTCCCAGAAGACATAAGATCCCAGCTGCACCTGTGATCCCCATCATTCATGTGTCCGAGATGCTGGGAGGAGACCTGGTCGCCGTGTGGGAGGTGGGGCTGAGCGATGGAGTCTATAGGATCGAGTTTTCCCATGGAACCACCACGGGGAAACGCATTGTTTATGTCAACGGGAAGGTGAGATCCTGTTGGTGATTCCATCCTTCTACCGGTTTCAGACTCATTAAAATGAGCTTCTAACCTCACCAAAGAGCTTTGGACATTAGCTGAGCTGGTTTCTGTTAGTTAAGGCTTTATAAAACTCTAGGCATGTTTGAATAATCAGCATTTATTAAAAATTAGGAAAATCTATGGCTAGTATTCAACACAAGTGTTTTGGTAAACAGCCATGTGATCCTTTATGGTCATGTGAAACATTTCACATGAATTTCCGGCATCAAATTACAATGAAAAAGGGCCGAGTGGATCGTAAAGGACTTAGGAAGTAAAAGCAAGTCGACATAACATTCTCAATAAGCAGGAGTGTGTTTTTATTCCAAAATGCCCTTCAATTCGAAGCTGAAACGTCCGATTTCATGAGCAATGTGAAGGTTACAAACCAGCCTAAAGCACAGAGAAGCATTTGTGGAGGTTCTCAGGGATTTATTCTGCAGCCTTCACATTTTCTTTTTTTACATTTACGTTGCAGTAACGGTTTATTAGTACACAACATTTGGCCAGTACATTGTAAACGTGCCAAGTATGGGAAGGTAACCAGTAGACGAGACGGTAAATCCAAAGATCTGAAGAGTAACAGGAAACAGAAACTATACAACAGATGCAGGTGGGGGGGTCTGAAAGATGGAGGCTGGAGCTAAATGTGACTTTGTGAAGGCTCAGAGTTTAGATCCTTGACATTTTATCTGGCAACTCCTGAATCCCTTGGAAATATACATTTTCAACCATATGGTTATAATACCAGAGTGTATTCCATGTACACATTTAACCATATGGTTATATTACCAGAGTGTATTCCATGTACACATTTAACCATATGGTTATATTACCAGAGTGTATTCCATGTACACATTTAACCATATGGTTATATTACCAGAGTGTATTCCATGTACACATTTAACCATATGGTTATATTACCAGAGTGTATTCCTTGTACATATTTAACCATATGGTTATATTACCAGAGTGTATTCCATGTACACATTTAACCATATGGTTATATTACCAGAGTGTATTCCATGTACACATTTAACCATATGGTTATATTACCAGAGTGTATTCCATGTACACATTTAACCATATGGTTACATTACCAGAGTATATTCCATGTACACATTTAACCATATGGTGATATTACCAGAGTGTATTCCTTGTACATATTTAACCATATGGTTATATTACCAGAGTGTATTCCATGTACATATTTAACCATATGGTTATATTACCAGAGTGTATTCCATGTACACATTTAACCATATGGTTATATTACCAGAGTGTATTCCATGTACACATTTAACCATATGGTTATATTACCAGAGTGTATTCCATGTACACATTTAACCATATGGTTATATTACCAGAGTGTATTCCATGTACACATTTAACCATATGGTTATATTACCAGAGTGTATTCCATGTACACATTTAACCATATGGTTATATTAC
This sequence comes from Telmatherina bonti, assembly GCF_933228915.1. Lineage (NCBI taxonomy): Eukaryota > Metazoa > Chordata > Actinopteri > Atheriniformes > Telmatherinidae > Telmatherina > Telmatherina bonti. Next base: position 2,049,373 of record NC_136633.1, read on the forward strand.
CAGAGTGTATTCCATGTACATATTTAACCATATGGTTATATTACCAGAGTGTATTCCATGTACACATTTAACCATATGGTTATATTACCAGAGTGTATTCCATGTACACATTTAACCATATGGTTATATTACCAGAGTGTATTCCATGTACACATTTAACCATATGGTTATATTACCAGAGTGTATTCCATGTACACATTTAACCATATGGTTATATTACCAGAGTGTATTCCATGTACATATTTAACCATATGGTTATAATACCAGAGTGTATTCCATGTACATATTTAACCATATGGTTATATTACCAGAGTGTATTCCATGTACATATTTAACCATATGGTTATATTACCAGAGTGTATTCCATGTACATATTTAACCATATGGTTATATTACCAGAGTATATTCCATGTACACATTTAACCATATGGTTATATTACCAGAGTGTATTCCATGTACACATTTAACCATATGGTTATATTACCAGAGTGTATTCCATGTACACATTTAACCATATGGTTATATTACCAGTGTATTCCATGTACACATTTAACCATATGGTTATAATACCAGAGTGTATTCCATGTACACATTTAACCATATGGTTATATTACCAGTGTATTCCATGTACACATTTAACCATATGGTTATATTACCAGTGTATTCCATGTACATATTTAACCATATGGTTATATTACCAGAGTGTATTCCATGTACATATTTAACCATATGGTTATATTACCAGAGTGTATTCCATGTACACATTTAACCATATGGTTATATTACCAGTGTATTCCATGTACACATTTAACCATATGGTTATATTACCAGAGTGTATTCCATGCACATATTTAACCATATGGTTATATTACCAGAGTGTATTCCATGTACATATTTAACCATATGGTTATATTACCAGAGTGTATTCCATGTACATATTTAACCATATGGTTATATTACCAGAGTGTATTCCATGTACATATTTAACCATATGGTTATAATACCAGAGTGTATTCCATGTACATATTTAACCATATGGTTACATTACCAGAGTGTATTCCATGTACACATTTAACCATATGGTTATATTACCAGAGTGTATTCCATGTACACATTTAACCATATGGTTATATTACCAGAGTGTATTCCATGTACATATTTAACCATATGGTTATATTACCAGAGTGTATTCCATGTACACATTTAACCATATGGTTATATTACCAGTGTATTCCATGTACACATTTAACCATATGGTTATATTACCAGAGTGTATTCCATGCACATATTTAACCATATGGTTATATTACCAGAGTGTATTCCATGTACATATTTAACCATATGGTTATATTACCAGAGTGTATTCCATGTACACATTTAACCATATGGTTATATTACCAGAGTGTATTCCATGTACATATTTAACCATATGGTTATATTACCAGAGTGTATTCCATGTACATATTTAACCATATGGTTATATTACCAGAGTGTATTCCATGTACATATTTAACCATATGGTTATATTACCAGAGTGTATTCCATGTACACATTTAACCATATGGTTATATTACCAGAGTGTATTCCATGTACACATTTAACCATATGGTTATATTACCAGAGTGTATTCCATGTACATATTTAACCATATGGTTATATTACCAGAGTGTATTCCATGTACACATTTAACCATATGGTTATATTACCAGAGTGTATTCCATGTACACATTTAACCATATGGTTATATTACCAGAATGTATTCCATGTACACATTTAACCATATGGTTATATTACCAGAGTGTATTCCATGTACATATTTAACCATATGGTTATATTACCAGAGTGTATTCCATGTACACATTTAACCATATGGTTATATTACCAGAGTGTATTCCATGTACACATTTAACCATATGGTTATATTACCAGAGTGTATTCCATGTACACATTTAACCATATGGTTATATTACCAGAGTGTATTCCATGTACACATTTAACCATATGGTTATATTACCAGAGTGTATTCCATGTACACATTTAACCATATGGTTATATTACCAGAGTGTATTCCATGTACACATTTAACCATATGGTTATATTACCAGAGTGTATTCCATGTACATATTTAACCATATGGTTATAATACCAGAGTGTATTCCATGTACACATTTAACCATATGGTTATAATACCAGAGTGTATTCCATGTACACATTTAACCATATGGTTATATTACCAGTGTATTCCATGTACACATTTAACCATATGGTTATATTACCAGTGTATTCCATGTACATATTTAACCACATGGTTATATTACCAGAGTGTATTCCATGTACACATTTAACCATATGGTTATATTACCAGAGTGTATTCCATGTACACATTTAACCATATGGTTATATTACCAGAGTGTATTCCATGTACACATTTAACCATATGGTTATATTACCAGAGTGTATTCCATGTACACATTTAACCATATGGTTATAATACCAGAGTGTATTCCATGTACACATTTAACCATATGGTTATAATACCAGAGTGTATTCCATGTACACATTTAACCATATGGTTATATTACCAGTGTATTCCATGTACACATTTAACCATATGGTTATATTACCAGAGTGTATTCCATGTACATATTTAACCATATGGTTATATTACCAGAGTGTATTCCATGTACACATTTAACCATATGGTTATATTACCAGAGTGTATTCCATGTACACATTTAACCATATGGTTATATTACCAGAGTGTATTCCTTGTACACATTTAACCATATGGTTATATTACCAGAGTGTATTCCATGTACACATTTAACCATATGGTTATATTACCAGAGTGTATTCCATGTACACATTTAACCATATGGTTATATTACCAGAGTGTATTCCATGTACATATTTAACCATATGGTTATAATACCAGAGTGTATTCCATGTACATATTTAACCATATGGTTATATTACCAGAGTGTATTCCATGTACATATTTAACCATATGGTTATATTACCAGAGTGTATTCCATGTACACATTTAACCATATGGTTATATTACCAGAGTGTATTCCATGTACACATTTAACCATATGGTTATATTACCAGAGTGTATTCCATGTACACATTTAACCATATGGTTATATTACCAGAGTGTATTCCATGTACACATTTAACCATATGGTTATATTACCAGAGTGTATTCCATGTACATATTTAACCATATGGTTATATTACCAGAGTGTATTCCATGTACATATTTAACCATATGGTTATATTACCAGAGTGTATTCCATGTACACATTTAACCATATGGTTATATTACCAGAGTGTATTCCATGTACACATTTAACCATATGGTTACATTACCAGAGTGTATTCCATGTACACATTTAACCATATGGTTATATTACCAGAGTGTATTCCATGTACACATTTAACCATATGGTTATATTACCAGAGTGTATTCCATGTACACATTTAACCATATGGTTATATTACCAGTGTATTCCATGTACACATTTAACCATATGGTTATATTACCAGAGTGTATTCCATGTACACATTTAACCATATGGTTATATTACCAGAGTGTATTCCATGTACACATTTAACCATATGGTTATATTACCAGAGTGTATTCCATGTACACATTTAACCATATGGTTATATTACCAGAGTGTATTCCATGTACACATTTAACCATATGGTTATATTACCAGAGTGTATTCCATGTACACATTTAACCATATGGTTATATTACCAGAGTGTATTCCATGTACACATTTAACCATATGGTTATATTACCAGAGTGTATTCCATGTACACATTTAACCATATGGTTATATTACCAGAGTGTATTCCATGTACATATTTAACCATATGGTTATAATACCAGAGTGTATTCCATGTACACATTTAACCATATGGTTATAATACCAGAGTGTATTCCATATACACATTTAACCATATGGTTATATTACCAGTGTATTCCATGTACACATTTAACCATATGGTTATATTACCAGTGTATTCCATGTACATATTTAACCATATGGTTATATTACCAGAGTGTATTCCATGTACACATTTAACCATATGGTTATATTACCAGAGTGTATTCCATGTACACATTTAACCATATGGTTATATTACCAGAGTGTATTCCATGTACACATTTAACCATATGGTTATATTACCAGAGTGTATTCCATGTACATATTTAACCATATGGTTATAATACCAGAGTGTATTCCATGTACACATTTAACCATATGGTTATAATACCAGAGTGTATTCCATGTACACATTTAACCATATGGTTATATTACCAGTGTATTCCATGTACACATTTAACCATATGGTTATATTACCAGTGTATTCCATGTACATATTTAACCATATGGTTATATTACCAGAGTGTATTCCATGTACACATTTAACCATATGGTTATATTAGCAGAGTGTATTCCATGTACACATTTAACCATATGGTTATATTACCAGAGTGTATTCCATGTACACATTTAACCATATGGTTATATTACCAGAGTGTATTCCATGTACACATTTAACCATATGGTTATATTACCAGAGTGTATTCCATGTACATATTTAACCATATGGTTATAATACCAGAGTGTATTCCATGTACACATTTAACCATATGGTTATAATACCAGAGTGTATTCCATGTACACATTTAACCATATGGTTATATTACCAGTGTATTCCATGTACACATTTAACCATATGGTTATATTACCAGTGTATTCCATGTACATATTTAACCATATGGTTATATTACCAGAGTGTATTCCATGTACACATTTAACCATATGGTTATATTACCAGAGTGTATTCCATGTACACATTTAACCATATGGTTATATTACCAGAGTGTATTCCATGTACACATTTAACCATATGGTTATATTACCAGAGTGTATTCCTTGTACATATTTAACCATATGGTTATATTACCAGAGTGTATTCCATGTACACATTTGACCATATGGTTATATTACCAGAGTGTATTCCATGTACACATTTAACCATATGGTTATATTACCAGAGTGTATTCCATGTACATATTTAACCATATGGTTATAATACCAGAGTGTATTCCATGTACATATTTAACCATATGGTTATATTACCAGAGTGTATTCCATGTACACATTTAACCATATGGTTATATTACCAGAGTGTATTCCATGTACACATTTAACCATATGGTTATATTACCAGAGTGTATTCCATGTACATATTTAACCATATGGTTATATTACCAGAGTGTATTCCATGTACATATTTAACCATATGGTTATATTACCAGAGTGTATTCCATGTACACATTTAACCATATGGTTATATTACCAGAGTGTATTCCATGTACACATTTAACCATATGGTTACATTACCAGAGTGTATTCCATGTACACATTTAACCATATGGTTATATTACCAGAGTGTATTCCATGTACACATTTAACCATATGGTTATATTACCAGAGTGTATTCCATGTACACATTTAACCATATGGTTATATTACCAGAGTGTATTCCATGTACACATTTAACCATATGGTTATATTACCAGAGTGTATTCCATGTACACATTTAACCATATGGTTATATTACCAGAGTGTATTCCATGTACATATTTAACCATATGGTTATAATACCAGAGTGTATTCCATGTACACATTTAACCATATGGTTATAATACCAGAGTGTATTCCATGTACACATTTAACCATATGGTTATATTACCAGTGTATTCCATGTACACATTTAACCATATGGTTATATTACCAGTGTATTCCATGTACATATTTAACCATATGGTTATATTACCAGAGTGTATTCCATGTACACATTTAACCATATGGTTATATTACCAGAGTGTATTCCATGTACACATTTAACCATATGGTTATATTACCAGAGTGTATTCCTTGTACATATTTAACCATATGGTTATATTACCAGAGTGTATTCCATGTACACATTTAACCATATGGTTATATTACCAGAGTGTATTCCATGTACACATTTAACCATATGGTTATATTACCAGAGTGTATTCCATGTACATATTTAACCATATGGTTATAATACCAGAGTGTATTCCATGTACATATTTAACCATATGGTTATATTACCAGAGTGTATTCCATGTACATATTTAACCATATGGTTATATTACCAGAGTGTATTCCATGTACATATTTAACCATATGGTTATATTACCAGAGTGTATTCCATGTACACATTTAACCATATGGTTATATTACCAGAGTGTATTCCATGTACACATTTAACCATATGGTTATATTACCAGAGTGTATTCCATGTACACATTTAACCATATGGTTATATTACCAGAGTGTATTCCATGTACATATTTAACCATATGGTTATATTACCAGAGTGTATTCCATGTACACATTTAACCATATGGTTATATTACCAGAGTGTATTCCATGCACATATTTAACCATATGGTTATATTACCAGAGTGTATTCCATGTACACATTTAACCATATGGTTACATTACCAGAGTGTATTCCATGTACATATTTAACCATATGGTTATAATACCAGAGTGTATTCCATGTACATATTTAACCATATGGTTATAATACCAGAGTGTATTCCATGTACATATTTAACCATATGGTTATATTACCAGAGTGTATTCCATGTACATATTTAACCATATGGTTATAATACCAGAGTGTATTCCAGCACTGTTCAGAAGTGGTCCTGGTGGGTTGGCGACCTGTCCAGGTATACCTGCCTTTCACTGGGATTGCTCCTGATTCCCACAAGCCTTAACTGGACTAAGCAATGTAGAGAATGAATGACTGAATGAACGAACAAACGACTGAATGAATAAATAATAAGTAGTAGCAGGGACGTAACCTAATCTGTGATGACTGGTGGGAGAACTCTGTGTGGTTCCATGATTTCTCCGATGAGCATGCAGAGGACATTTGTCCAGTAAAGGGTTAAACTCCATCTCCAACAATCCAGCTCTCACCTTTTCTGCCAGGAATCTAAAATAAACCCAAACATCTCTGCTTTATTTTCTCCATGATTAAAGTTTACACCTAAAGACCTGGACGCTGAACGGAGACGGATGTGCAGACAGAAGGACACTTCCATCTGTCAGTCAATGCAGCATAAGGAGTAATACCACCAAATAACCACAGGGGCAGCGCTGAGCAGGATAGCTTACTACCACCAGCAAAGAGGAAGAGGAACAGGAAGGCAGAAGAAGAAGAAGACATGAGCTGTAAGACACTTCTGGCACGATGGCACACTGAGCAGTCATGCTGAAACATAGTTCTGCTGTAAGGTTTCTCTTATTCCTACCCAAAATAACTTCCCCTCAAAAATCTGAACTGAAATAATAAATATGACCAAAGAACAACAAAAGACTAAAAAGGGAAAGAAAACCCCAGAGGAAAGAAAAGAAAAGCTCAGCTACAGATGACCACGACTACTGTTGGTCGGACATGGAGTGTGAAAGCAGCAGCGGTGGAAAAAGCTCTCCAGGAACTCAATGAGTCGCCTCTCTCGACACTCCCCAGAAAGCTAAATAAACCAGCCCCACAGCAGAGGACATGCTGACAGCTAACCAGGGTCTACCTGCGATTTGATAAACAAGACGCAAAGATGGCCGACATGAACAGTAAACTGTGGGAGAACTCCGTGATGGTAGCTAGTCTGGCCAAATCCAAATCACGGAGGTGGAACCTGAAGATGAAAGAAAACATGGATTAAGATATTAGAAAGGATGTCATTCAGATTCTCATTAAAGCTGTTCCAGAGTGGTGAGAAGGTGGAGAGCTTTGTGGATATTGTGCATCGGATTGGCAGAAAGGAGGAGGGCAGGAACCGACAGGTGATCATCCAGTTCGCTAAGCATTTACACCAGGATGGAATCTGGAAAAGATCCAAGAAAGGACCTGACCAAAGTAGATCAGCTGGAGAGGGAAAAGGTCTGGCCAAAAACTCTGCAAGCCCGGAACGCAGGAGAAAAGGTTTCCTACAGAGGAGCGTTCGGATATATCAACGGACGCCGCATCTCTGCAGACAGTTAAAACCGTACACGCTGAACTTAACTCTTCCATCTGGTACAGAGGGACTTTTAAATAATAGTTTGTGTTGAAATGGGGTAGGAGGAACCTACACCACTGTTTTTTGCACGACTACTTTTTCCCTTTGAGAAGAAAGTATTTTTCTTTGTTATTCTACTAATTTAATATTGTTCCGGTTTTGTATTTACTTATACTGTTCTTTATAAGATGTTAAGCACAAGTTTATCTTTTGTCTCCTGAAATGTGAGAGGACTCAGGGAGAATGTTAAAAGAAAAGCTTTATTTCTGTTCTGTAAGGGGCTTATAGCTCACTGGACTTTATTAAACTCATTCAGGCGCCACTGACGCCACCCTCTGGTCAAATCAGTGGAGTGAAAAAATAATATTCAGCCATGGTACAAACCACTCTGCTGGAGTAGCTCTTTGCCTTAACAGATGCCCGGGGAAGTTAGTGACCTTTCAGGCAGATGTATCCGGACACTGGTTAGCTGTTGTGCTAAATATTGATGAGTCATTTGTGATAGTGGTGAATATGGATACTCATCAGCTACTCAAAATAAGCTACTGTTGGAAAAATGATCAGATGTTTTGTCTGAATATAAATGCTTATATTATAGAGATTTGGTATTATTAGGGGGTGACTTTAATCTGGCTCTGAATGAGTGGCGAGATAGATTCCCTCCAAGATACACGGTCAATCAATGGAACCCAATATTGAGCAGTTTTATTGATTCTAATAATTTAAATAATATTTGGAGAGAGGAAAAACCCTGGTAGAGCTCAGTTTTCTTGGATCAAACCAAATGGGAAAGATAGGTCTCGGTTAGATTTATGGTTAGGTTCAGCTGTCTTGTACAGATATATTTCACATGTATCGATTTCCACTGCGCCGCTAACTGATCATAGTGTTGTAACTCTAAGTCTTAATCCGGAAAAGAAAACAAAATTTCAGAAAGATTATTGGAAATTTAATGCTGAACTTTTAAATGATGATGGATATGTTAAAATTATTAAAGATCTTCTCCATAATATTTATGATGATGAAACAATTGGTAATTATATGAGTAGATGGGAATTCTTTAAATTCAAGGTAAGAGAATTCTCAATTACTTTTAGTAAGTTGAAAAGTAAACAACAAAGAGAAATGGGAAGTAACTTTATCCAAAATATAAACAACTGTTGCACTAAGTACAGATAAAAGCAACCTTTTATTTTTACATGCCCAACTGGATGATCTGTATAAGAAAAAAGCCCATGGAGCATACGTCAGAGCTCGTGCAAAATGGATCAAAGAAGGCAAAAAAAGCACATATTATTTTTACAATCTGGAAAAACAAAGCTAGGAAAAAATCAATAAACACTCTTTTGATAGATGGAGATGAATGTACAAATCATAAAATTATATCAGAGAAAATAATTCTATTTTATGCTAACTTGTATTCTTCTGATTATTCCATTGTGAACTCTTTGATCAGATTAAATTCCATATCCAAAAAATTGATTCAGGATTTAAGGATCTATGTGAGTCTGACATAAAAACTGAAGAAATAAACTCAGCAGTTAAACTGAAAATAGGAAAATCTCCTGGTCAAGACGGACTGACTGCGAGTTTTTAAAAATTCTTTTGGGAAGAACTAAAAGATTTTTTGTCTTTAATGCCATCCAAGATATAATTCCAAATAAAACATTAACATCCACGATGAAACAAGGACTTATAACTCCGATTCTCAAACCGGGAGAAGATAAGAGAACCAATGACATTATAGAATATGGATTACAAAATTCTTACCCATGTCATTGCAAACAGGCTAAAAGTCGGCCTAAATCAGATAATTAGTGAAACTAAGTCTGGATTTTTGAAGGCTCGTCAATCCGTAATAATATCAGACTGATTTTAGATTTGCTAGATTACAGTGACGTAATTGAGGATGATGATGTGATTAATTTCTTAGACTTTTATAAGTTTTTTGATATGATTGAACATGCATTTATTTTAAAGGCCTAAGAATACTTTGGAGAAAAGTTGACTCCTTTAATTTAAACGTTATACATCGATATTAATAGTTTGATTTCTCTGCCTTTCAGGACAACAAAAAGTTTTAATGTAAAACAAGGAATTCATTAAGGATGTCCTGTTTCTTCTTTGCTTTTCATCATTGTAACTGAGCTGTTAGCCATTTTTGTGAAACATAATCAAAATATTACACTTTGGATATGATGGGAAACTCATTGATTATAAGTCAATTAGCAGACGATACAACTTTATTTTTAAAGAACATTTCACAAGTTCCTGTACCGCTGTTTTCAAAAGCTTCTGGATTAAATCTGAACATTACAAAATGTGAGTTGTTGACAATTCATAACCATCCACTTGGAAATATCTTTAGAGTCCCTGTTAAAAATTAAGTTAAATACTTAGGAATCACAATTACAAAAGATGTAAAGGAAAAAGGGACAATAAACTTCAATAACATACAAAAATCCCAAAATTTCCCCAACAGTTGGCTCCAAAGAGACCTGTCCAACTTTGGATGCGTTCTACTGACCAGAATGGAAAGTCTTTCATGCTTAATTTACCCTTTACAATGCTATATATATATATATATATATATATATATATATATATATATATATATATATATATATATATATATATATATATATATATATATATGTACACGGCAAAAAAATCCAACTTGTATTAGTTGGACTGAAACAGTCATTTAAGTAGGTATAACTTGAAAATATGTATTAATGGCATTCAAAGCAATAATGTTAGTAATCACAACAAAACAAGCAAGTTGTTTGCTCCAAAACAATTAGGTGAGTTGTTAAAAATGATAACTTTAAGTTGGAGTTCAATACAAGGGACAACAGTTCTGCTAACTTTAATTTCTTTGTTGTAAAACTAACGAGAAAACCAACTTTTTGAGTTTGCAATTTTCACTTGAAGTCTCACCTGGCTGTGCTGCCTCAAGCTGGACTCCACGCAGGTAAGTTTTTATTTGAATTAAGTTTAAATGGTATGGGAAGTGTTGATTAGTGTTGTGTAGTATGTTGTAAATTTATGGAGGAGGCAACCTACACATTTTCAACATTTAAACACAAACAGCTTTTCACTCAGCAGCGGTTAGCATAACTGCTGCATGAGTTAGCAGCTAGCTTATCTGGGCTGATTCCGTTCAAACAGGAGAATACGTGTTATCTTCTACTGGTTAGTACCGTTCAAACAGGACAAGATGTGTTATCTTCTACTGGTTAGTACCGTTCAAACAGGACAAGACATGTTATCTTCTACTGGTTAGTACCGTTCAAACAGGACAAGACGTGTTATCTTCTACTGGTTAGTACCGTTCAAACAGGACAAGACATGTTATCTTCTACTGGTTAGTACCGTTCAAACAGGACAAGACATGTTATCTTCTACTGGTTAGTACCGTTCAAACAGGACAAGACATGTTAGCTTCTACTGGTTAGTACCGTTCAAACAGGACAAGACGTGTTATCTTCTACTGGTTAGTACCGTTCAAACAGGACAAGACGTGTTATCTTCTACTGGTTAGTACCGTTCAAACAGGACAAGACATGTTATCTTCTACTGGTTAGTACCGTTCAAACAGGACAAGACGTGTTATCTTCTACTGGTTAGTACCGTTCAAACAGGACAAGACATGTTAGCTTCTACTGGTTAGTACCGTTCAAACAGGACAAGACGTGTTATCTTCTACTGGTTAGTACCGTTCAAACAGGACAAGACATGTTATCTTCTACTGGTTAGTACCGTTCAAACAGGACAAGACATGTTATCTTCTACAGTTAGTACTGTTCAAACAGGACAAGACATGTTATCTTCTACTGGTTAGTACCGTTCAAACAGGACAAGACATGTTATCTTCTACTGGTTAGTACTGTTCAAACAGGACAAGACATGTTATCTTCTACAGTTAGTACTGTTCAAACAGGACAAGACATGTTATCTTCTACAGTTAGTACTGTTCAAACAGGACAAGACATGTTATCTTCTACTGGTTAGTACCGTTCAAACAGGACAAGACATGTTATCTTCTACTGGTTAGTACTGTTCAAACAGGACAAGACATGTTATCTTCTACTGGTTAGTACCGTTCAAACAGGACAAGACATGTTAGCTTCTACTGGTTAGTACCGTTCAAACAGGACAAGAACGTGTTATCTTCTACTGGTTAGTACCGTTCAAACAGGACAAGACATGTTATCTTCTACTGGTTAGTACTGTTCAAACAGGACAAGACATGTTATCTTCTACAGTTAGTACTGTTCAAACAGGACAAGACATGTTATCTTCTACTGGTTAGTACCGTTCAAACAGGACAAGACATGTTATCTTCTACTGGTTAGTACCGTTCAAACAGGACAAGACATGTTATCTTCTACTGGTTAGTACCGTTCAAACAGGACAAGACATGTTATCTTCTACTGGTTAGTACCGTTCAAACAGGACAAGACATGTTATCTTCTACAGTTAGTACTGTTCAAACAGGACAAGACATGTTATCTTCTACAGTTAGTACTGTTCAAACAGGACAAGACATGTTATCTTCTACTGGTTAGTACCGTTCAAACAGGACAAGACATGTTATCTTCTACTGGTTAGTACTGTTCAAACAGGACAAGACATGTTATCTTCTACTGGTTAGTACTGTTCAAACAGGACAAGACATGTTATCTTCTACAGTTAGTACTGTTCAAACAGGACAAGACATGTTATCTTCTACTGGTTAGTACCGTTCAAACAGGACAAGACATGTTAGCTTCTGCTGGTTAGTACCGTTCAAACAGGACAAGACATGTTATCTTCTACTGGTTAGTACTGTTCAAACAGGACAAGACATGTTATCTTCTACAGTTAGTACTGTTCAAACAGGACAAGACATGTTATCTTCTACTGGTTAGTACTGTTCAAACAGGACAAGACATGTTATCTTCTACTGGTTAGTACCTTTCAAACAGGACAAGACATGTTATCTTCTACTGGTTAGTACCGTTCAAACAGGACAAGACATGTTATCTTCTACTGGTTAGTACCGTTCAAACAGGACAAGACATGTTATCTTCTACTGGTTAGTACCGTTCAAACAGGACAAGACATGTTAGCTTCTACTGGTTAGTACCGTTCAAACAGGACAAGACATGTTATCTTCTACTGGTTAGTACCGTTCAAACAGGACAAGACATGTTAGCGTCTACTGGTTAGTACCGTTCAAACAGGACAAGACATGTTATCTTCTACTGGTTAGTACCGTTCAAACAGGACAAGACATGTTATCTTCTACTGGTTAGTACTGTTCAAACAGGACAAGACATGTTATCTTCTACTGGTTAGTACCGTTCAAACAGGACAAGACATGTTATCTTCTACTGGTTAGTATTTAGTTAATTCATGCTACTAGCTGCAGCTAAAGGAGTAGCCATCAGGGTATTGATGCTAACACATTAGCTGATATTTCATGTACTAAGTATCAGGACAACATGGAGCAGTTTATGTAACAACTCTTTGTAGTAGCATTTACATCATGCCGAGTTCAATAAAACACTTCATGCTACTACCATTTACATATTAAAATGATAAGCTGTAAGTCATGTCAGAGTTGATAAAATTATTATAGTGTAATGGTAGGAAAGGCCAATCTACCTATTTAAAATATTGTGTTGGTCATAATATAGGCCTGCCCTGAATTTACTACATTTTTTTTTAATTAAAAAAAGGTGTAAATATTTGTACTATGACCCACTGTGGGCTCTGTGGCCTGAATATATTGTCCTTCTGTTTAAAAACATTGAAATGCATTTCATTGAATGACCTGTTTTATACTGACTGCTGACTTTCTTAACCTAAACTGATGTAGGCGTTGGGTTTAGGTAAAGATACAGGTTGAAAACTTAGATAATATATGATATTTGTAATTAATATTTACTGCAGCAAAATTTATTAAAATTTGGACTTTGAATGTGTACTCCTTTCAGCTTAAGGGTCTAGTCTAGTCTTTGCATTGCCATTAAATTTATAAAATGTTATGTGTAATGTATAACATTTCTGCTGACAGCCTTACTAATTCCCAGCAAATTGTCATCTTTGTTTTTCAGATTGAAATGAAATCAGTTCAAGTTCTACAAGTTTACCAACGCCATGGAATCTGTTCAGCTGAAACATTATCGCCCACATCACAGAGGTTCAACACAGCTTTGCAAACACAGGGACTGCTGACCTTTCAGAACCATCAGGGCTTTGAAATCACATCTTTCACGACTGCATAGGACTGTCCAACTGTTCTTTTTTTATCAGCACAAGTTGTCTTTCATTTTCCTTATATTGATAAAAGAACAAGCTGTTTTTTGATTTGCCTTTTTATTTGATTCAATGCTGCTAGTTTAAATAAAACTAAGGTTTTGAGGATGTGTGTTGCATCTGTAATAATTTATGCATTAGATAAGAAGTGATTGAAATTAAATGATGAAGTTGAGTAGCAGTGTGCAATTTTAAATTACTCTTAAATTATTCTGCTATACTAACAATCAAATTCAAGTGGATTTTGTGAAAGAATTTGAGTTATTACAGTGTAAAATGATACATTATTACAACTTATTAAAGAGTTAGAGGAAGTAAGGATTTAAAGTTATAACCATGTGCATTTTTAAATTAGTACAACTTGTGGAAAGTTACCAGAACTAAAGATGAAAAGTTATTACAATATAAAATTATAATTTAGTGGAACTTACAGTTGAGTTGTAAAAAATCCTCTTTTAGTGTTGAGCAAACTCAAAAGCAAAACTTAAAATATTTAGTTTACATGTTCAACTTATAATTTTATCGAAGTTTGTTGCCTTGAAATTTTAAGTTCACCAAACTTTTTCTTTTTTACAGTGTAGTATATAAAGTATGTATGTATATATATATATATATATATATATATATATATATATATATATATATATATATATATATATATATATATATATATATATAATATATATGTGTGTGTGTGTGTGTGAAAATTTGATTAAAAAAAATATCAATCAAATTCATTTTGATTGATTTTTTTTGGACATTTTGACATTTGGAAAAACAAACCTCTTTTTTTCAGGAAGAATGACGCTGTGAAATCATTAGAGGAAGGAGGCTTAAATATGATTGATTTTATGTCAATGAATGGTACCATCAAATTAAAATGGCTCCAGCTATTCACTAAGAAACTGAATGAGTCTTGGTTTTACATCCCCAAAACAATTTTTGAAAGGTTTGGAGGAATTAAATTCCTACTAAAATGTGATTTTGAAATTTCTAAATTACCAATCAAATTATCTAACTTTGATAAACAGGTTCCCCCAAACTGGAAAATCATTTACAAGGACAATTTTTCGCCCCACACAACTTCACTTTGGAACAATAAGTGTATCTTAATAAACAGAAAATCAATTTTCTATAAAGACTGCATGGATAAAAGTATTTGGACAACTTAACATTTACTGGATACCGATGGAAGTCCGTTATCATACAACAGTTTACTGAGAGGTATGAGGTGGTATGCTGAAAGTAAATTGTAAAAAGTCTTGAAAGCGATCCCCTCAACGATGATCTAAAGAAGTCCTAAGTCACTCTTCCTATTTTATCAAGATGCCATCATTAACAATTGAAGGATGCCAATTTAAGGATAACAAATGTAAAAACAGATTTCTAAGAACAAACCTGACTAAATATTACTTTCCATCACAATTAAAAAAGAAACCATTTTTCAAAGATTATGGTCCTAAATTTATGACTCAATATTTATCCTTTCCAATTCCACCTAAAGCAAAAGAAAATCATTTCAAAATCTTGAATGCCATTTATCCTTCAAATGAATTCCTACATCGTAAATTTAATATTGGGATGAACGTGGACTT
Source organism: Telmatherina bonti (assembly GCF_933228915.1). NCBI lineage: Eukaryota > Metazoa > Chordata > Actinopteri > Atheriniformes > Telmatherinidae > Telmatherina > Telmatherina bonti. The sequence goes on from NC_136633.1 coordinate 2,065,408, forward strand.
TCTGTAGCGCTGACATTGAAACTGTAGAACATTTTTTATTCGTGTGGAAAATTGGCTGATTTCTGGATTAGTTTTCAATCTTAGATTACCTGCAAAAATATTGATTGTCCCCACTATCCTTTCAAAAAATGAGATTCGGTCTGCAAATGGAAAATAAAAGATTTAAATTTGAAAATTATAATTTGAATATATTGGCTGAACTTTTTATTTACAAATGTAGAGTTTTGAAAATATACCCAATTCTAGAAAATTTAAAAAAGAACTAATTTTTAGTTTTTTTAGGGGAAGAAAAGAGAGAAATAAAGAGAAAGAAGCTCAGTGTATCAGGAAATGTCCCTCAGCAGTCTAAACCTATAGCAGCATAACTAAGGGATGCTAACCATCCCTAGCTTCAGCCTAGTCTTAAAGGTGGGGAGGGTGTCTGCTTCCCTAACACTAACTGGGAGCTTATTCCATAAGAGAGGGGCCTGATAACCAAAGGCTCTGCCTCCTGCTCGGCTCTTTGAGACTCTAGGAACCACAAGTAAGCCTGCAGCTTACTGACTGGCTGTCACCTTTCCATCCGTCTAAAACAGATAATCATGACATGGTGAACGAATCAATCCTGGCCTTATAAAATCGTTTACTTCCAGGAGATGTTGCTGCTTATACTTGTGGTTCTCACCTCATCAGTCATCACAACCTTTATTTAAACTGAACATTGTCAACTGATGATCAGATCTGAATGAGTAAACCTGTCCCACACATGTCCATCATCAGGAAGTCGTCAGAAAAGACTGGATGTTCAAGCTGGTGGGAAAGGAGACCTTCACCGTGGGGGAGGCCAACGTTAAAGCTACCATCAACATCGAGGCCATCACTGGCTTTTCCTACGAGTACTCTCTGGACATAGATGGGAAAAGTCTGCAAACATTCATCGACAACAGGGCCAAGACCACCAAGACCTGGGTGCTCCAGGTGGACGGGGTGGACTGCAGGGTTGTCCTCGGTGAGTGTTGTCTTTCAGGTTCATGTAGGTCAGTCGTCCAGCCTGCATGAGGTGAAGACGCAGCGGTATAATCTGCTCAGGGTGAGATCAGGGCTGGTATTTTAGGAAACAACAAGCTGCAACCTGGTTGGCTCGATAGCAGAGACTAAATCTGTGTCATCACGCGGCTCATTTTCTACCATCACCTCAACATTAATGACATCCGAGCCGCTGCTGCGGCTTCCTGAGCCGTCACCTTATCGTGGTGGAGGGGTTTGTGCATCCCGAAGATCCTAGCAGCTATGTTGTCGGGGGCTTTATGCCCCTGGTAGGGTCACCCATGGCAAACAGGTGTCTAGGGGAGGGACCAGACCAAGCACGGCTCATAGACCTCTATGATGACGACCAACCTGGGCATAAATGTTCCCTTGCCCAGACGCGGGTTACCGGGACCCCCCTCTGGAGCCAGGCCTGGAGGCGGGGTACGAGAGCGAGCGTCTGGTGGCCGGGCCTTCGCCCATGGGGCCCGGTCGGGCTCAGCCCGAAAGGGTTACATGGGCCCCACCTCCCGTGGGCTCACCATCTGCAGGAGGAGCCGTAGGGGTCGGGTGCAATGTGAGCTGGGCAGCAGCAAGAGGCGGGGACCCTGGTGGTCCGATCCCCGGCTGCAGAAGCTGGCTCTAGGGACGTGGAACGTCACCTCTCTGGTGGGGAAGGAGCCTGAGCTTGTGCGCGAGGTTGAGCGGTTCCGGCTAGATATAGTTGGACTCACCTCGACGCATGACTTGGGCTCTGGAACCAGAACCCTCGAGAGGGGCTGGACCTTCTTCCACTCTGGAGTTGCTCATGGTGAGAGGCGCCGAGCAGGTGTGGGCATTCTCATCAGCCCCCAGCTTGGTGCCTGCACGTTGGGGTTTACCCCGGTGGATGAAAGGGTAGTTTCCCTCTGCCTCCGGGTGGGGGGACGGGTCTTGACTGTTGTCTGTGCTTATGCACCGAACAGCAGTTCAGAGTACCCACCCTTTCTGGAGTCCTTGGAGGGAGTGCTGGAGGGTGCTCCTTCTGGGGACTCCATTGTTCTGCTGGGGGACTTCAATGCTCACGTGGGCAATGACAGTGAGACCTGGAGGGGAGTGATTGGGAGGCATGGTCCCCCCCCCTCTGAACCCAAATGGTGTTTTGTTATTGGACTTCTGTGCTCGTCATGGATTGTCCATAACGAACACCATGTTCCAACATAAGAGTGTCCATATGTACACCTGGCATCAGGATTCCCTGGGCCGCAGTTCCATGATCGATTTTGTAGTCGTATCGTCGGACCTGCGGCCACATGCCTTGGACACTCGGGTGAAGAGGGGGGCGGAGCTGTCAACTGATCACCCCCTGGTGGTGAGTTGGCTCAGATGGTGGGGGAGGAAGCCGGTCAGATCTGGCAGGCCCAAACGTGTTGTGAGGGTCTGCTGGGAACGTCTGGCTGAGTCCCCCGTCAGAGCGAGCTTCAACTCCCACCTTCAACAGAGCTTCAACCTTGTCCCGAGTGAGGCGGGGGACATTGAGTCCGAATGGGCTGTGTTCCGTGCCTCTATTGCTGAGGCGGCCAGCTGGAGCTGTGGCTGTAAGGTCGTTGGTGCCTGTCGTGGCGGCAATCCCAGGACTCGTTGGTGGACACCAGCAGTGAGGGATGCTGTCAAGCTGAAGAAGGAGTCCTATCGGGCCTTCTTGGCCTGTGGGACTCTGGAGGCAGCTGATGGGTACCGACAGGCTAAGCGGCATGCGGCCTCGGCTGTCGCCAAGGCAAAAACTCGGGCATGGGAGGAGTTCGGCGAGGCCATGGAGAAAGACTTCTGGACGGCTTCGAGGAGATTCTGGTCCACCATTCGGCGGCTCAGGAGGGGGAAGCAGTGCTCCATCAACACTGTGTACAGTGGAGGTGGGGAGCTGCTGATCTCAACTCGGGACGTAGTGGGTCGGTGGAAGGAATACTTCGAAGACATCCTCAATCCTACCAACACGTCTTCCGACGAGGAAGCAGAGCTGGTGGACTCAGGGGTGGACTCTCCTATCTCTGGGGCTGAAGTCACTGAGGTGGTTAAAAAGCTCCTTGGCGGCAAGGCCCCGGGGGTGGATGAGATCCGCCCGGAGTTCCTTAAGGCTCTGGATGCTGTGGGGCTGTCCTGGCTGACACGCCTCTGCAGCATCGCATGGACATCGGGGGCAGTGCCGCTGGATTGGCAGACTGGGGTGGTGGTCCCCCTTTTTAAGAAGGGGGACCGGAGGGTGTGTTCCAATTACAGGGGAATCACACTCCTCAGCCTCCCTGGTAAGGTCTATTCAGGGGTCCTGGAGAGGAGGGTCCGCCAGATAGTCGAATCTCGGATTGTGGAGGAGCAGTGTGGTTTTCGTCCTGGTCGCGGAACAGTGGACCAGCTCTATACCCTCTTTGGGGTCCTGGAGGGGGCATGGGAGTTTGCCCAACCAGTCTACATGTGCTTTGTGGACCTGGAGAAGGCGTTCGACCGTGTCCCCCGGGGGCTCCTGTGGGGGGTACTCCGGGAGTATGGGGTACCGGACCCCCTTGTACGAGCTGTCCGGTCCCTGTACGACAGGTGTCAGAGCTTGGTCCGCATTGCCCGTAGTAAGTCGGATTCGTTTCCGGTGAGGGTTGGACTCCGCCAAGGCTGCCCTTTATCACCGATTCTGTTCATAACTTATATGGACAGAATTTCTAGGTGCAGCCGAGGTGTTGAGGGGATCCGGCTTGGTGGCCTCAGGATTGGGTCCCTGCTTTTTGCGGATGACGTGGTCCTGTTGGCTTCATCTGGTCGTGATCTCCAGCTCTCGCTTGAGCGATTCGCGGCCGAGTGTGAAGCGGCTGGGATGAGAATCAGCACCTCCAAATCTGAGACCATGGTCCTCAGCCGGAATAGGGTGGATTGCCCTCTCCGGGTCGGGAGTCAGGTCCTGCCTCAAGTGGAGGAGTTTAAATATCTCGGGGTCTTGTTCACGAGTGAGGGAAGGATGGAGCGTGAGATCGACAGACGGATCGGTGCGGCATCTGCAGTAATGCGGACTCTGCGCCGGTCTGTCGTGGTGAAGAATTACCAGTTGATCTACGTTCCTACCCTCACCTATGGTCATGAGCTGTGGGTCGTGACCGAAAGAAGGAGATCTCGTATACAGGCGGCTGAAATGAGTTTCCTCCGCAGGGTGGCCGGGCTCTCCCTTAGAGATAGGGTGAGGAGCTCGGTCATCCGGGAGCGGCTCAGACTAGAGCCGCTGCTCCTCCGCATCGAGAGGAACCAGTTGAGGTGGCTCGGGCATCTGGTCAGGATGCCTCCTGGACCTCCCTGGTGAGGTGTTCCAGGCACGTCCCTCTGGGAGGAGACCCCGGGGAAGACCCCGGACACGCTGGAGGGATTATATCTCTCGGCTGGCCTGGGAACGCCTCGGGATCCCCCCCGCAGAGTTGGCAAATGTGGCTGGGGAGAGGGAAGTCTGGGCTTCCCTGCTTAGGCTGCTGCCCCCGCGACCCGACCCCGGATAAGCGGCAGAAGATGGATGGATGGATTGAGCCGCTGCTGCATTAAACACACCTCTCACGTATTCTTTCCAACAGAAAAGGACACCATGGACGTTTGGTGCAATGGACAGAAGATGGACACAACGGTGAGGGAAGCTGATCACACAGGACAATCCGCCTTCCACCATGGTTCCAGCATGTAGATGACATGTTCTCGTCATGACATACAGTTTAGCTGTTACAAAGATTTCGATGATGATATTAATGAAGGGTTTATAATAGGACTGCTCTCCAGTTGTTTATTATCCAGCATCTGCTGCCACCAAACCGAGACGTTAAATTACCTAAAACCACGTCCACGCCCACTTTCTGCGGCGTTCAGGAACGTCCGTTCATCTCACGTCCACGCCCACTTTCTGCTGCGTTCAGGAATATCCGTTCATCTTACGTCCACGCCCACTTTCTGCTGCGTTCAGGAATATCCGTTCATCTTACGTCCACGCCCACTTTCTGCTGCATTCAGGAACATCCGTTCATCTCACGTCCACGCCCACTTTCTGCTGCGTTCAGGAACGTCCGTTCATTTCACGTCCACGCCCATGCCCACTTTCTGCTCCATTCAGGAACATCCGTTCATTTCACATCCACATCCACTTTCTGCTGCGTTCAGGAACATCCGTTCATCTCACGTCCACGCCCACTTTCTGCTGCGTTCAGGAACGTCCGTTCATTTCATGTCCACGCCCACTTTCTGCTCCGTTCAGGAACGTCCGTTCATTTCACATCCACGTCCACTTTCTGCTGCGCTCATGAACGTCCGTTCATCTCACGTCCAAACAAATTTTCTGCTGCGTTCAGGAACATCCGTTCATCTAACGTCCACGACCACTTTCTGCTGCGTTCAGGAACATCCGTTCATCTCACGTCCACACCCACTTTCTGCTGCGTTCAGGAACATCCGTTCATCTCACATCCACACCCACTTTCTGCGGCGTTCGGGAACATCCATTCATCTCACGTCCACGCCCACTTTCTGCTGCGTTCAGGAACATCCGTTCATCTCATGTCCACGCCCACTTTCTGCTGCGTTCAGGAACATCCATTCATCTCATGTCCACGCCCACTTTCTGCTGCGTTCAGGAACATCCATTCATCTCACGTCCACGCCCACTTTCTGCTGCGTTCAGGAACATCCGTTCATCTCACGTCCACGCCCACTTTCTGCTGCGTTCAGGAACATCCGTTCATCTCACGTCCACGCCCACTTTCTGCTGCGTTCAGGAACATCCGTTCATCTCACGACCACGCCCACTTTCTGCTGCGTTCAGGAACATCCGTTCATCTCACGTCCACACCCACTTTCTGCTGCGTTCAGGAACATCCGTTCATCTCACATCCACACCCACTTTCTGCGGCGTTCGGGAACATCCATTCATCTCATGTCCACGCCCACTTTCTGCTGCGTTCAGGAACATCCGTTCATCTCACATCCACGCCCACTTTCTGCGGCGTTCGGGAACATCCGTTCATCTCACGTCCACGCCCACTTTCTGCTGCGTTCAGGAACATCCGTTCATCTCATGTCCACGCCCACTTTCTGCTGCGTTCAGGAACATCCGTTCATCTCACATCCACGCCCACTTTCTGCTGCGTTCAGGAACATCGGTTCATCTCATGTCCACGCCCACTTTCTGCTGCGTTCAGAAACATCCGTTCATCTCACGTCCAAACAAATTTTCTGCTGCGTTCAGGAACATCCGTTCATCTAACGTCCACGCCCACTTTCTGCTGCGTTCAGGAACATCTGTTCATCTCACATCCACACCAACGTCCTGCTGCATTCAGGAACATCCGTTCATCTCCCGTCCACGCCCACTTTCTGCTGCGTTCAGGAACATCTGTTCATCTCCCGTCCACGCCCACTTTCTGCTGCGTTCAGGAACATCCGTTCATCTCCCGTCCAAACAAATTTTCTGCTGCGTTCAGGAACATTGGTTCTTGAAGGACTTTGTACCTGCAGGTTTTTCTTTGGTTTATTGTGACTTATCGAGACTTTGTACATGTCATGATGCTAAGATGTTTGACCTACATCCAAAATCAAGCAATTCTGGAGAATTGGAATGAGTTGTATTGGAGAATGAAGGGATGTGGTTCTGGGAGATCAGAAGGCTGGGTTCTCTATGATGATAGATATATGAGTGACAGAATGATGGATAGATATCTGGGGAAGTGAAGATTTACTTCACTTCCCCAGAGTTGTTCAGAGTTGTTGTGAATCAGGGTGGTGTCAGGTGATCCGGGAACACTGGTGTTGTTAGTAGGAGCCAGTGAGGGTCTTTTCGTTGGAGGGCGGACAGGCAGCACCAAGATTACCAGATCCAGAGGACTGCCAGTGAAGAAAATTCCAGGTTGTGGTTATTGAAGAAATGATTGCTGGAGATGAATACCGCTGGAAGAAATCACGGGGAGCTTAGGGGAATCCAAGATGTTGGTTTCTGAAAAATCAAGAATTCTTAAAGTTTCTCGAGAAAGCAAGCGTACACAAGCAATCACAGGAGGGCTTAGGTTTTACCACAAGGCTCAACGCTCAAGCGACGAAGGACTGGCAGTCAAGTCAAAATATAGTGGTGGGGAGTTGATCACAAATCCTCCACAGGTGTGCAGGCCAGCACACCTGTGGGAAAAACATCACCCTCCAGAAAAGGTTGCTCTGGCACCTTCTGGTGGAACCTGAAAAATACCTTAGAAAACCCAGATCCCTGACACAGTCTGCAGGTTTTTCTGGTTTATCGTGACTTTTCGTGACTTTGTACCTGCAGGTTTTTCTGGTTTATTGTGACTTTGTACCTGCAGGTTTTTCTGGTTTGTCGTGACTTTGTATCTGCAGGTTTTTCTGGTTTATCGTGACTTGTCGTGACTTTGTATCTGCAGGTTTTTCTGGTTTATCGTGACTTGTCGTGACTTTGTATCTGCAGGTTTTTCTGGTTTATTGTGACTTGTCGTGACTTTGTACCTGCAGGTTTTTCTGGTTTATTGTGACTTGTCGTGACTTTGTATCTGCAGGTTTTTTTGGTTTATCGTGACTTGTCGTGACTTTGTATCTGCAGGTTTTTCTGGTTTATCGTGACTTTTCGTGACTTTGTACCTGCAGGTTTTTCTGGTTTATCGTGACTTGTCGTGACTTTGTACCTGCAGGTTTTTCTGGTTTATTGTGACTTTGTACCTGCAGGTTCTTCTGGTTTATCGTGACTTGTCGTGACTTTGTACCTGCAGGTTTTTCTGGTTTATCGTGACTTTTCGTGACTTTGTACCTGCAGGTTTTTCTTGTTTATTGTGACTTTGTACCTGCAGGTTTTTCTGGTTTATCGTGACTTGTCGTTACTTTGTACCTGCAGGTTTTTCTGGTTTATTGTGACTTTGTACCTGCAGGTTTTTCTGGTTTATCGTGGCTTGTCGTGACTTTGTATCTGCAGGTTTTTCTGGTTTATCGTGACTTGTCGTCACTTTGTACCTGCAGGTTTTTCTTGTTTATTGTGACTTTGTACCTGCAGGTTTTTCTGGTTTATCGTGACTTGTCGTGACTTGGTACCTGCAGGTTTTTCTTGTTTATTGTGACCTTGTATCTGCAGGTTTTTCTTGTTTATTGTGACTTTGTACCTGCAGGTTTTTCTTGTTTATTGTGACGTTGTACCTGCAGGTTTTTCTGGTTTATCGTGACTTGTCGTGACTTTGTATCTGCAGGTTTTTCTGGTTTATTGTGACTTTGTGCCTGCCGGTTTTTTTGGTTTATCGTGACTTTGTATCTGCAGGTTTTTCTGGTTTATCGTGACTTGTCATGACTTTGTATCCGCAGGTTTTACTGGTTTATTGTGACTTGTCGTGACTTTGTATCTGCAGGTTTTTCTGGTTTATCGTGACTTGTCGTGACTTTGTACCTGCAGGTTTTTCTGGATAATCGTGACTTGTCGTGACTTTGTACCTGCAGGATTTTCTGGTTTATCGTGACTTGTCGTGACTTTGTACCTGCAGGTTTTTCTCGTTTATTGTGACTTTGTACCTGCAGGTTTTTCTGGTTTATCGTGACTTTTCGTGACTTTGTATCTGCAGGTTTTTCTGGTTTATTGTGACTTTGTACCTGCAGGTTTTTCTGGTTTATCGTGACTTTGTACCTGCAGGTTTTTCTGGTTTATCGTGACTTGTCGTGACTTTGTATCTGCAGGTTTTTCTGGTTTATCATGACTTTATACCTGCAGGTTTTTCTGGTTTATCGTGACTTTGTACCTGCAGGTTTTTCTGGTTTATCGTGACTTGTCGTGACTTTGTATTTGCAGGTTTTTCTGGTTTATTGTGACTTGTCGTGACTTTGTACCTGCAGGTTTTTCTGGTTTATCGTGACTTGTCGTGACTTTGTATCTGCATGTTTTTTTGGTTCATTGTGACTTGTCGTGACTTTGTACCTGCAGGTTTTTCTGGTTTATTGTGACTTTGTACCTGCAGGTTTTTCTGGTTTATTGTGACTTTGTACCTGCAGGTTTTTCTGGTTTATCGTGACTTTGTACCTGCACGTTTTTCTGGTTTATCGTGACTTGTCGTGACTTTGTATCTGCAGGTTTTTTTGGTTTATCGTGACTTGTCGTGACTTTGTACCTGCAGGTTTTTCTGGTTTATCCTGACTTGTCGTGACTTTGTACCTGCAGGTTTTTCTGGTTTATTGTGACTTTGTACCTGAAGGTTTTTTTGGTTTATCGTGACTTGTCGTGACTTTGTACCTGCAGGTTTTTCTGGTTTATCGTGACTTGTCGTGACTTTGTATCTGCAGGTTTTTCTGGTTTATTGTGACTTTGTGCCTGCCGGTTTTTTTGGTTTATCGTGACTTTGTATCTGCAGGTTTTTCTGGTTTATCGTGACTTGTCATGACTTTGTATCCGCAGGTTTTACTGGTTTATTGTGACTTGTCGTGACTTTGTATCTGCAGGTTTTTCTGGTTTATCGTGACTTGTCGTGACTTTGTACCTGCAGGTTTTTCTGGATAATCGTGACTTGTCGTGACTTTGTACCTGCAGGATTTTCTGGTTTATCGTGACTTGTCGTGACTTTGTACCTGCAGGTTTTTCTCGTTTATTGTGACTTTGTACCTGCAGGTTTTTCTGGTTTATCGTGACTTTTCGTGACTTTGTATCTGCAGGTTTTTCTGGTTTATTGTGACTTTGTACCTGCAGGTTTTTCTGGTTTATCGTGACTTTGTACCTGCAGGTTTTTCTGGTTTATCGTGACTTGTCGTGACTTTGTATCTGCAGGTTTTTCTGGTTTATCATGACTTTATACCTGCAGGTTTTTCTGGTTTATCGTGACTTTGTACCTGCAGGTTTTTCTGGTTTATCGTGACTTGTCGTGACTTTGTATTTGCAGGTTTTTCTGGTTTATTGTGACTTGTCGTGACTTTGTACCTGCAGGTTTTTCTGGTTTATCGTGACTTGTCGTGACTTTGTATCTGCATGTTTTTTTGGTTCATTGTGACTTGTCGTGACTTTGTACCTGCAGGTTTTTCTGGTTTATTGTGACTTTGTACCTGCAGGTTTTTCTGGTTTATTGTGACTTTGTACCTGCAGGTTTTTCTGGTTTATCGTGACTTTGTACCTGCACGTTTTTCTGGTTTATCGTGACTTGTCGTGACTTTGTATCTGCAGGTTTTTTTGGTTTATCGTGACTTGTCGTGACTTTGTACCTGCAGGTTTTTCTGGTTTATCCTGACTTGTCGTGACTTTGTACCTGCAGGTTTTTCTGGTTTATTGTGACTTTGTACCTGAAGGTTTTTTTGGTTTATCGTGACTTGTCGTGACTTTGTATCTGCAGGTTTTTCTGGTTTATCGTGACTTGTCGTGACTTTGTATCTGCAGGTTTTTTTGGTTTATCGTGACTTGTCGTGACTTTGTATCTGCAGGTTTTTCTGGTTTATCGTGACCTGTCGTGACTTTGTACCTGCAGGTTTTTCTGGTTTATCGTGACTTTGTACCTGCAGGTTTTTCTGGTTTATCGTGACTTGTCGTGACTTTGTATCTGCAGGTTTGTCTGGTTTATCGTGACTTGTCGTGACTTTGTATCTGCAGGTTTTTCTGGTTTATCATGACTTGTCGTGACTTTGTACCTGCAGGTTCTTCTGGTTTATTGTGAATTTGTACCTGCAGGTTTTTCTGGTTTATCGTGACTTGTCGTGACTGTATCTGCAGGTTTTCTGGTTTATCGTGACTTGTCGTGACTTTGTACCTGCAGGTTTTTCTGGTTTATTGTGACTTTGTACCTGCAGGTTTTTCTGGTTTATCGTGACTTGTCGTGACTTTGTACCTGCAGGTTTTTCTGGTTTATCGTGACTTGTCGTGACTTTGTATCTGCAGGTTTTTCTGGTTTATCGTGACTTGTCGTGACTTTGTACCTGCAGGTTTTTCTGGTTTATCGTGACTTTGTACCTGCAGGTTTTTCTGGTTTATCATGACTTGTCGTGACTTTCTATCTGCAGGTTTTTCTGGTTTATCGTGACTTGTCGTGACTTTGTACCTGCAGGTTTTTCTGGTTTATCGTGACTTTGTACCTGCAGGTTTTTCTGGTTTATCGTGACTTGTCGTGACTTTGTATCTGCAGGTTTTTCTGGTTTATCATGACTTGTCGTGACTTTGTACCTGCAGGTTTTTCTGGTTTATCGTGACTTTGTACCTGCAGGTTTTTCTGGTTTATCGTGACTTGTCGTGACTTTGTATCTGCAGGTTTTTCTGGTTTATCGTGACTTGTCATGACTTTGTACCTGCAGGTTTTTCTGGTTTATCGTGACTTTGTACCTGCAGGTTTTTCTGGTTTATCGTGACTTTGTACCTGCAGGTTTTTCTGGTTTATCGTGACTTGTCGTGACTTTGTACCTGCAGGTTATTCTGGTTTATCGTGATTTGTCGTGACTTTGTATCTGCAGGTTTTTCTGGTTTATCGTGACTTGTCGTGACTTTGTATCTGCATGTTTTTCTGGTTTATTGTGACTTGTCGTGACTTTGTAACTGCAGGTTTTTCTGGTTTATCGTGACTTGTCATGACTTTGTACCTGCAGGTTTTTCTGGTTTATCGTGACTTTGTACCTGCAGGTTTTTCTGGTTTATCGTGACTTTGTACCTGCAGGTTTTTCTGGTTTATCGTGACTTGTCGTGACTTTGTACCTGCAGGTTTTTCTGGTTTATCGTGATTTGTCGTGACTTTGTATCTGCAGGTTTTTCTGGTTTATCGTGACTTGTCGTGACTTTGTACCTGCAGGTTTTTCTGGTTTATTGTGACTTTGTACCTGCAGGTTTTTCTGGTTTATCGTGACTTTGTACCTGCAGGTTTTTCTGGTTTATCGTGACTTGTCGTGACTGTATCTGCAGGTTTTTCTGGTTTATCGTGACTTGTCGTGACTTTGTATCTGCAGGTTTTTCTGGTTTATCGTGACTTGTCGTGACTTTGTATCTGCAGGTTTTTCTGGTTTATCATGACTTGTCGTGACTTTGTACCTGCAGGTTCTTCTGGTTTATTGTGAATTTGTACCTGCAGGTTTTTCTGGTTTATCGTGACTTGTCGTGACTGTATCTGCAGGTTTTTCTGGTTTATCGTGACTTGTCGTGACTTTGTACCTGCAGGTTTTTCTGGTTTATTGTGACTTTGTACCTGCAGGTTTTTCTGGTTTATCGTGACTTGTCGTGACTTTGTACCTGCAGGTTTTTCTGGTTTATCGTGACTTGTCGTGACTTTGTACCTGCAGGTTTTTCTGGTTTATCGTGACTTTGTACCTGCAGGTTTTTCTGGTTTATCGTGACTTGTCGTGACTTTGTATCTGCAGGTTTTTCTGGTTTATCATGACTTGTCGTGACTTTGTATCTGCAGGTTTTTCTGGTTTATCGTGACTTGTCGTGACTTTGTACCTGCAGGTTTTTCTGGTTTATTGTGTCTTTGTACCTGCAGGTTTTTCTGGTTTTTCTGGTTTATCGTGACTTTGTACCTGCAGGTTTTTCTGGTTTATCGTGACTTTCTATCTGCAGGTTTTTCTGGTTTATTGTGACTTGTCGTGACTTTGTATCTGCAGGTTTTTCTGGTTTATCGGGATTTGTCGTGACTTTGTATCTGCAGGTTTTTCTGGTTTATCGTGACTTGTCGTGACTTTGTATCTGCATGTTTTTCTGGTTTATTGTGACTTGTCGTGACTTTGTAACTGCAGGTTTTTCTGGTTTATCGTGACTTGTCATGACTTTGTACCTGCAGGTTTTTCTGGTTTATCGTGACTTTGTACCTGCAGGTTTTTCTGGTTTATCGTGACTTTGTACCTGCAGGTTTTTCTGGTTTATCGTGACTTGTCGTGACTTTGTACCTGCAGGTTTTTCTGGTTTATCGTGATTTGTCGTGACTTTGTATCTGCAGGTTTTTCTGGTTTATCGTGACTTGTCGTGACTTTGTATCTGCATGTTTTTCTGGTTTATTGTGACTTGTCGTGACTTTGTAACTGCAGGTTTTTCTGGTTTATCGTGACTTGTCATGACTTTGTACCTGCAGGTTTTTCTGGTTTATCGTGACTTTGTACCTGCAGGTTTTTCTGGTTTATCGTGACTTTGTACCTGCAGGTTTTTCTGGTTTATCGTGACTTGTAGTGACTTTGTACCTGCAGGTTTTTCTGGTTTATCGTGATTTGTCGTGACTTTGTATCTGCAGGTTTTTCTGGTTTATCGTGACTTGTCGTGACTTTGTACCTGCAGGTTTTTCTGGTTTATTGTGACTTTGTACCTGCAGGTTTTTCTGGTTTATCGTGACTTTGTACCTGCAGGTTTTTCTGGTTTATCGTGACTTGTCGTGACTGTATCTGCAGGTTTTTCTGGTTTATTGTGACTTTGTACCTGCAGGTTTTTCTGGTTTATCGTGACTTGTCGTGACTTTGTATCTGCAGGTTTTTCTGGTTTATCGTGACTTGTCGTGACTTTGTATCTGCAGGTTTTTCTGGTTTATTGTGACTTTGTACCTGCAGGTTTTTCTGGTTTATCGTGACTTGTCGTGACTTTGTATCTGCAGGTTTTTCTGGTTTATCGTGACTTGTCGTGACTTTGTACCTGCAGGTTTTTCTGGTTTATCGTGACTTTGTACCTGCAGGTTTTTCTGGTTTATCGTGACTTGTCGTGACTTTGTATCTGCATGTTTTTCTGGTTTATTGTGACTTGTCGTGACTTTGTAACTGCAGGTTTTTCTGGTTTATCGTGACTTGTCATGACTTTGTACCTGCAGGTTTTTCTGGTTTATCGTGACTTTGTACCTGCAGGTTTTTCTGGTTTATCGTGACTTTGTACCTGCAGGTTTTTCTGGTTTATCGTGACTTGTCGTGACTTTGTACCTGCAGGTTATTCTGGTTTATCGTGACTTGTCGTGACTTTGTATCTGCAGGTTTTTCTGGTTTATCGTGACTTGTCGTGACTTTGTATCTGCATGTTTTTCTGGTTTATTGTGACTTGTCGTGACTTTGTAACTGCAGGTTTTTCTGGTTTATCGTGACTTGTCATGACTTTGTACCTGCAGGTTTTTCTGGTTTATCGTGACTTTGTACCTGCAGGTTTTTCTGGTTTATCGTGACTTTGTACCTGCAGGTTTTTCTGGTTTATCGTGACTTGTCGTGACTTTGTACCTGCAGGTTTTTCTGGTTTATCGTGATTTGTCGTGACTTTGTATCTGCAGGTTTTTCTGGTTTATCGTGACTTGTCGTGACTTTGTACCTGCAGGTTTTTCTGGTTTATTGTGACTTTGTACCTGCAGGTTTTTCTGGTTTATCGTGACTTTGTACCTGCAGGTTTTTCTGGTTTATCGTGACTTGTCGTGACTGTATCTGCAGGTTTTTCTGGTTTATCGTGACTTGTCGTGACTTTGTACCTGTAGGTTTTTCTGGTTTATTGTGACTTTGTACCTGCAGGTTTTTCTGGTTTATCGTGACTTGTCGTGACTTTGTATCTGCAGGTTTTTCTGGTTTATCGTGACTTGTCGTGACTTTGTATCTGCAGGTTTTTCTGGTTTATCATGACTTGTCGTGACTTTGTACCTGCAGGTTCTTCTGGTTTATTGTGAATTTGTACCTGCAGGTTTTTCTGGTTTATCGTGACTTGTCGTGACTGTATCTGCAGGTTTTTCTGGTTTATCGTGACTTGTCGTGACTTTGTACCTGCAGGTTTTTCTGGTTTATTGTGACTTTGTACCTGCAGGTTTTTCTGGTTTATCGTGACTTGTCGTGACTTTGTACCTGCAGGTTTTTCTGGTTTATCGTGACTTGTCGTGACTTTGTATCTGCAGGTTTTTCTGGATTATCGTGACTTGTCGTGACTTTGTACCTGCAGGTTTTTCTGGTTTATCGTGACTTTGTACCTGCAGGTTTTTCTGGTTTATCGTGACTTGTCGTGACTTTGTATCTGCAGGTTTTTCTGGTTTATCATGACTTGTCGTGACTTTGTATCTGCAGGTTTTTCTGGTTTATCGTGACTTGTCGTGACTTTGTACCTGCAGGATTTTCTGGTTTATTGTGTCTTTGTACCTGCAGGTTTTTCTGGTTTTTCTGGTTTATCGTGACTTTGTACCTGCAGGTTTTTCTGGTTTATCGTGACTTTCTATCTGCAGGTTTTTCTGGTTTATTGTGACTTGTCGTGACTTTGTATCTGCAGGTTTTTCTGGTTTATCGGGATTTGTCGTGACTTTGTATCTGCAGGTTTTTCTGGTTTATCGTGACTTGTCGTGACTTTGTATCTGCATGTTTTTCTGGTTTATTGTGACTTGTCGTGACTTTGTAACTGCAGGTTTTTCTGGTTTATCGTGACTTGTCATGACTTTGTACCTGCAGGTTTTTCTGGTTTATCGTGACTTTGTACCTGCAGGTTTTTCTGGTTTATCGTGACTTTGTACCTGCAGGTTTTTCTGGTTTATCGTGACTTGTCGTGACTTTGTACCTGCAGGTTTTTCTGGTTTATCGTGATTTGTCGTGACTTTGTATCTGCAGGTTTTTCTGGTTTATCGTGACTTGTCGTGACTTTGTATCTGCATGTTTTTCTGGTTTATTGTGACTTGTCGTGACTTTGTAACTGCAGGTTTTTCTGGTTTATCGTGACTTGTCATGACTTTGTACCTGCAGGTTTTTCTGGTTTATCGTGACTTTGTACCTGCAGGTTTTTCTGGTTTATCGTGACTTTGTACCTGCAGGTTTTTCTGGTTTATCGTGACTTGTCGTGACTTTGTACCTGCAGGTTTTTCTGGTTTATCGTGATTTGTCGTGACTTTGTATCTGCAGGTTTTTCTGGTTTATCGTGACTTGTCGTGACTTTGTACCTGCAGGTTTTTCTGGTTTATTGTGACTTTGTACCTGCAGGTTTTTCTGGTTTATCGTGACTTTGTACCTGCAGGTTTTTCTGGTTTATCGTGACTTGTCGTGACTGTATCTGCAGGTTTTTCTGGTTTATTGTGACTTTGTACCTGCAGGTTTTTCTGGTTTATCGTGACTTGTCGTGACTTTGTATCTGCAGGTTTTTCTGGTTTATCGTGACTTGTCGTGACTTTGTATCTGCAGGTTTTTCTGGTTTATCATGACTAGTCGTGACTTTGTACCTGCAGGTTCTTCTGGTTTATTGTGACTTTGTACCTGCAGGTTTTTCTGGTTTATCGTGACTTGTCGTGACTTTGTACCTGCAGGTTTTTCTGGTTTATCGTGACTTGTCGTGACTTTGTATCTGCAGGTTTTTCTGGTTTATCGTGACTTGTCGTGACTTTGTACCTGCAGGTTTTTCTGGTTTATCGTGACTTTGTACCTGCAGGTTTTTCTGGTTTATCGTGACTTGTCGTGACTTTGTATCTGCATGTTTTTCTGGTTTATTGTGACTTGTCGTGACTTTGTAACTGCAGGTTTTTCTGGTTTATCGTGACTTGTCATGACTTTGTACCTGCAGGTTTTTCTGGTTTATCGTGACTTTGTACCTGCAGGTTTTTCTGGTTTATCGTGACTTTGTACCTGCAGGTTTTTCTGGTTTATCGTGACTTGTCGTGACTTTGTACCTGCAGGTTTTTCTGGTTTATCGTGATTTGTCGTGACTTTGTATCTGCAGGTTTTTCTGGTTTATCGTGACTTGTCGTGACTTTGTACCTGCAGGTTTTTCTGGTTTATTGTGACTTTGTACCTGCAGGTTTTTCTGGTTTATCGTGACTTTGTACCTGCAGGTTTTTCTGGTTTATCGTGACTTGTCGTGACTGTATCTGCAGGTTTTTCTGGTTTATCGTGACTTGTCGTGACTTTGTACCTGCAGGTTTTTCTGGTTTATTGTGACTTTGTACCTGCAGGTTTTTCTGGTTTATCGTGACTTGTCGTGACTTTGTATCTGCAGGTTTTTCTGGTTTATCGTGACTTGTCGTGACTTTGTATCTGCAGGTTTTTCTGGTTTATCATGACTTGTCGTGACTTTGTACCTGCAGGTTCTTCTGGTTTATTGTGAATTTGTACCTGCAGGTTTTTCTGGTTTATCGTGACTTGTCGTGACTGTATCTGCAGGTTTTTCTGGTTTATCGTGACTTGTCGTGACTTTGTACCTGCAGGTTTTTCTGGTTTATTGTGACTTTGTACCTGCAGGTTTTTCTGGTTTATCGTGACTTGTCGTGACTTTGTACCTGCAGGTTTTTCTGGTTTATCGTGACTTGTCGTGACTTTGTATCTGCAGGTTTTTCTGGTTTATCGTGACTTGTCGTGACTTTGTACCTGCAGGTTTTTCTGGTTTATCGTGACTTTGTACCTGCAGGTTTTTCTGGTTTATCGTGACTTGTCGTGACTTTGTATCTGCAGGTTTTTCTGGTTTATCATGACTTGTCGTGACTTTGTATCTGCAGGTTTTTCTGGTTTATCGTGACTTGTCGTGACTTTGTACCTGCAGGTTTTTCTGGTTTATTGTGTCTTTGTACCTGCAGGTTTTTCTGGTTTTTCTGGTTTATCGTGACTTTGTACCTGCAGGTTTTTCTGGTTTATCGTGACTTGTCGTGACTTTGTACCTGCAGGTTTTTCTGGTTTATTGTGACTTTGTACCTGCAGGTTTTTCTGGTTTATCGTGACTTGTCGTGACTTTGTACCTGCAGGTTTTTCTGGTTTATCGTGACTTGTCGTGACTTTGTATCTGCAGGTTTTTCTGGTTTATCGTGACTTGTCGTGACTTTGTACCTGCAGGTTTTTCTGGTTTATCGTGACTTTGTACCTGCAGGTTTTTCTGGTTTATCGTGACTTGTCGTGACTTTGTATCTGCAGGTTTTTCTGGTTTATCATGACTTGTCGTGACTTTGTATCTGCAGGTTTTTCTGGTTTATCGTGACTTGTCGTGACTTTGTACCTGCAGGTTTTTCTGGTTTATTGTGTCTTTGTACCTGCAGGTTTTTCTTGTTTTTCTGGTTTATCGTGACTTTGTACCTGCAGGTTTTTCTGGTTTATCGTGACTTTCTATCTGCAGGTTTTTCTGGTTTATTGTGACTTGTCGTGACTTTGTATCTGCAGGTTTTTCTGGTTTATCGGGATTTGTCGTGACTTTGTATCTGCAGGTTTTTCTGGTTTATCGTGACTTGTCGTGACTTTGTATCTGCATGTTTTTCTGGTTTATTGTGACTTGTCGTGACTTTGTAACTGCAGGTTTTTCTGGTTTATCGTGACTTGTCATGACTTTGTACCTGCAGGTTTTTCTGGTT
The DNA here is from genome assembly GCF_933228915.1 of Telmatherina bonti. Classification (NCBI taxonomy): domain Eukaryota; kingdom Metazoa; phylum Chordata; class Actinopteri; order Atheriniformes; family Telmatherinidae; genus Telmatherina; species Telmatherina bonti. Next base: position 2,083,629 of record NC_136633.1, read on the forward strand.
TATCGTGACTTTGTACCTGCAGGTTTTTCTGGTTTATCGTGACTTTGTACCTGCAGGTTTTTCTGGTTTATCGTGACTTGTCGTGACTTTGTACCTGCAGGTTTTTCTGGTTTATCGTGATTTGTCGTGACTTTGTATCTGCAGGTTTTTCTGGTTTATCGTGACTTGTCGTGACTTTGTATCTGCATGTTTTTCTGGTTTATTGTGACTTGTCGTGACTTTGTAACTGCAGGTTTTTCTGGTTTATCGTGACTTGTCATGACTTTGTACCTGCAGGTTTTTCTGGTTTATCGTGACTTTGTACCTGCAGGTTTTTCTGGTTTATCGTGACTTTGTACCTGCAGGTTTTTCTGGTTTATCGTGACTTGTCGTGACTTTGTACCTGCAGGTTTTTCTGGTTTATCGTGATTTGTCGTGACTTTGTATCTGCAGGTTTTTCTGGTTTATCGTGACTTGTCGTGACTTTGTACCTGCAGGTTTTTCTGGTTTATTGTGACTTTGTACCTGCAGGTTTTTCTGGTTTATCGTGACTTTGTACCTGCAGGTTTTTCTGGTTTATCGTGACTTGTCGTGACTGTATCTGCAGGTTTTTCTGGTTCATCGTGACTTGTCGTGACTTTGTACCTGCAGGTTTTTCTGGTTTATTGTGACTTTGTACCTGCAGGTTTTTCTGGTTTATCGTGACTTGTCGTGACTTTGTATCTGCAGGTTTTTCTGGTTTATCGTGACTTGTCGTGACTTTGTATCTGCAGGTTTTTCTGGTTTATCATGACTTGTTGTGACTTTGTACCTGCAGGTTCTTCTGGTTTATTGTGACTTTGTACCTGCAGGTTTTTCTGGTTTATCGTGACTTGTCGTGACTTTGTACCTGCAGGTTTTTCTGGTTTATCGTGACTTGTCGTGACTTTGTATCTGCAGGTTTTTCTGGTTTATCGTGACTTGTCGTGACTTTGTACCTGCAGGTTTTTCTGGTTTATCGTGACTTTGTACCTGCAGGTTTTTCTGGTTTATCGTGACTTGTCGTGACTTTGTATCTGCAGGTTTTTCTGGTTTATCATGACTTGTCGTGAGTTTGTACCTGCAGGTTTTTCTGGTTTATCGTGACTTTGTACCTGCAGGTTTTTCTGGTTTATCGTGACTTGTCGTGACTTTGTATCTGCAGGTTTTTCTGGTTTATCGTGACTTGTCGTGACTTTGTACCTGCAGGTTTTTTTGGTTTATCGTGACTTTGTACCTGCAGGTTTTTCTGGTTTATCGTGACTTGTCGTGACTTTGTATCTGCAGGTTTTTCTGGTTTATCGTGACTTGTCGTGACTTTGTACCTGCAGGTTCTTCTGGTTTATCGTGACTTTGTACCTGCAGGTTTTTCTGGTTTATCGTGACTTGTCGTGACTTTGTATCTGCAGGTTTTTCTGGTTTATCATGACTTGTCGTGAGTTTGTACCTGCAGGTTTTTCTGGTTTATCGTGACTTTGTACCTGCAGGTTTTTCTGGTTTATCGTGACTTGTCGTGACTTTGTATCTGCAGGTTTTTCTGGTTTATCGTGACTTGTCGTGACTTTGTACCTGCAGGTTTTTTTGGTTTATCGTGACTTTGTACCTGCAGGTTTTTCTGGTTTATCGTGACTTGTCGTGACTTTGTATCTGCAGGTTTTTCTGGTTTATCGTGACTTGTCGTGACTTTGTACCTGCAGGTTCTTCTGGTTTATTGTGAATTTGTACCTGCAGGTTTTTCTGGTTTATCGTGACTTTGTATTTGAAGGTTTTTCTGGTTTATCGTGACTTGTCGTGACTTTGTACCTGCAGGTTTTTCTGGTTTATCGTGACTTGTCGTGACTTTGTACCTGCAGGTTTTTCTGGTTTATCGTGACTTGTCGTGACTTTGTACCTGCAGGTTTTTCTGGTTTATTGTGACTTTGTACCTGCAGGTTTTTCTGGTTTATCGTGACTTGTCGTGACTTTGTATCTGCAGGTTTGTCTGGTTTATCGTGACTTGTCGTGACTTTGTATCTGCAGGTTTTTCTGGTTTATCATGACTTGTCGTGACTTTGTACCTGCAGGTTCTTCTGGTTTATTGTGAATTTGTACCTGCAGGTTTTTCTGGTTTATCGTGACTTTGTATCTGCAGGTTTTTCTGGTTTATCGTGACTTGTCGTGACTTTGTACCTGCAGGTTTTTCTGGTTTATCGTGACTTGTCGTGACTTTGTACCTGCAGGTTTTTCTGGTTTATCGTGACTTGTCGTGACTTTGTACCTGCAGGTTTTTCTGGTTCATTGTGACTTTGTACCTGCAGGTTTTTCTGGTTTATCGTGAGTTTGTACCTGCAGGTTTTTCTGGTTTATTGTGACTTTGTACCTGCAGGTTTTTCTGGTTTATCGTGACTTTGTACCTGCAGGTTTTTCTGGTTTATCGTGACTTTGTACCTGCAGGTTTTTCTGGTTTATCGTGGCTTGTCGTGACTTTGTACCTGCAGATTTTTCTGGTTTATTGTGACTTTGTACCTGCAGGTTTTTCTGGTTTATTGTGACTTTGTATCTGCAGGTTTTTCTGGTTTATCGTGACTTGTCGTGACTTTGTACCTGCAGGTTTTTCTGGTTTATCGTGACTTTGTACCTGCAGGTTTTTCTGGTTTATCGTGACTTGTCGTGACTTTGTATCTGCAGGTTTTTCTGGTTTATCATGACTTGTCGTGACTTTGTATCTGCAGGTTTTTCTGGTTTATCGTGACTTGTCGTGACTTTGTACCTGCAGGTTTTTCTGGTTTATTGTGTCTTTGTACCTGCAGGTTTTTCTGGTTTTTCTGGTTTATCGTGACTTTGTACCTGCAGGTTTTTCTGGTTTATCGTGACTTGTCGTGACTTTGTACCTGCAGGTTTTTCTGGTTTATTGTGACTTTGTACCTGCAGGTTTTTCTGGTTTATCGTGACTTGTCGTGACTTTGTACCTGCAGGTTTTTCTGGTTTATCGTGACTTGTCGTGACTTTGTATCTGCAGGTTTTTCTGGTTTATCGTGACTTGTCGTGACTTTGTACCTGCAGGTTTTTCTGGTTTATCGTGACTTTGTACCTGCAGGTTTTTCTGGTTTATCGTGACTTGTCGTGACTTTGTATCTGCAGGTTTTTCTGGTTTATCATGACTTGTCGTGACTTTGTATCTGCAGGTTTTTCTGGTTTATCGTGACTTGTCGTGACTTTGTACCTGCAGGTTTTTCTGGTTTATTGTGTCTTTGTACCTGCAGGTTTTTCTTGTTTTTCTGGTTTATCGTGACTTTGTACCTGCAGGTTTTTCTGGTTTATCGTGACTTTCTATCTGCGGGTTTTTCTGGTTTATTGTGACTTGTCGTGACTTTGTATCTGCAGGTTTTTCTGGTTTATCGGGATTTGTCGTGACTTTGTATCTGCAGGTTTTTCTGGTTTATCGTGACTTGTCGTGACTTTGTATCTGCATGTTTTTCTGGTTTATTGTGACTTGTCGTGACTTTGTAACTGCAGGTTTTTCTGGTTTATCGTGACTTGTCATGACTTTGTACCTGCAGGTTTTTCTGGTTTATCGTGACTTTGTACCTGCAGGTTTTTCTGGTTTATCGTGACTTTGTACCTGCAGGTTTTTCTGGTTTATCGTGACTTGTCGTGACTTTGTACCTGCAGGTTTTTCTGGTTTATCGTGATTTGTCGTGACTTTGTATCTGCAGGTTTTTCTGGTTTATCGTGACTTGTCGTGACTTTGTATCTGCATGTTTTTCTGGTTTATTGTGACTTGTCGTGACTTTGTAACTGCAGGTTTTTCTGGTTTATCGTGACTTGTCATGACTTTGTACCTGCAGGTTTTTCTGGTTTATCGTGACTTTGTACCTGCAGGTTTTTCTGGTTTATCGTGACTTTGTACCTGCAGGTTTTTCTGGTTTATCGTGACTTGTCGTGACTTTGTACCTGCAGGTTTTTCTGGTTTATCGTGATTTGTCGTGACTTTGTATCTGCAGGTTTTTCTGGTTTATCGTGACTTGTCGTGACTTTGTACCTGCAGGTTTTTCTGGTTTATTGTGACTTTGTACCTGCAGGTTTTTCTGGTTTATCGTGACTTTGTACCTGCAGGTTTTTCTGGTTTATCGTGACTTGTCGTGACTGTATCTGCAGGTTTTTCTGGTTCATCGTGACTTGTCGTGACTTTGTACCTGCAGGTTTTTCTGGTTTATTGTGACTTTGTACCTGCAGGTTTTTCTGGTTTATCGTGACTTGTCGTGACTTTGTATCTGCAGGTTTTTCTGGTTTATCGTGACTTGTCGTGACTTTGTATCTGCAGGTTTTTCTGGTTTATCATGACTTGTTGTGACTTTGTACCTGCAGGTTCTTCTGGTTTATTGTGACTTTGTACCTGCAGGTTTTTCTGGTTTATCGTGACTTGTCGTGACTTTGTACCTGCAGGTTTTTCTGGTTTATCGTGACTTGTCGTGACTTTGTATCTGCAGGTTTTTCTGGTTTATCGTGACTTGTCGTGACTTTGTACCTGCAGGTTTTTCTGGTTTATCGTGACTTTGTACCTGCAGGTTTTTCTGGTTTATCGTGACTTGTCGTGACTTTGTATCTGCAGGTTTTTCTGGTTTATCATGACTTGTCGTGAGTTTGTACCTGCAGGTTTTTCTGGTTTATCGTGACTTTGTACCTGCAGGTTTTTCTGGTTTATCGTGACTTGTCGTGACTTTGTATCTGCAGGTTTTTCTGGTTTATCGTGACTTGTCGTGACTTTGTACCTGCAGGTTTTTTTGGTTTATCGTGACTTTGTACCTGCAGGTTTTTCTGGTTTATCGTGACTTGTCGTGACTTTGTATCTGCAGGTTTTTCTGGTTTATCGTGACTTGTCGTGACTTTGTACCTGCAGGTTCTTCTGGTTTATCGTGACTTTGTACCTGCAGGTTTTTCTGGTTTATCGTGACTTGTCGTGACTTTGTATCTGCAGGTTTTTCTGGTTTATCATGACTTGTCGTGAGTTTGTACCTGCAGGTTTTTCTGGTTTATCGTGACTTTGTACCTGCAGGTTTTTCTGGTTTATCGTGACTTGTCGTGACTTTGTATCTGCAGGTTTTTCTGGTTTATCGTGACTTGTCGTGACTTTGTACCTGCAGGTTTTTTTGGTTTATCGTGACTTTGTACCTGCAGGTTTTTCTGGTTTATCGTGACTTGTCGTGACTTTGTATCTGCAGGTTTTTCTGGTTTATCGTGACTTGTCGTGACTTTGTACCTGCAGGTTCTTCTGGTTTATTGTGAATTTGTACCTGCAGGTTTTTCTGGTTTATCGTGACTTTGTATTTGAAGGTTTTTCTGGTTTATCGTGACTTGTCGTGACTTTGTACCTGCAGGTTTTTCTGGTTTATCGTGACTTGTCGTGACTTTGTACCTGCAGGTTTTTCTGGTTTATCGTGACTTGTCGTGACTTTGTACCTGCAGGTTTTTCTGGTTTATTGTGACTTTGTACCTGCAGGTTTTTCTGGTTTATCGTGACTTGTCGTGACTTTGTATCTGCAGGTTTGTCTGGTTTATCGTGACTTGTCGTGACTTTGTATCTGCAGGTTTTTCTGGTTTATCATGACTTGTCGTGACTTTGTACCTGCAGGTTCTTCTGGTTTATTGTGAATTTGTACCTGCAGGTTTTTCTGGTTTATCGTGACTTTGTATCTGCAGGTTTTTCTGGTTTATCGTGACTTGTCGTGACTTTGTACCTGCAGGTTTTTCTGGTTTATCGTGACTTGTCGTGACTTTGTACCTGCAGGTTTTTCTGGTTCATTGTGACTTTGTACCTGCAGGTTTTTCTGGTTTATCGTGAGTTTGTACCTGCAGGTTTTTCTGGTTTATTGTGACTTTGTACCTGCAGGTTTTTCTGGTTTATCGTGACTTTGTACCTGCAGGTTTTTCTGGTTTATCGTGACTTTGTACCTGCAGGTTTTTCTGGTTTATCGTGGCTTGTCGTGACTTTGTACCTGCAGATTTTTCTGGTTTATTGTGACTTTGTACCTGCAGGTTTTTCTGGTTTATTGTGACTTTGTACCTGCAGGTTTTTCTGGTTTATCGTGACTTTGTACCTGCAGGTTTTTCTGGTTTATCGTGACTTGTCGTGACTTTGTACCTGCAGATTTTTCTGGTTTATTGTGACTTTGTACCTGCAGGTTTTTCTGGTTTATTGTGACTTTGTACCTGCAGGTTTTTCTGGTTTATCGTGACTTTGTACCTGCAGGTTTTTCTGGTTTATCGTGACTTGTCGTGACTTTGTATCTGCAGGTTTTTCTGGTTTATTGTGACTTTGTCCCTGCAGGTTTGTCTGGTTTATCGTGACTTTGTACCTGCAGGTTTTTCTGGTTTATCGTGACTTGTCGTGACTTTGTATCTGCAGGTTTTTCTGGTTTATCGTGACTTTGTATCTGTATCCTTTTGATGACAGGGTTAGCTCGGTTAGCTCCTGTGGGGGGTACTCTGGGAGTATGGGGTACCGGACCCCCTTGTACGGGCTGTCCGGTCCCTGTACGACAGGTGTCAGAGCTTGGTTCGCATTGCCGGTAGTAAGTCGGATTCGTTTCCGGTGAGGGTTGGACTCCGCCAAGGCTGCCCTTTATCACCGATTCTGTTCATAACTTATATGGACAGAATTTCTAGGTGCAGCCGAGGTGTTGAGGGGATCTGGCTTTGTGGCTTCAGGATTGGGTCCCTGCTTTTTGCAGATGACGTGGTCCTGTTGGCTTCATCTGGTCGTGATCTCCAGCTCTCACTTGAGCGATTCGCGGCCGTGTGAAGCGGCTGGGATGAGAATCAGCACCTCCAAATCTGAGACCATGGTCCTCAGCCGGAATAGGGTGGATTGTCCTCTCCGGGTCGGGAGTCAGGTCCTGCCTCAAGTGGAGGAGTTTAAATATCTCGGGGTCTTGTTCACGAGTGAGGGAAGGATGGAGCGTGAGATCGACAGACGGATTGGTGCGGCGTCTGCAGTAATGCGGATTCTGCGGCGGTCTGTCGTGGTGAAGAAGGAGCAGAAGTTTATGTAATCTATCACACACTCAGTCATGGCGTTGATGTCGTCTCCATGAGGTTCACAGAGGACGTTCCAGTCTGTAGCCTCAAAGCCTCCTCTAAGAGCATCTTCAGCTTCAGCAGACCAGATTCTGATAGTCTTTGTGATGACTGGTTGCTGCTGAACGATGGGCTTGTAGGTGGAGGTGAGAAGAACCAGATTATGGTCAGATCTTCCTAAAGGAGGCAGGGCAGAACAACTGGATCCATTATTCATATTTGCATAAAATAAGTCCAACATCTTATTTTCTCTGGTGGAGCAGCTGACAAACTGCTGGAATGTTGGTAGAGTTGCAGAGAGGGAGACGTTGTTGAAGTCTCCGGAGATCACCATGAATGAGTTTGGATGCTGTGTTTGTAGCCGAGCAACGACGGAGCTGATGACATCACAGGCTGTGTCTGGTGCGGTACCAGGTATTATATAAACCGCTACCAGAATAACACAGGTAAACTCTCTGGGTAAATAATATGGACGGAAGCTCACAGCTAACAGTTCCATGTCCCTTGTGCATATCTTCTCCTTGACAGTAACATGTCCAGGATGACACCAACGCTGGTTAACCAGCACTGCAATTCCACCACCCTTTAGCTTTCCGCTGTGTTGTCTACTGCGGTCTGCACGGACCGTTTTAAAGCCCGGTACAGACACATTACAGTCAGGGATGTGTTCATGCAGCCATGTCTCGGTGAAGCACATAATACTGCACTCTCTGTATTCTTTCTGAGACCTTGTTAGCATCTCCAGCTCGTCCGTTTTGTTAGCTAGCGATCTCACATTGCCCATGACGACGGTCGGGAGAAATGGTTTAAATCTCCATCGCTTTCTCCTCTGTCTCACTCCCGCTCTGCATCCTCTTCTCTTTCTTTTCAACTCCATCGGGATTTGATGTGTTGTTTCGCTGATAATCCTGATTTAGGAGAGGTTAATCAGTTGATCCCGATTGTAAACAAGTCATTCGTTGCCATGGAGACTCATCATAACAAGCCTTGAAAGAGCAAAAATATGCAGAAAAATCCTCCTTGCAGCACACCCTCCGAACCGGCATGAAATCCTGAGAAAAAATACCTAATTTGAGCTGATATCTATGTGAGAAGAGTTTGTACTTTGATCGCAAGTCAGAGCTACTACCACTTGCTTCCATCAGACGGCGCAATCTAGAATGGAATGAGTGTGAGCAAATACCTGCAGGACATGAAGGTGTGGTCGAGAGCATGCCTCCCAGCCGGACTTTGTATCCCCATCCATCCAGATGTACTTATCCTTCAGGATGCCACATTATTCACTGGTCTAAAGGCCTTTTTACTTTGTATCAATAGATTCATTTACTTCCTGACATGTTTATTCATAGACTTCTTTTCTTTTTAGAGAAATATATTCATGTCCTCATCTTTTTATTTTTATTTACTCACTTTTTCATTTATTCATAAACTTATTTATATATATTTTTTCTTGCTCCTGAACAGGACAGAAATGTAACTGGTACAAATCAGAACTAACTGGTTAAACTGGGAACAGAAAAGATGTTCCTCAGCGTAAAATGATAAACATTTTAAAATATCACACTTGTGTTTGTATAAAGAAAACTAAAACTCTCCAGACCAGTATTTCCACTGGTAGCTAAAACAAACCCAGTTACTGGGTGGAACTGGTGGAAGGACAGCCTAAACTTTCTGGAAGACTTTAACTGGAAAGTTTCCAGTCAGGGGATAACTGGGAAGACATCTTTATCCTCCTCATCCCCCCTCTGTTGGCTGTCCTCAGGGTGAGTTTGTGGACGACGGCACAGAGACACACTTCATGGTGGGAGAACATGACTGCTGCATCAAGGCGACCAGCAGTGGGAAGAAGAAGAGTGGCATTGTGCACTACTTACTGCTGGATGGAGAGAAAATTGCAGCTTCTTCACAGTAGAGCTGGACTGAACTGAGCAGTTCTCACCTGTCAGAGACTCTCAGGACCTGGTATTTCATGCTGCATTCAGAGGCAGAAGGACATTTTGGACTTCTTTGTGGTTTCAGTTGCAAACTTCAACAAACGTGCAGCATCCATAGTGTTTTATGTTTCAGTTTGTGGTTTTATCATGAAGTGATGTAAACATAAGCCTAACAGAAAACATGGGTATTTGGTGGATCATGTCTTTGCTGTAACTTTGCTTTTTGGTAACATATCAGATGGAAAGCCTGTTTATTTTCTTGCCCTCAGCTGTGCAGTGCATCCCACATCCCATCTACTTTCCTTACAGACATGGCTCCACTTAAAAGGGAAAAGACATTTTCTTACAGTTCATGCAGAGTTTGTACAGAAATCTCAGGAAAGGTGGATTTCTGCGCTGCAGCAACGCAGTAACGAACTTCCAGAAAGAGACTGCGCAAAGCGGTAAAGCACGCAGCAACATCATGGAGAAAAACAGGAAGACGACACGTTGACCTTCCAAAATAAAAGCTTTCAATAGTTTCCCCTCAATTCGGAATGAAATAAATGGAACCATTGTGACAACAGATGGTTAACATAACCAACAATTGATTTAATTAATTTTCTGAAAAAGAAAATAATTTTTCTTTCTGATTTTGTTCTTTCTTCCCTCAGTCTCTATGTACTGACTAGTTACACCAGATGTAAAAAGTCATAGGTTGGACAGCTGTGACCTTACCTTAAAGAAGATGCTTCAGAATAAATCCTTGGATTTGCTCATTTAAACATGTTTTTTTCATATTACACAAAAAGAAGGTTTATGAAAACATTAAATACAAAATTTGACCAACTTATAAACCATACATGTTACCATATACAGTCTATGTATGGTACGCGAAGATATATGGGTTTTATTTTGAAATCGGTAACCGGAAGTTTTGGCTCGTCGCGTGTGACTTTATCCTCCGGAGGAAACACATTGAAGGGAATGACGTTCCAGGCTGGGATCCAGTGGCTCTAACCTGCTCGGAACGGACCTGTCCGCGGGGGAACTGTCTCTTTGGGCTCCGTTTGTTTTCATGTAAAAGACCGCCGTCCCAGCAGCCGGACCGCAGGTAGGGACCTGTTGCCCCCACCGCCGGGACGAGAAGCCGGACAGGAGGCGCTTTTCGCACAGCTGCTCCCGGAGAGGAGACAACACACGGCGCGGAGGAAAAAGGAGGGGAAAAGGCATCCTCTCTGCCCGCCACGAAGTGTTTCCCAAGCGGATCTAGCTGCTCCTTCACCCCGCTGACAGAGACAGCCCCACCACCTTCTCCATGGCTTTAGCCCCCGTCTCTGTCTCAGACTGAGGCGGACCTTGTCGCCTGGAAAACGGCGAGTTTTCCCTCTTCCAGTCCGTCTTGTGGAGCTAGTTAGCTTTAGCCACCAGGCCGCTTCTCGTCCTCCCGGTCCGGCCAGCGATGGCTGCCTGACCCTCCCAGGAGGAGTGTTTCATCCCGGCTGGGCCGTAGGGACATGGGGGAACGCTGCTCCGCCTGCCGCACATCTGTCGCAGCAGCGGGGCTGGGAAGCGGGACGCGCCGGGTAACAGCTGCTTTCCCCGGGCTATAGCAGCCGCCTGACCGCCGCCGCTGGAAGCATCGCTCGGGTCAGACCCTCCAGGGATGTAGAGCATCTTCCAGCTGTCGCCGCCGGATTATAAACTTTCAGGTTCGGATTAGAATCGCTGGGTCTTTCTCATCTGTCCCCGGGGATCAGCGCTCCGCTGCCGGGATGAACTATCAGCAACACCTCGCCAACTCGGCCGCCATCCGAGCCGAGATCCAGAGGTTCGAGTCCGTCCACCCGAACATCTACTCCATCTACGAGCTGCTGGAGCGTGTGGAGGAGCCGCTGCTGCAGAACCAGATCCGGGAGCACGTCATCGCCATCGAAGGTGGGTTTTCCAGGCCCGACGTGGTCTGAGGGCAGGTGGGGAGGTCTCCATGCAGAGCCGGGGTCTCTGCATGGTTACCAGGGTTTTATTTACAGCAGGAACCAGGTGTAAAATAGCAGCTGTACGAGGTTCTACCACAACCAGAACTATAGTAGCTGTATGAGGTTCTACCAGAACCAGAACTATAGTAGCTGTATGAGGTTCTACCAGAACCACAGCTATAGTAGCTGCATTAGGGTCTGCCAGAACCACAGCTATAGTAGCTGCATTAGGGTCTGCCAGAACCACAGCTATAGTAGCTGCATTAGGGTCTGCCAGAACCACAGCTATAGTAGCTGCATTAGGGTCTGCCAAAACCACAGCTATAGTAGCTGCATTAGGGTCTGCCAGAACCAGAACTATAGTAGCTGTATGAGGTTCTACCAGAACCAGAACTATAGTAGCTGTATGAGGTTCTGCCAGAACCAGAACTATAGTAGCTGTATGAGGTTCTACCAGAACCACAGCTATAGTAGCTGTATGAGGTTCTACCAGAACCACAGCTATAGTAGCTGTATGAGGTTCTACCAGAACCACAGCTATAGTAGCTGCATTAGGGTCTGCCAGAACCACAGCTATAGTAGCTGCATTAGGGTCTGCCAGAACCACAGCTATAGTAGCTGCATTAGGGTCTGCCAGAACCAGAACCAGAACTATAGTAGCTGTATGAGGTTCTACCAGAACCACAGCTATAGTAGCTGCATTAGGGTCTGCCAGAACCAGAACTATAGTAGCTGTATGAGGTTCTACCAGAACCACAGCTATAGTAGCTGCATTAGGGTCTGCCAGAACCAGAACTATAGTAGCTGTATGAGGTTCTACCAGAACCAGAACTATAGTAGCTGTATGAGGTTCTACCAGAACCACAGCTATAGTAGCTGCATTAGGGTCTGCCAGAACCAGAACCAGAACTATAGTAGCTGTATGAGGTTCTACCAGAACCACAGCTATAGTAGCTGTATGAGGTTCTACCAGAACCAGAACTATAGTAGCTGTATGAGGTTCTACCAGAACCAGAACTATAGTAGCTGTATGAGGTTCTACCAGAACCACAGCTATAGTAGCTGTATGAGGTTCTACCAGAACCAGAACTATAGTAGCTGTATGAGGTTCTACCAGAACCACAGCTATAGTAGCTGTATGAGGTTCTACCAGAACCAGAACTATAGTAGCTGTATGAGGTTCTACCACAACCAGAACTATAGTAGCTGTATGAGGTTCTACCAGAACCAGAACTATAGTAGCTGTATGAGGTTCTACCAGAACCAGAACTATAGTAGCTGTATGAGGTTCTACCAGAACCACAGCTATAGTAGCTGCATTAGGGTCTGCCAGAACCAGAACCAGAACTATAGTAGCTGTATGAGGTTCTACCAGAACCACAGCTATAGTAGCTGCATTAGGGTCTGCCAGAACCAGAACCAGAACTATAGTAGCTGTATGAGGTTCTACCAGAACCACAGCTATAGTAGCTGCATTAGGGTCTGCCAGAACCAGAACCAGAACTATAGTAGCTGTATGAGGTTCTACCAGAACCAGAACTATAGTAGCTGTATGAGGTTCTACCAGAACCACAGCTATAGTAGCTGCATTAGGGTCTGCCAGAACCAGAACCAGAACTATAGTAGCTGTATGAGGTTCTCCCAGAACCAGAACTATAGTAGCTGTATGAGGTTCTACCAGAACCACAGCTATAGTAGCTTCATTAGGGTCTGCCAGAACCAGAACCAGAACTATAGTAGCTGTATGAGGTTCTACCAGAACCAGAACTATAGTAGCTGTATGAGGTTCTACCAGAACCAGAACTATAGTAGCTGTATGAGGTTCTCCCAGAACCAGAACTATAGTAGCTGTATGAGGTTCTACCAGAACCACAGCTATAGTAGCTGCATTAGGGTCTGCCAGAACCAGAACCAGAACTATAGTAGCTTTATGAGGTTCTACCAGAACCAGAACTACAGTAGCTGAATGTGGTTCTGCCAGAACTAGAACTATATTATAGTAGCTGTATGAGGTTCTAGCAGAACCAGAACTACAGTAGATATATGAAGTTCTCCCAGAACCAGAACGAGAGTAGCTGTATGAGGTTCTACCAGAACCAGAACCACAGATATAGTAGCTGCATTAGGGTCTGCCAGAACCAGAACCAGAACTATAGTAGCTGTATGAGGTTCTACCAGAACCAGAACTATAGTAGCTGTATGAGGTTCTACCAGAACCACAGCTATAGTAGCTGCATTAGGGTCTGCCAGAACCAGAACCAGAACTATAGTAGCTGTATGAGGTTCTCCCAGAACCAGAACTATAGTAGCTGTATGAGGTTCTACCAGAACCACAGCTATAGTAGCTTCATTAGGGTCTGCCAGAACCAGAACCAGAACTATAGTAGCTGTATGAGGTTCTACCAGAACCAGAACTATAGTAGCTGTATGAGGTTCTCCCAGAACCAGAACTATAGTAGCTGTATGAGGTTCTACCAGAACCACAGCTATAGTAGCTGCATTAGGGTCTGCCAGATAGTAGCTGCATTAGGGTCTGCCAGAACCAGAACCAGCACTATAGTAGCTGTATGAGGTTCTACCAGAACCACAGCTATAGTAGCTGCATTAGGGTCTGCCAGAACCAGAACCAGAACTATAGTAGCTGTATGAGGTTCTCCCAGAACCAGAACTATAGTAGCTGTATGAGGTTCTACCAGAACCACAGCTATAGTAGCTGCATTAGGGTCTGCCAGAACCAGAACCAGAACTATAGTAGCTGTATGAGGTTCTACCAGAACCAGAACTACAGTAGCTTTATGAGGTTCTACCAGAACCAGAACTATAGTAGCTGTATGAGGTTCTACCAGAACCACAGCTATAGTAGCTGCATTAGGGTCTGCCAGAACCAGAACCAGAACTATAGTAGCTTTATGAGGTTCTACCAGAACCAGAACTATAGGAGCTGTATGAGGTTCTACCAGAACCAGAGTATAGTAGCTGTATGAGGTTCTACCAGAACCAGAACTATAGTAGCTGTATGAGGTTCTACCAGAACTATAATAGTAGCTGTATGAGGTTCTGCCAGAACCAGAAATATAGTAGCTGTATGAGGTTCTACCAGAACCAGAACTGTAGTAGCTGTATGAGGTTCTACCAGAACCAGAACTATAGTAGCTGTATGAGGTTCTACCAGAACCACAGCTATAGTAGCTGCATTAGGGTCTGCCAGAACCAGAACCAGAACTATAGTAGCTGTATGAGGTTCTCCCAGAACCAGAACTATAGTAGCTGTATGAGGTTCTACCAGAACCAGAACTATAGTAGCTGTATGAGGTTCTACCAGAACCAGAACTATAGTAGCTGTATGAGGTTCTACCAGAACCAGAACTATAGTAGCTGCATGAGGGTCTGCCAGAACCAGACTATAGTAGCTTTATGATGTTCTACCAGAACCAGAACTACAGTAGCTGAATGTGGTTCTGCCAGAACCAGAACTATATTATAGTAGCTGTATGAGGTTCTACCAGAACCAGAACTACAGTAGATATATGAAGTTCTCCCAGAACCAGAACGAGAGTAGCTGTATGAGGTTCTGCCAGAACCAGAACTATAGTAGCTGGATGAGGTTCTACCAGAACCAGAACTATAGTAGCTGTATGAGGTTCTACCAGAACCAGAACTATAGTAGCTGCATGAGGGTCTGCCAGAACCAGAACTATAGTAGCTGTATGAGGTTCTACCAGAACCACAGCTATAGTAGCTGCATTAGGGTCTGCCAGAACCAGAACCAGAACTATAGTAGCTGTATGAGGTTCTACCAGAACCACAGCTATAGTAGCTGTATGAGGTTCTACCAGAACCAGAACTATAGTAGCTGTATGAGGTTCTACCAGAACCAGAACTATAGTAGCTGTATGAGGTTCTACCAGAACCACAGCTATAGTAGCTGTATGAGGTTCTACCAGAACCAGAACTATAGTAGCTGTATGAGGTTCTACCAGAACCACAGCTATAGTAGCTGTATGAGGTTCTACCAGAACCAGAACTATAGTAGCTGTATGAGGTTCTACCACAACCAGAACTATAGTAGCTGTATGAGGTTCTACCAGAACCAGAACTATAGTAGCTGTATGAGGTTCTACCAGAACCAGAACTATAGTAGCTGTATGAGGTTCTACCAGAACCACAGCTATAGTAGCTGCATTAGGGTCTGCCAGAACCAGAACCAGAACTATAGTAGCTGTATGAGGTTCTACCAGAACCACAGCTATAGTAGCTGCATTAGGGTCTGCCAGAACCAGAACCAGAACTATAGTAGCTGTATGAGGTTCTACCAGAACCACAGCTATAGTAGCTGCATTAGGGTCTGCCAGAACCAGAACCAGAACTATAGTAGCTGTATGAGGTTCTACCAGAACCAGAACTATAGTAGCTGTATGAGGTTCTACCAGAACCACAGCTATAGTAGCTGCATTAGGGTCTGCCAGAACCAGAACCAGAACTATAGTAGCTGTATGAGGTTCTCCCAGAACCAGAACTATAGTAGCTGTATGAGGTTCTACCAGAACCACAGCTATAGTAGCTTCATTAGGGTCTGCCAGAACCAGAACCAGAACTATAGTAGCTGTATGAGGTTCTACCAGAACCAGAACTATAGTAGCTGTATGAGGTTCTACCAGAACCAGAACTATAGTAGCTGTATGAGGTTCTCCCAGAACCAGAACTATAGTAGCTGTATGAGGTTCTACCAGAACCACAGCTATAGTAGCTGCATTAGGGTCTGCCAGAACCAGAACCAGAACTATAGTAGCTTTATGAGGTTCTACCAGAACCAGAACTACAGTAGCTGAATGTGGTTCTGCCAGAACTAGAACTATATTATAGTAGCTGTATGAGGTTCTAGCAGAACCAGAACTACAGTAGATATATGAAGTTCTCCCAGAACCAGAACGAGAGTAGCTGTATGAGGTTCTACCAGAACCACAGCTATAGTAGCTGCATTAGGGTCTGCCAGAACCAGAACCAGAACTATAGTAGCTGTATGAGGTTCTACCAGAACCAGAACTATAGTAGCTGTATGAGGTTCTACCAGAACCACAGCTATAGTAGCTGCATTAGGGTCTGCCAGAACCAGAACCAGAACTATAGTAGCTGTATGAGGTTCTCCCAGAACCAGAACTATAGTAGCTGTATGAGGTTCTACCAGAACCACAGCTATAGTAGCTTCATTAGGGTCTGCCAGAACCAGAACCAGAACTATAGTAGCTGTATGAGGTTCTACCAGAACCAGAACTATAGTAGCTGTATGAGGTTCTACCAGAACCAGAACTATAGTAGCTGTATGAGGTTCTCCCAGAACCAGAACTATAGTAGCTGTATGAGGTTCTACCAGAACCACAGCTATAGTAGCTGCATTAGGGTCTGCCAGAACCAGAACCAGAACTATAGTAGCTTTATGAGGTTCTACCAGAACCAGAACTACAGTAGCTGAATGTGGTTCTGCCAGAACTAGAACTATATTATAGTAGCTGTATGAGGTTCTAGCAGAACCAGAACTACAGTAGATATATGAAGTTCTCCCAGAACCAGAACGAGAGTAGCTGTATGAGGTTCTACCAGAACCACAGCTATAGTAGCTGCATTAGGGTCTGCCAGAACCAGAACCAGCACTATAGTAGCTGTATGAGGTTCTACCAGAACCACAGCTATAGTAGCTGCATTAGGGTCTGCCAGAACCAGAACCAGAACTATAGTAGCTGTATGAGGTTCTCCCAGAACCAGAACTATAGTAGCTGTATGAGGTTCTACCAGAACCACAGCTATAGTAGCTGCATTAGGGTCTGCCAGAACCAGAACCAGAACTATAGTAGCTGTATGAGGTTCTACCAGAACCAGAACTACAGTAGCTGTATGAGGTTCTACCAGAACCACAGCTATAGTAGCTGCATTAGGGTCTGCCAGAACCAGAACCAGAACTATAGTAGCTTTATGAGGTTCTACCAGAACCAGAACTATAGGAGCTGTATGAGGTTCTACCAGAACCAGAGTATAGTAGCTGTATGAGGTTCTACCAGAACCAGAACTATAGTAGCTGTATGAGGTTCTACCACAACCAGAACTATAGTAGCTGTATGAGGTTCTACCAGAACCAGAACTATAGTAGCTGTATGAGGTTCTACCAGAACCAGAACTATAGTAGCTGTATGAGGTTCTCCCAGAACCAGAACTATAGTAGCTGTATGAGGTTCTACCAGAACCA
This sequence comes from Telmatherina bonti, assembly GCF_933228915.1. Lineage (NCBI taxonomy): Eukaryota > Metazoa > Chordata > Actinopteri > Atheriniformes > Telmatherinidae > Telmatherina > Telmatherina bonti. The sequence goes on from NC_136633.1 coordinate 2,100,812, forward strand.
CAGCTATAGTAGCTGCATTAGGGTCTGCCAGAACCAGAACCAGAACTATAGTAGCTTTATGAGGTTCTACCAGAACCAGAACTACAGTAGCTGAATGTGGTTCTGCCAGAACTAGAACTATATTATAGTAGCTGTATGAGGTTCTAGCAGAACCAGAACTACAGTAGATATATGAAGTTCTCCCAGAACCAGAACGAGAGTAGCTGTATGAGGTTCTACCAGAACCACAGCTATAGTAGCTGCATTAGGGTCTGCCAGAACCAGAACCAGAACTATAGTAGCTGTATGAGGTTCTACCAGAACCAGAACTATAGTAGCTGTATGAGGTTCTACCAGAACCACAGCTATAGTAGCTGCATTAGGGTCTGCCAGAACCAGAACCAGAACTATAGTAGCTGTATGAGGTTCTCCCAGAACCAGAACTATAGTAGCTGTATGAGGTTCTACCAGAACCACAGCTATAGTAGCTTCATTAGGGTCTGCCAGAACCAGAACCAGAACTATAGTAGCTGTATGAGGTTCTACCAGAACCAGAACTATAGTAGCTGTATGAGGTTCTACCAGAACCAGAACTATAGTAGCTGTATGAGGTTCTCCCAGAACCAGAACTATAGTCGCTGTATGAGGTTCTACCAGAACCACAGCTATAGTAGCTGCATTAGGGTCTGCCAGATAGTAGCTGCATTAGGGTCTGCCAGAACCAGAACCAGCACTATAGTAGCTGTATGAGGTTCTACCAGAACCACAGCTATAGTAGCTGCATTAGGGTCTGCCAGAACCAGAACCAGAACTATAGTAGCTGTATGAGGTTCTCCCAGAACCAGAACTATAGTAGCTGTATGAGGTTCTACCAGAACCACAGCTATAGTAGCTGCATTAGGGTCTGCCAGAACCAGAACCAGAACTATAGTAGCTGTATGAGGTTCTACCAGAACCAGAACTACAGTAGCTTTATGAGGTTCTACCAGAACCAGAACTATAGTAGCTGTATGAGGTTCTACCAGAACCACAGCTATAGTAGCTGCATTAGGGTCTGCCAGAACCAGAACCAGAACTATAGTAGCTTTATGAGGTTCTACCAGAACCAGAACTATAGGAGCTGTATGAGGTTCTACCAGAACCAGAGTATAGTAGCTGTATGAGGTTCTACCAGAACCAGAACTATAGTAGCTGTATGAGGTTCTACCAGAACTATAATAGTAGCTGTATGAGGTTCTGCCAGAACCAGAAATATAGTAGCTGTATGAGGTTCTACCAGAACCACAACTGTAGTAGCTGTATGAGGTTCTACCAGAACCAGAACTATAGTAGCTGTATGAGGTTCTACCAGAACCACAGCTATAGTAGCTGCATTAGGGTCTGCCAGAACCAGAACCAGAACTATAGTAGCTGTATGAGGTTCTCCCAGAACCAGAACTATAGTAGCTGTATGAGGTTCTACCAGAACCAGAACTATAGTAGCTGTATGAGGTTCTACCAGAACCACAACTGTAGTAGCTGTATGAGGTTCTACCAGAACCAGAACGAGAGTAGCTGTATGAGGTTCTGCCAGAACCAGAACTATAGTAGCTGGATGAGGTTCTACCAGAACCAGAACTATAGTAGCTGTATGAGGTTCTACCAGAACCAGAACTATAGTAGCTGCATGAGGGTCTGCCAGAACCAGAACTATAGTAGCTGTATGAGGTTCTACCAGAACCACAGCTATAGTAGCTGCATTAGGGTCTGCCAGAACCAGAACCAGAACTATAGTAGCTGTATGAGGTTCTACCAGAACCACAGCTATAGTAGCTGTATGAGGTTCTACCAGAACCAGAACTATAGTAGCTGTATGAGGTTCTACCAGAACCAGAACTATAGTAGCTGTATGAGGTTCTACCAGAACCACAGCTATAGTAGCTGTATGAGGTTCTACCAGAACCAGAACTATAGTAGCTGTATGAGGTTCTACCAGAACCACAGCTATAGTAGCTGTATGAGGTTCTACCAGAACCAGAACTATAGTAGCTGTATGAGGTTCTACCACAACCAGAACTATAGTAGCTGTATGAGGTTCTACCAGAACCAGAACTATAGTAGCTGTATGAGGTTCTACCAGAACCAGAACTATAGTAGCTGTATGAGGTTCTACCAGAACCACAGCTATAGTAGCTGCATTAGGGTCTGCCAGAACCAGAACCAGAACTATAGTAGCTGTATGAGGTTCTACCAGAACCACAGCTATAGTAGCTGCATTAGGGTCTGCCAGAACCAGAACCAGAACTATAGTAGCTGTATGAGGTTCTACCAGAACCACAGCTATAGTAGCTGCATTAGGGTCTGCCAGAACCAGAACCAGAACTATAGTAGCTGTATGAGGTTCTACCAGAACCAGAACTATAGTAGCTGTATGAGGTTCTACCAGAACCACAGCTATAGTAGCTGCATTAGGGTCTGCCAGAACCAGAACCAGAACTATAGTAGCTGTATGAGGTTCTCCCAGAACCAGAACTATAGTAGCTGTATGAGGTTCTACCAGAACCACAGCTATAGTAGCTTCATTAGGGTCTGCCAGAACCAGAACCAGAACTATAGTAGCTGTATGAGGTTCTACCAGAACCAGAACTATAGTAGCTGTATGAGGTTCTACCAGAACCAGAACTATAGTAGCTGTATGAGGTTCTCCCAGAACCAGAACTATAGTAGCTGTATGAGGTTCTACCAGAACCACAGCTATAGTAGCTGCATTAGGGTCTGCCAGAACCAGAACCAGAACTATAGTAGCTTTATGAGGTTCTACCAGAACCAGAACTACAGTAGCTGAATGTGGTTCTGCCAGAACTAGAACTATATTATAGTAGCTGTATGAGGTTCTAGCAGAACCAGAACTACAGTAGATATATGAAGTTCTCCCAGAACCAGAACGAGAGTAGCTGTATGAGGTTCTACCAGAACCACAGCTATAGTAGCTGCATTAGGGTCTGCCAGAACCAGAACCAGAACTATAGTAGCTGTATGAGGTTCTACCAGAACCAGAACTATAGTAGCTGTATGAGGTTCTACCAGAACCACAGCTATAGTAGCTGCATTAGGGTCTGCCAGAACCAGAACCAGAACTATAGTAGCTGTATGAGGTTCTCCCAGAACCAGAACTATAGTAGCTGTATGAGGTTCTACCAGAACCACAGCTATAGTAGCTTCATTAGGGTCTGCCAGAACCAGAACCAGAACTATAGTAGCTGTATGAGGTTCTACCAGAACCAGAACTATAGTAGCTGTATGAGGTTCTACCAGAACCAGAACTATAGTAGCTGTATGAGGTTCTCCCAGAACCAGAACTATAGTAGCTGTATGAGGTTCTACCAGAACCACAGCTATAGTAGCTGCATTAGGGTCTGCCAGAACCAGAACCAGAACTATAGTAGCTTTATGAGGTTCTACCAGAACCAGAACTACAGTAGCTGAATGTGGTTCTGCCAGAACTAGAACTATATTATAGTAGCTGTATGAGGTTCTAGCAGAACCAGAACTACAGTAGATATATGAAGTTCTCCCAGAACCAGAACGAGAGTAGCTGTATGAGGTTCTACCAGAACCACAGCTATAGTAGCTGCATTAGGGTCTGCCAGAACCAGAACCAGCACTATAGTAGCTGTATGAGGTTCTACCAGAACCACAGCTATAGTAGCTGCATTAGGGTCTGCCAGAACCAGAACCAGAACTATAGTAGCTGTATGAGGTTCTCCCAGAACCAGAACTATAGTAGCTGTATGAGGTTCTACCAGAACCACAGCTATAGTAGCTGCATTAGGGTCTGCCAGAACCAGAACCAGAACTATAGTAGCTGTATGAGGTTCTACCAGAACCAGAACTACAGTAGCTGTATGAGGTTCTACCAGAACCACAGCTATAGTAGCTGCATTAGGGTCTGCCAGAACCAGAACCAGAACTATAGTAGCTTTATGAGGTTCTACCAGAACCAGAACTATAGGAGCTGTATGAGGTTCTACCAGAACCAGAGTATAGTAGCTGTATGAGGTTCTACCAGAACCAGAACTATAGTAGCTGTATGAGGTTCTACCAGAACTATAATAGTAGCTGTATGAGGTTCTGCCAGAACCAGAAATATAGTAGCTGTATGAGGTTCTACCAGAACCAGAACTGTAGTAGCTGTATGAGGTTCTACCAGAACCAGAACTATAGTAGCTGTATGAGGTTCTACCAGAACCACAGCTATAGTAGCTGCATTAGGGTCTGCCAGAACCAGAACCAGAACTATAGTAGCTGTATGAGGTTCTCCCAGAACCAGAACTATAGTAGCTGTATGAGGTTCTACCAGAACCAGAACTATAGTAGCTGTATGAGGTTCTACCAGAACCAGAACTATAGTAGCTGTATGAGGTTCTACCAGAACCAGAACTATAGTAGCTGCATGAGGGTCTGCCAGAACCAGACTATAGTAGCTTTATGATGTTCTACCAGAACCAGAACTACAGTAGCTGAATGTGGTTCTGCCAGAACCAGAACTATATTATAGTAGCTGTATGAGGTTCTACCAGAACCAGAACTACAGTAGATATATGAAGTTCTCCCAGAACCAGAACGAGAGTAGCTGTATGAGGTTCTGCCAGAACCAGAACTATAGTAGCTGGATGAGGTTCTACCAGAACCAGAACTATAGTAGCTGTATGAGGTTCTACCAGAACCAGAACTATAGTAGTTGTATGAGGTTCTACCAGAACCAGAATTATAGTAGTAGCTGTATGAGGTTCTACCAGAACCAGAGTATAGTAGCTGTATGAGGATCTACCAGAACCAGAACTTTAGTAGCTGTATGAGGTTCTACCAGAACCAGAGTATAGTAGCTGTATGAGGTTCTACCAGAACCAGAACTATAGTAGCTGTATGAGGTTCTACCAGAACTATAATAGTAGCTGTATGAGGTTCTGCCAGAACCAGAAATATAGTAGCTGTATGAGGTTCTACCAGAACCAGAACTGTAGTAGCTGTATGAGGTTCTACCAGAACCAGAACTATCGTAGCTGTATGAGGTTCTACCAGAACCACAGCTATAGTAGCTGCATTAGGGTCTGCCAGAACCAGAACCAGAACTATAGTAGCTGTATGAGGTTCTACCAGAACCAGAACTATAGTAGCTGTATGAGGTTCTACCAGAACCACAGCTATAGTAGCTGCATTAGGGTCTGCCAGAACCAGAACCAGAACTATAGTAGCTGTATGAGGTTCTCCCAGAACCAGAACTATAGTAGCTGTATGAGGTTCTACCAGAACCACAGCTATAGTAGCTTCATTAGGGTCTGCCAGAACCAGAACCAGAACTATAGTAGCTGTATGAGGTTCTACCAGAACCAGAACTATAGTAGCTGTATGAGGTTCTACCAGAACCAGAACTATAGTAGCTGTATGAGGTTCTCCCAGAACCAGAACTATAGTAGCTGTATGAGGTTCTACCAGAACCACAGCTATAGTAGCTGCATTAGGGTCTGCCAGAACCAGAACCAGAACTATAGTAGCTTTATGAGGTTCTACCAGAACCAGAACTACAGTAGCTGAATGTGGTTCTGCCAGAACTAGAACTATATTATAGTAGCTGTATGAGGTTCTAGCAGAACCAGAACTACAGTAGATATATGAAGTTCTCCCAGAACCAGAACGAGAGTAGCTGTATGAGGTTCTACCAGAACCACAGCTATAGTAGCTGCATTAGGGTCTGCCAGAACCAGAACCAGCACTATAGTAGCTGTATGAGGTTCTACCAGAACCACAGCTATAGTAGCTGCATTAGGGTCTGCCAGAACCAGAACCAGAACTATAGTAGCTGTATGAGGTTCTCCCAGAACCAGAACTATAGTAGCTGTATGAGGTTCTACCAGAACCACAGCTATAGTAGCTGCATTAGGGTCTGCCAGAACCAGAACCAGAACTATAGTAGCTGTATGAGGTTCTACCAGAACCAGAACTACAGTAGCTTTATGAGGTTCTACCAGAACCAGAACTATAGTAGCTGTATGAGGTTCTACCAGAACCACAGCTATAGTAGCTGCATTAGGGTCTGCCAGAACCAGAACCAGAACTATAGTAGCTTTATGAGGTTCTACCAGAACCAGAACTATAGGAGCTGTATGAGGTTCTACCAGAACCAGAGTATAGTAGCTGTATGAGGTTCTACCAGAACCAGAACTATAGTAGCTGTATGAGGTTCTACCAGAACTATAATAGTAGCTGTATGAGGTTCTGCCAGAACCAGAAATATAGTAGCTGTATGAGGTTCTACCAGAACCAGAACTGTAGTAGCTGTATGAGGTTCTACCAGAACCAGAACTATAGTAGCTGTATGAGGTTCTACCAGAACCACAGCTATAGTAGCTGCATTAGGGTCTGCCAGAACCAGAACCAGAACTATAGTAGCTGTATGAGGTTCTCCCAGAACCAGAACTATAGTAGCTGTATGAGGTTCTACCAGAACCAGAACTATAGTAGCTGTATGAGGTTCTACCAGAACCAGAACTATAGTAGCTGTATGAGGTTCTACCAGAACCAGAACTATAGTAGCTGCATGAGGGTCTGCCAGAACCAGACTATAGTAGCTTTATGATGTTCTACCAGAACCAGAACTACAGTAGCTGAATGTGGTTCTGCCAGAACCAGAACTATATTATAGTAGCTGTATGAGGTTCTACCAGAACCAGAACTACAGTAGATATATGAAGTTCTCCCAGAACCAGAACGAGAGTAGCTGTATGAGGTTCTGCCAGAACCAGAACTATAGTAGCTGGATGAGGTTCTACCAGAACCAGAACTATAGTAGCTGTATGAGGTTCTACCAGAACCAGAACTATAGTAGTTGTATGAGGTTCTACCAGAACCAGAATTATAGTAGTAGCTGTATGAGGTTCTACCAGAACCAGAGTATAGTAGCTGTATGAGGATCTACCAGAACCAGAACTTTAGTAGCTGTATGAGGTTCTACCAGAACCAGAGTATAGTAGCTGTATGAGGTTCTACCAGAACCAGAACTATAGTAGCTGTATGAGGTTCTACCAGAACTATAATAGTAGCTGTATGAGGTTCTGCCAGAACCAGAAATATAGTAGCTGTATGAGGTTCTACCAGAACCAGAACTGTAGTAGCTGTATGAGGTTCTACCAGAACCAGAACTATAGTAGCTGTATGAGGTTCTTCCAGAACCACAGCTATAGTAGCTGCATTAGGGTCTGCCAGAACCAGAACCAGAACTATAGTAGCTGTATGAGGTTCTCCCAGAACCAGAACTATAGTAGCTGTATGAGGTTCTACCAGAACCACAGCTATAGTAGCTTCATTAGGGTCTGCCAGAACCAGAACCAGAACTATAGTAGCTGTATGAGGTTCTACCAGAACCAGAACTATAGTAGCTGTATGAGGTTCTACCAGAACCAGAACTATAGTAGCTGTATGAGGTTCTCCCAGAACCAGAACTATAGTAGCTGTATGAGGTTCTACCAGAACCACAGCTATAGTAGCTGCATTAGGGTCTGCCAGAACCAGAACCAGAACTATAGTAGCTTTATGAGGTTCTACCAGAACCAGAACTACAGTAGCTGAATGTGGTTCTGCCAGAACTAGAACTATATTATAGTAGCTGTATGAGGTTCTAGCAGAACCAGAACTACAGTAGATATATGAAGTTCTCCCAGAACCAGAACGAGAGTAGCTGTATGAGGTTCTACCAGAACCAGAACTATAGTAGCTGCATTAGGGTCTGCCAGAACCAGAACCAGCACTATAGTAGCTGTATGAGGTTCTACCAGAACCACAACTATAGTAGCTGCATTAGGGTCTGCCAGATCCAGAACCAGAACTATAGTAGCTGTATGAGGTTCTCCCAGAACCAGAACTATAGTAGCTGTATGAGGTTCTACCAGAACCACAGCTATAGTAGCTGCATTAGGGTCTGCCAGAACCAGAACCAGAACTATAGTAGCTGTATGAGGTTCTACCAGAACCAGAACTACAGTAGCTTTATGAGGTTCTACCAGAACCAGAACTATAGTAGCTGTATGAGGTTCTACCAGAACCACAGCTATAGTAGCTGCATTAGGGTCTGCCAGAACCAGAACCAGAACTATAGTAGCTGTATGAGGTTCTACCAGAACCAGAGTATAGTAGCTGTATGAGGTTCTACCAGAACCAGAACTATAGTAGCTGTATGAGGTTCTACCAGAACTATAATAGTAGCTGTATGAGGTTCTGCCAGAACCAGAAATATAGTAGCTGTATGAGGTTCTACCAGAACCAGAACTGTAGTAGCTGTATGAGGTTCTACCAGAACCAGAACTATAGTAGCTGTATGAGGTTCTACCAGAACCACAGCTATAGTAGCTGCATTAGGGTCTGCCAGAACCAGAACCAGAACTATAGTAGCTGTATGAGGTTCTCCCAGAACCAGAACTATAGTAGCTGTATGAGGTTCTACCAGAACCAGAACTATAGTAGCTGTATGAGGTTCTACCAGAACCAGAACTATAGTAGCTGTATGAGGTTCTACCAGAACCAGAACTATAGTAGCTGCATGAGGGTCTGCCAGAACCAGACTATAGTAGCTTTATGATGTTCTACCAGAACCAGAACTACAGTAGCTGAATGTGGTTCTGCCAGAACCAGAACTATATTATAGTAGCTGTATGAGGTTCTACCAGAACCAGAACTACAGTAGATATATGAAGTTCTCCCAGAACCAGAACGAGAGTAGCTGTATGAGGTTCTGCCAGAACCAGAACTATAGTAGCTGGATGAGGTTCTACCAGAACCAGAACTATAGTAGTTGTATGAGGTTCTACCAGAACCAGAATTATAGTAGTAGCTGTATGAGGTTCTACCAGAACCAGAGTATAGTAGCTGTATGAGGATCTACCAGAACCAGAACTTTAGTAGCTGTATGAGGTTCTACCAGAACCAGAGTATAGTAGCTGTATGAGGTTCTACCAGAACCAGAACTATAGTAGCTGTATAAGGTTCTACCAGAACCAGAACTATAGTAGCTGTATGAGGTTCTACCAGAACCACAGCTATTGTAGCTGCATTAGGGTCTGCCAGAACCAGAACCAGAACTATAGTAGCTGTATGAGGTTCTCCCAGAACCAGAACTATAGTAGCTGTATGAGGTTCTACCAGAACCACAGCTACAGTAGCTGCATTAGGGTCTGCCAGAACCAGAACCAGAACTATAGTAGCTTTATGAGGTTCTACCAGAACCAGAACTACAGTAGCTGAATGTGGTTCTCCCAGAACTAGAACTATATTATAGTAGCTGTATGAGGTTCTACCAGAACCAGAACTACAGTAGATATATGAAGTTCTCCCAGAACCAGAACGAGAGTAGCTGTATGAGGTTCTACCAGAACCACAGCTATAGTAGCTGCATTAGGGTCTGCCAGAACCAGAACCAGAACTATAGTAGCTGTATGAGGTTCTACCAGAACCACAGCTATAGTAGCTGCATTAGGGTCTGCCAGAACCAGAACCAGAACTATAGTAGCTGTATGAGGTTCTCCCAGAACCAGAACTATAGTAGCTGTATGAGGTTCTACCAGAACCACAGCTATAGTAGCTGCATTAGGGCCTGCCAGAACCAGAACCAGAACTATAGTAGCTGTATGAGGTTCTCCCAGAACCAGAACTACAGTAGCTTTATGAGGTTCTACCAGAACCAGAACTATAGTAGCTGTATGAGGTTCTACCAGAACCACAGCTATAGTAGCTGCATTAGGGTCTGCCAGAACCAGAACTATAGTAGCTTTATGAGGTTCTACCAGAACCAGAACTACAGTAGCTGAATGTGGTTCTACCAGAACCAGAACTATATTATAGTAGCTGTATGAGCTTCTACCAGAACCAGAACTACAGTAGATATATGAAGTTCTCCCAGAACCAGAACGAGAGTAGCTGTATGAGGTTCTGCCAGAACCAGAACTATAGTAGCTGGATGAGGTTCTACCAGAACCAGAACTATAGTAGTTGTATGAGGTTCTACCAGAACCAGAATTATAGTAGTAGCTGTATGAGGTTCTACCAGAACCAGAGTATAGTAGCTGTATGAGGATCTACCAGAACCAGAACTATAGGAGCTGTATGAGGTTCTACCAGAACCAGAGTATAGTAGCTGTATGAGGTTCTACCAGAACCAGAACTATAGTAGCTGTATGAGGTTCTACCAGAACTATAATAGTAGCTGTATGAGGTTCTGCCAGAACCAGAAATATAGTAGCTGTATGAGGTTCTACCAGAACCAGAACTGTAGTAGCTGTATGAGGTTCTACCAGAACCAGAACTATAGTAGCTGTATGAGGTTCTACCAGAACCACAGCTATAGTAGCTGCATTAGGGTCTGCCAGAACCAGAACCAGAACTATAGTAGCTGTATGAGGTTCTACCAGAACCAGAACTATAGTAGCTGTATGAGGTTCTACCAGAACCAGAACTATAGTAGCTGTATGAGGTTCTACCAGAACCAGAACTATAGTAGCTGCATGAGGGTCTGCCAGAACCAGACTATAGTAGCTTTATGATGTTCTACCAGAACCAGAACTACAGTAGCTGAATGTGGTTCTGCCAGAACCAGAACTATATTATAGTAGCTGTATGAGGTTCTACCAGAACCAGAACTATAGTAGCTGTATGAGGTTCTAACAGAACCAGAACTATAGTAGCTGTATGAGGTTCTACCAGAACCAGAACTATAGTAGCTGTATGAGGTTCTACCAGAACCAGAACTATAGTAGCTGTATGAGGTTCTACCAGAACTATATTATAGTAGCTGTATGAGGTTTTACCAGAACCAGAACTATATATTAGTAGCTGTATGAAGGTCTACCAGAACCAGAACTATAGTAACTTTATGAGGTTCTACCAGAACCAGAACTATAGTAGCTGTATGAGGTTCTACCAGAACCAGAACTATAGTAGCTGTATGAGGTTCTACCAGAACCAGAATTATAGTAGCTGTATGAGGTTCTACCAGAACCAGAACTATAGTAGCTGTATGAGGTTCTACCAGAACCAGATCTACAGTAGCTGTATTAGGTTCTACCAGAACCAGAACTATAGTAGTAGCTGTATGAGGTTTTACCAGAACCAGAGTATAGTAGCTGTATGAGGTTCTACCAGAACCAGAACTATAGTAGCTGTATGAGGTTCTACCAGAACCAGAAGTGTAGTAGCTGTATGATGTTCTACCAGAACCAGAACTATAGTAGTAGCTGAATGTGGTTCTGCCAGAACCAGAACTATATTATAGTAGCTGTATGCGGTTCTACCAGAACCAGATCTATAGTAGCTGTATGAGGTTCTACCAGAACCAGAACTATAGTAGCTGTATGAGGTTCTACCAGAACCGGAACTATATTATAGTAGCTGTATGAGGTTCTACCAGAACCAGAACTATATTTTAGTAGCTGTATGAGGTTCTACCAGAACCAGAACTATAGTAGCTGTATGAGGTTCTACCAGAACCAGAACTATATAATAGTAGCTGTATGAGGTTGTACCAGAACCTGAACTATAGTAGCTACATGAGGTTCTACCACAACCAGAACTATATAATAGTAGCTGTATGAGGCTCTACCAGAACCAGAACTATAGTAACTTTATGAGGTTCTACCAGAACCAGAACTATAGTAGCTGTATGAGGTTCTACCAGAACTATAGTAGCTGTATGAGGTTCTCCCAGAACCAGAACTTTAGTAGCTGTATGAGGTTCTGGCAGAACCAGAACTATCGTGGCTGTATGAGGTTCTACCAGAACCAGAACTACAGTAGCTGTATGAGGTTCTGCCAGAACCAGACTATAGCAGCTGTATGATGTTGTACCAGAACCATAACTATAGCAGCTTTACGATGTTCTACCAGAACCAGAACTACAGTAGCTGAATGTGGTTCTTCCAGAACCAGAACTATATTATAGTAGCTGTATGAGGTTCTACCAGAACCAGAACTATCGTAGCTGTATGAGGTTCTACCAGAACCAGAACTATAGTAGCTGTATGAGGTTCTACCAGAACCACAGCTATAGTAGCTGCATGAGGGTCTTCCAGAACCAGAACCAGACTATAGCAGCTGTATGAGGTTGTACCAGAACCAGAACTATAGTAGCTTTATGATGTTCTACCAGAACCAGAACTATATTATAGTAGCTGTATGAGGTTCTACCAGAACCAGAACTATCGTAGCTGTATGAGGTTCTACCAGAACCAGAACTATAGTAGCTGTATGAGGTTCCACCAGAACCAGAACTACAGTAGCTGTATGAGGTTCTCCCAGAACCAGAACTATAGTAGCTGTATGAGGTTCTACCAGAACCAGAACTATAGTAGCTGTATGAGGTTCTAACAGAACCAGAACTATAGTAGCTGTATGAGGTTCTACCAGAACCAGAACTATAGTAGCTGTATGAGGTTCTACCAGAACCAGAACTATAGTAGCTGTATGATGTTCTACCAGAACTATATTATAGTAGCTGTATGAGGTTTTACCAGAACCAGAACTATATATTAGTAGCTGTATGAAGGTCTACCAGAACCAGAACTATAGTAACTTTATGAGGTTCTACCAGAACCAGAACTATAGTAGCTGTATGAGGTTCTACCAGAACCAGAACTATAGTAGCTGTATGAGGTTCTACCAGAACCAGAATTATAGTAGCTGTATGAGGTTCTACCAGAACCAGAACTATAGTAGCTGTATGAGGTTCTACCAGAACCAGATCTACAGTAGCTGTATGAGGTTCTACCAGAACCAGAACTATATAATAGTAGCTGTATGAGGCTCTACCAGAACCAGAACTATAGTAACTTTATGAGGTTCTACCAGAACCAGAACTATAGTAGCTGTATGAGGTTCTACCAGAACTATAGTAGCTGTATGAGGTTCTCCCAGAACCAGAACTATAGTAGCTGTATGAGGTTCTACCAGAACCAGAACTATAGTAGCTGTATGAGGTTCTACCAGAACCAGATCTACAGTAGCTGTATGAGGTTCTACCAGAACCAGAACTATAGTAGTAGCTGTATGAGGTTTTACCAGAACCAGAGTATAGTAGCTGTATGAGGTTCTACCAGAACCAGAACTATAGTAGCTGTATGAGGTTCTACCAGAACCAGAAGTGTAGTAGCTGTATGATGTTCTACCAGAACCAGAACTATAGTAGTAGCTGAATGTGGTTCTGCCAGAACCAGAACTATATTATAGTAGCTGTATGCGGTTCTACCAGAACCAGATCTATAGTAGCTGTATGAGGTTCTACCAGAACCAGAACTATAGTAGCTGTATGAGGTTCTACCAGAACCAGAACTATATTATAGTAGCTGTATGAGGTTCTACCAGAACCAGAACTATATTTTAGTAGCTGTATGAGGTTCTACCAGAACCAGAACTATAGTAGCTGTATGAGGTTCTACCAGAACCAGAACTATATAATAGTAGCTGTATGAGGTTGTACCAGAACCTGAACTATAGTAGCTGCATGAGGTTCTACCACAACCAGAACTATATAATAGTAGCTGTATGAGGCTCTACCAGAACCAGAACTATAGTAACTTTATGAGGTTCTACCAGAACCAGAACTATAGTAGCTGTATGAGGTTCTACCAGAACTATGGTAGCTGTATGAGGTTCTCCCAGAACCAGAAGTATAGTAGCTGTATGAGGTTCTACCAGAACCAGAACTATAGTAGATGTATGATGTTGTACCAGAACCATAACTATAGCAGCTTTACGATGTTCTACCAGAACCAGAACTACAGTAGCTGAATGTGGTTCTTCCAGAACCAGAACTATATTATAGTAGCTGTATGAGGTTCTACCAGAACCAGAACTATCGTAGCTGTATGAGGTTCTACCAGAACCAGAACCAGAACTATAGTAGCTGTATGAGGTTCTACCAGAACCACAGCTATAGTAGCTGCATGAGGGTCTTCCAGAACCAGAACCAGACTATAGCAGCTGTATGAGGTTGTACCAGAACCAGAACTATAGTAGCTTTATGATGTTCTACCAGACCCAGAACTACAGTAGCTGAATGTGGTTCTGCCAGAACCAGAACTATATTATAGTAGCTGTATGAGGTTCTACCAGAACCAGAACTATCGTAGCTGTATGAGGTTCTACCAGAACCAGAACTATAGTAGCTGTATGAGGTTCCACCAGAACCAGAACTACAGTAGCTGTATGAGGTTCTACCAGAACCAGAACTATAGTAGCTGTATGAGGTTCTACCAGAACTATATTATAGTAGCTGTATGAGGTTTTAC